>NC_089760.1:310000-350000 GCF_040412425.1 Macrobrachium rosenbergii | reverse complement strand
CTGAGACTGCATGAATGCCGAGACTTAATCTGCTCATTTTTGATGAGAGCAAAGAAGCCCTTTGCGTATCCAAATACTTCCAGGCAGGCAAAACCATACTTTGCCCTGTTCATGGTACTTCCCTGGTTTCCTAAAATGGCTGTCAATGAATTACTGAATCCATGAATATACAATTCAACTTGGGACAAATTAGTGATTCGTCCTTTTCTCATGAGGTGTAAGCTCCTCCCATACTGCTGCACAGATTTCTAGCGCACCTTGTTTCAGCCCTTGAGACATAAAACCAATTTCGTAAAAGACTGATACACTAAGCAAAAGCAACTGGTAATATAGTTGAATATTATGGAACAGTTCATGGCGTGCTTGAGGCTTTTAAAATAGTTTGCTACCCGGTCATTTTATTCAGATTATTAGAATACGATTGTATTAGTTTCCAGTGGCTTACAACAAAATTCTGCTCCCACAAAAGCTGCGACTTGAAAGCCAGCTCTTTTTTCGAGCTCTGGCGGTACCAATCAAGGCTCTGCTCACTCCCTTACCTGTTTTCTCTTTGTCATCGATGACCACGCACCCTTTGAAATGCCTTCTGATTTTTGTAATGCCTCCTAAGGTTATCCATGAAACTTGTTATCACTGATCATTACTACCCTCATAAATATTTAACAATGAAATGAAGAACATCTCCGGCTGGGGCAGACAATACTTTGTACTGTATATTCCATTACTTCAGTACCACTCACCCATCAGTAGTGTTGACTATAAAGTATGTGTGTACTCCATAGTAGTTTTTGTCCTTTCATAAAACTGGTCTTCATTAACATGGGACTTTTCCATTTCATTCTGGAGCTCTCACACTTGCGGAGAAGTTCTTTTCACAGTTCTTGACTGGTAAAAACGAAAAGCTTTCCATTTCTTGAGTAAAACAGCTCTTGCCTCCAGTTTGAGCTCGCCTCAGCCATCCCAAGAGAGCAGCTCTTTGTCTTCCCAGCACATCGGTACTTCAGTGCTGTTCTAGTGGACTGATGGACAACACTTCAGTGGCCACATTGCATGGTTTAGACTTCCATGTTCTGAAGAAGCAATATTTTGAGGTCTACATTTAATTCATCCAGTTGAAATTACGAGTTCTGTCCAACGAGTTTTAAGTGCCTGATATGATTTAGCCTAAGAAACGGTCTTGTCATCTTACTTTAAAAATAGTACACACGGAGGTAAAAACAGAAAGTGGGAGAGGGGTGGGAAAGTGTAACAAACATATAGCTTCAGTAATCCTGTCCACTTACTGAAAAATGCCGCTATTTAATACAAATGCTAGGCGAAATTTGTGAGCATATACTGACAATAGCTTAGAGATATTTGTTCTCAGATTATACGGCTGGTCATATAGATCCATTTCCTGCACAGAATATGAGTTAGCTTTTACTGTTCCTTTCAAAAGCTGCCTTATGAAACAAATATTTATATACATTTGAACACGGCTCCCCTTGTATGGCTCCACGAAAGGGAATGTCAAAAGCCGATCAACAAAATTATAAAACATCTGCAAAATTTGCATACAAATAAATGACGATGGTAAATACCATTTGCGTCACAGGATACAGCAATATTCGAAAAACGACCTCCCTTCCCTTCTAGCACCCCAAAATCGAGTGGTCCCCAACCCCCAACCAAGGACAATCTTCTTCATTCCAACTTAGACCTCGATGATTAAGGGAAAGATATGTAGAAGATGGAGGTTGATGTGTCCAGTCGATGGGGGAGGAAAGAAGTAAAGAGAAGGGCGCCTCCGTCTTCGTCTGTTGTCGTCACGTGAGAGAGAGAGAGAGAGAGAGAGAGAGAGAGAGAGAGAGAGAGAGAGAGCGGTCGGTGGGCGGAGGTGACCACAGGACGCCACTCAAACTGCGGATTACCTATCGATCACCAACCAACACTTAAGATGCAAAACGTGATGAGATAAGGACCGCCGTTGTCATGGTTACGGCAGTTAGCGTCGTTACCTACTGGACAAGGGGCGCACAATATTCTGGATAAAAACGGGAGACAAAGATGGAACTGGAAAAAAACGAAGTCCATAATGAAAAGGGGAAAAGAAAGGAAGGTAATGCTGTAGGACGCTATGAATTTCAGACGCAATGTACAGTAGACTGTGTGCGCATTGGAACGGAGAACGAGCGGATGATGCAGGACCTATAACGAAGCGGTGGCCCTTACTATTAGGCTCCTGAAGGGATACTTAGGAAAGCAGAGAAATGCGGGTTGTATAGTAGTAAAATCCAGTATCTCCTATTCCACTTCCTATACTCTTAGTTTTTCAGATAGTCCTATTTTTATATAGTCCTGATAAAGATCTCAGCAACGATTTTTGTAAAGCCTCAGGATTGGGAGTTTGTATTTAAACTGAAGACGTTGAATAATTATTGGAATGTTCTGTTATCTTCAAGTATGCATATCAGCAAAGCCAGAAACATTTCCTCAGTACATACAGGAATCATATATATTCCGAGACTACAATCACACTGCAGTATAACTTTCTAGGTGTACTTTCTCATTAATGGAACTGAAGGTTGATTCCTTAAACACATAAGTATCTTTAAACTGAATCTTAGTTAGAGTTTAGGATCTTTTCAGTAGTAATTTTCGTATAACTCTTATAATCATAATTCCTCTTCCAGTTCTAGTTTTGTTTCGTAATTGAATTTTTTAAGACACCTTTGCCTGTTTCTGGCCTACCCCATTATTTTTCTTAGTATATGTACAGTAAGTGTTTATGTAAGCATAAAATTCTTCCACGACACAATAAGGAATTTAACTCTGGTATTACTGCCAGCATCAAGTAGTGAACCCATTTTCATCATTCACCTCGAAAACATCACGTCTGATAGAGAAGCGACAACTGATTTGCTCATATTTTTGATAATCAGCTTGTGCCCAAGGAATGCTACTTTCTAAAAAAAAAAAAAACAAGTAAAAAATGCGCTGAAGTGTCTTCCGCGCAAACTTTCAGCCACAGCCCGGTGGTGACCTGTGTTGCTGCACCTACAGCTGTGCCAGGTGTACAATCATGGCTAACTTTAACCTAAAATGAAATAAAAACTACCGAGGCTAAAGGGCTGCAATTTGGTATGACTGATGATTGGAGGTTGGATGATCATCTTACCAGTTTGCAACCCTCTAGCCTTGATAGTTTTTAAGATTCGAGGGCGGACAGACAAAAGGCCATCTCAATAGTTTTCTTTTACAGAAAACTGAAAAGGATACTGGCTCACTTCACAACCAACTAGCGTTATTGTTGGGCACAATTCTATCAAAAACTGTCTGATTATCAGCTACAACGATTTCAAGCTAAGAATGAGTCAGAATGTGTACGTACTTCCAGAAAGATGATGTCCCTTGCAGGACTGGCTTGATGACATTTCTTCTTAAACAGCAGCACGACACATACAGACAAGGAGAAGCCCTTTTGAGAACGAATGTAGAGCCCACTTAAAAGAAAGTTAAAAATCAACTACGATCCATTTCAGGGACCGCGAGTCATCGTTTTTCTCATATATCTTTCAAGCTAATTATTTGATCTAATTGGCACTTTTACACAGTGCACAAGCCACCTCCCGCTAATTTTTGGTAATATAGTGCACTGTCAAATGGTGTTAGTTAAGTCGTTTACTCCTGATTTTTAAAGACAAAGTCTCATGAGTCAGCAGGACTAATCTACGCAATCGAACGTCTGCTATCCCCCATAGACAAGAAAGGGGGGGCGGAGATGGGGAGGCCAGGAAAGTGGGTTGAGGGAGGGATGAGGAGGGGAAGGGGGAGGGAGGGACGGGATGGGGATAAAAGACGTTCGAATGAATAGTTTGGCGATGCTTGGCAACACCATGTAAGTCAAGAGTAAACGCCTTAACTAAAACCATTTGACAATGCACTATATTACCAAAATTTAGCGGGAGGTGTCTTGTACACTGTGTCAAAGTACCATTACAATCAAATAATTAGTTTGAAAGATATTTGAGAAAAACGATGACTCACAGTCCCTGAAATGGATAATAGTCCAAAAGTCTGTGATTGGAAAGCCACTGAGGGGCGGAAGTTGCCGAATTCTGATCTAAACGTAGAACAGAGGCCACACTAGTCCAGTGTTTGTGCATTACAAATCCTCGGTGTAAATGGACAAGGTGTTTCCACGTAACAAAGCTAGTCAAACACATCCTTAACATTTGTTGTAAATAACCTTATGGGGCAGGGTTATAATATTCATGTACGTTTGAGAAATGAAGTCTTTGAAAAAGGTCTATTCTATTTGGTCCTGTGATTCTTACGTCCGCAGTCACTTCACATATTTCACAACAGTGTGTGATATCATAAACACTCGTTAGCAACTTATTGCGCACGCATATGATAAGAGGTAGAGTAGAAGTCAACGACTTATTGGTAGTCCTGGCCAGTGCTGCACGTGATTATCCAGCGTTTGTCAAAGATTTGTTCTCCACTAACGATCTTGGATTTGTTTGCAACCTGTTTGGCATATATATATATATGAGTGATACGTTGCCGCCGTGTATTTACGACTTCAAGTCTCCATGTGGAGGGGGAGGAAGAGGCAAAAGGAAGTGAAATGCAGTCGTTCAAGAGCTGAAATAAGAGATATCCTGCAACAAGCGGAGGAAGGGATTTCCTTTTAGTCCTGAATAGAAGGTCAACTAAATTATCTCTAAAATACTGAAAGGATAAAGTCTCGTAAAGACTGAAAAGGCAGACATGATGAAAAATATGATAGTAAATAATAAAATCAAGGCATGAAAACTATTGTCTCCATTTGAAATAGGTAAAGGGTTAACGAGGCAAGCACTGAACAACCCCCCAACCCCAAAAAAAAGAGAGAGAGAAGTAAAATAAGTATCACCTGGCACAAAATATAAAAGTTTTTCCAGCAAGAATGACTTTCATTTGTAATTACCGTACGTATTTGAACAGGCAAGACTAAGAGTTCTGATCACTAACAAATAATAGGAAGGAACATATTTGCTCTTGATGGAATACTTGTACCAACTGTAGTCATTTAACTTGATCTCAGAACTGTACATAGAAGATACTCAAGCACAACATATAGAAGAAAAAAGTCAGTATTTACTGAATTCGTTACCCCTTGAAAACTGGCCCTCCCATACATATTTGCAGCAGTACCATAATTATTAATTATATGGAAAAAAAATTCCCTCAGCTATGAACTTACAATCCTTATCCAGATCGATTTCAGTTAAAAAGCACGATACAAATTTCAGCGAAATCACTTCTTCAAGAGTCAAGGTCAAACGCCAGACGTTGCTAAGACCAAGCCAAATCTTTGGCATACTTCTATGATGAAAATAGGCAGAATCTTATTAATACCTTTTTAGAGATTTTAGGGGGAGTTTAGTGAAAACGACTTATTTTGCACACTCTTGATGCAGGTCCTGAACAGAATTATGACGACTCATATTGTTTGGTAATTTAAGTTCAGGTTTAAAGAGGAGATACAATGCCACCAAAGTGTGCAGTTATAAAGAAAATATGCTGGAGGTACTGGCAAAATCTCTTAGTAAAACTCTACCTGAGACCTGGACTTCAGATCTAGAGGTGAAATGCATGGCCGAAAGTTCCATTTCAAAAGGAAGCAGAACACTGGTGATTCGTTTCGCCAAAAATGACGCATCTAAGTCTAGGATAGGTAATGATTAAATATACTTTATCTCAGATGGGAATAAGTTACAAACGTGGTTTAACGGCTCCAGTAGGTTTGCAATTTCTTCTGCCCTGATGCAAACAGGATCATTTATACACACACACACACACACACACACACACACATATATATATATATATATATATATATATATATATATATATATATATATATATATATTATATATATATATATATATATATATATATATATATTATATATTTCTAGCAGATATAGACACACAAACAAGTAGTTGCATATGTGCCTACGTTACTAAAATAACGGAGAAGCTTGACGCATTATCTAGCTCGTAATACAACAGCGTCATCTCACTGGAAAATATAGTGAGACAAAAAGCCAGAAGTTATCGAGAATAGGAATAGATAGCGGTAAATGAAAAGAGAGAGAGAGAGAGAGAGAGAGAGAGAGAGAGAGAGAGAGAGAGAGAGAGAGAGAGAGCACCTCCATTCTCTTCCACGGAGGCCTTTTTGGGAGGAAGACGCTGGTGATGAGGATGCTGGTCAGGTCTACCTTAATGAGAGCATAATTGTAGCACTTATTGCATTACAGCCTGTGATACGACCCACGTCCAACGGAACATTTACTTGGCTCTTTTGTTCACCCACAATTTTCTTGCCACTCTGACTTTGGGGAATTTTTTTTTCTTTGCTTTTTCATGTTTTGTCTAGTTTATCCTGTCGCTGGCGTTTCACTGCCACAATGATTATCTCGTGATATGCCTGTATACGAATTCAAAATTTGTAATTGGATGTTTTTTGTACTATTCCCCTATATAGCATGAAACTGCAATATTATGACGTACTTGAAATACATATGAATAACTTGTTCCTCATGGTATTACTACAAGTAATTCTTCTTGTCGTATGCTTTACTATATATATTTCTAGTCACGTTTCAGCGAGAGAGAGAGAGAGAGAGAGAGAGAGAGAGAGAGAGAGAGAGAGAGAGAGAGAGAGAGAGTCTACACTTTTTACAGTTAAGTATTCCTAAATTCTTGCAAAACATCAAGCTTTCAGACAAGCCCATCATCGAAGGGATGTCAAG
The DNA here is from genome assembly GCF_040412425.1 of Macrobrachium rosenbergii. NCBI lineage: Eukaryota > Metazoa > Arthropoda > Malacostraca > Decapoda > Palaemonidae > Macrobrachium > Macrobrachium rosenbergii. The sequence continues at coordinate 343,216 of NC_089760.1, read as the reverse complement.
CCATCCGCACCACTTCTCCTAAGGGGACCACTGTAGGCTGAACCTCTGTAGTCTTAGGGCATCCTCAGTTATCTATTAGAACTATTATAGCTCAGGGTATAAAAAGGATTACGATAGGTATAGTGATAAGAGACATGTAAAAATGACACACTAAACTAACACATACTATTTCTTTGTACCAGTTTCAACGACCTATTAACTCCTCGATTTCTTCATATTTTCCTTGATACGCATACCCACACTACAAGCCCCTGAATTCAGTTGGAAAATAAATTAAACCTTTCCCTCTGTGAGGGATTTGGTGGATTTCTCTATTCCAATTATAATGACGGCACAACAAAATTTTTCTCAAAGCAAAACTTTACTTTAAGCTAATGCATACATGAACAAAATTCTACAAAAAGCCCTTCCAGTAATCTCACAGAACTATGATACAACGTAAGGATTTCATTTATAGACCTATTGCCAGTTGTTTAATAATTTTCAATAGCATTCATAATCCAGCCGATAGCCTATCAGAATTGCCAGCGGTGAAATTAATCACGACAGTTTGAAAATATACCCCACATTATCCAGTGAAAGGCTCTTCAAGAACAGGTGTCCAGGTTGAAGATAATATCTTCAGAGCTGCTGGCATGTTGAATTAACTCGAGGTAAACATAAAACCATTTTCACTGCTTCTGTTCACAATACTACAGATGTCAGAATGCTTTCTTTGTGAATTACCAGTTTAACTAAAAAAAAAAAAAAAGGAACACTACAACATTTTATTTTTTCATTTTGCTACTACTCCTACTCTTTCTTGTGATATTACGTTTCAAGACAACGACGTTTACGAAATTTTATTCACTTATTTCAAAATGGCGTTGAAGAGCTTGCTATATGTTTAGTCCCACGAAAAATTATTGAAAAATTCACTAGCCCTTTTTGTATCACATGGAAGGTACAGAAATTTTTAAAAATTATTTTTCTTATACCATGTGCATATGCATATCTTTCTCCTTTACTTGATGAGTTTTTTTTTTTTTTAGCCATCCTTAAATTTAGCCCAGTCTAGGGGTGCGCTTAATATATAACCCGGACTGTGAGGGCTAATGTGGGTGGTTGTCATGGGTCATGGCCCTGGAAAATGTGGACTCTACTCTCGATGCCTATGAATGGAAACAAACACAGGTAGAGTCAAGGTCAGGTCTCTTCTCTTGAGAAGTGAGAGGGTGACTCCAAACATTCAGAGTCCAGCATTGAATGCCATCTCAGACCTAGGTGAAACATTACAAAATGGTTACTGGTATCACCTTCCATAACAAATTAAAGACATCCTTGTGAAGACTTCTTAGCCTACTTCCAAGCTTTTGTCTTTCTCCTACACTCCAAGTGTTAATGTAATTATGCATTTAGTGTTGAACTGAGTTATTTGGCACCATCTGTGCATTCCCTCAGTTCCCTTTGAGCGTCTTATTATTCCTGCAAGTAACCGTCTTGTATATATTGCAGATAGGCCTCGAGTGTGGAATCACTCGGGTCTATCCCATGTGCAGTACCCCTTCTATCCCCTCTGCGATGTTTCCTGTTATGAAGACATCATCGGCGTAGAATATTTATCCTGTGTAGGATTCATTCATTTAGCAGGCCCTTGTTATTACCTGCCCAGTAATTCGTCATTCTTCTGATCTGTGTTTGTTATGTAAATATAATTAGTTAAGAGAACCCTCGAGTTTACATAATCTTCCCAGCCTTCCTGAAAAGTGCCAACGCTTTCTATTTTAATGGCCCCGTTATAAGTTCTAGGTTCACTTTGATAACACTGAAACGTATCACCAGAAAGAAAGATTTCGCCTGCCAATTCGTATCCTTGTTTTGAGAATGGTAACAGTGGTGAAAAATCCACACTTATGTATATATACAGTAGATATACATTCAAAAATATATGCATAACGAGAGCTTTCGAGAACCTGCTCGATTCTCCTTATCAAAGTAGAAAAACAAGGTTACCAACAAAGTAAAATGTTTTGAACATTTTTAAAAGTTAAGATGGACTGTTCGTTCGGGTGATTCCATCGTCCTCCCTAAGATAAACCCGCTAACCATTAGTTCTGTCCTGTGAGAGACGACGACTTAGGTTTCTAAGAGCAGACTCGTTACCTGAAGGACAGGAGAGACAACAGTAACGACTTATAGGTTTCTAAGAGCAGACTCGTTACCTGAAGGAAAGGAGAGACAACAGTAACGACTTAGGTTTCTAAGAGCAGACTCGTTACCTGAAGGAAAGGAGACAACAGCAGCATCAGACGTGACTAAAGGACTGTCACCTTTATCATATAAACGTGTCCTATGACATTTAAAATACTGCCTACATGTCAAATAATTAGTAATTCATCTTCCTGCGTGACAGATGTATCTACCATCCATAGCTACATCAATGGAAGAAGCGTCAGAGGTATTTCACTAAATCCGGGTGATGAAACAAATCACATACAATTGGGAAACCGTGTTAAGCAATGCCACGATCGAGTTGGAAATATCCTGACAAAAATCTTTTTTATTAGGTCTTGCCCGTGAGTCAAGTATATTTGAACCAAGACACTCCTTTTATTTCTGGTTCACGATAGAAAAACTACTTAATGAATCAAAAGTTCTGAAACTTAGACCTGTCATGCACATGCCTTTCGTAAAAATAGACATTTAAATGTCAAATGCTACTGAACGATGTCTGATACAAATTCGAAGAGAGAGAGAGAGAGAGAGAGAGAGAGAGAGAGAGAGAGAGAGAGAGAGAGAGAGAGAGAGAGAGAGGAAGAAGACACTCATTAAATGGCTAGTGATTCAGGTCAGGTAGCCACTAACGAGGACGTTAATTACATCTCAGGATCCCTATTGTCTCGGCGACACATACTCATCGTGGGTTTTACTTGGGCGTCACAGGTTTCACCATTTTTTCTCCTCATCTGCTGAGAGGGATACAAAAGATATCTTTTCGAAAATTCTATCCTTTTAGCTCTAACGCCATTCTGTTATACCGTAGGAGCTTATATTTAAGGCTTTATATTTATTTCTAGCAATCTAACATTTCATCTTCCACACAAGCTAAATCTTTTATCAGTCGATGTACTGATGGTATAAATTCATCAGCACGATTTTAATAATTTCTAAATTATTAATTATCAAACCAGTTTATCTGAAATAACCTTGGAAGAAAATTAGATTTAATTTCAATGCCTGTATTTTTTCTTCAAATACGATTATTCTTAATTCAATTTTTATTAAATTTTCAAAAATTATGCGCAAATCATCTTATCATAAGGAAAACAGCACCTTACGCTAACAATGATCAACATAAGTATTACCTTAAAGGTATTATTTAATTTTGGATAAGTATCAGAGCATAAAGAATGGTAGAAAATGCTTCACGTTATAAATAGAAATAAAATGAGGTTAGTATTCCGCGTGAAGCGTGACATTTTAATCACTTCAGGTTTAACCAGATAAAATGAAATAACAGAATTTTAACAACAAAGGTGTATAATTAGCTACCTGAAAATTGCCATTTAAGCTTAATCAAACACCAATAAACTTTCTCTGCTGTTTAATCAATAGGCACATTTTTATATATATATATATATATATATATATATATATATATATATATATATATATATATATATATATATAAGGTTAGTGGCGTTAGGGAATAAAGGCCTGAATTTTATCCACAACGTAAGGACTTCCCTGTGCTTTATCTTATACAATTCTCCACTCATCTCCAGCCTCCCTACCTTTGGTTCTCATCCAAGTAGATCTTGGTCTTTAGTCTTCTATATTGCAGCAACAAACCCTTGTTTACCGTAAGAAATGAAAGAAAAATACCAAAATAACACTGTAACGCAATTTCCGAAACGAAACACTAAATTTTAAAAGAAAATAAACGATGAACAAGTTATATGATATTTTTTCCTTATAATTTCTTACAAGAACTGTGCTTTTCCCAACTTAAGAAGGCTTTTGCAAGTATATTTAGAGATATTTAAAACTATAAAAGGTAAATGGATTAAATTTTACCGATAAACAAAGTGACAATTGACTGGAAATAAGGTTCACATCGTAAAATACATCATACAGACCAGATCTCCGTGTTTAATGCGTAATATAAATCAAATATGCTACTGCTCCACACAATTATACACGGTAAAGTCTGACGTATAATTAGACAAAAATACAGAGAGAACGAGTTGGAGCTGAGTGTCCTGAAGACATTAACGGACTACATTAGGGCACTGGTTTCTTTACAATAAACGTCAGTCTATTTTCTACAGTCTATCGTGTAACTACTTCGTTTTCTTTGCAAATTGGTTTTTGGTATGACATTCGTTTTCTTTAAACCCCAAACTGGCCATTCTTTGGCAGATGTGTGTATGAGAACAGCAGCCTTACACATTCCCCTCATGAATTTTACAGCCAATTTCGATTAACCGGGTCACATAATTGACATTATAGCTTTTCACTAACAGAATTTCATTAAATTTCATCTCTTAGAATTCAACAAAACTACAACATGTATCTGATACGGTAAACTTTTAAGAAAGATAATTCATATAAAAGAGAATGGCATGGTTGATGGTGCTTTACAAGTAACAGTAGTAGGGGCTTCCTACAGTATAATGACACTCCTACCCCCTTAGGTTTTGTTGTACAATCAACGTCTTTACAAACGTGCTGATTAATCCGACTAACCTTCTATGGTGGCCTATTAAAAATTGCAGCAACGCCTTTGAACATTAAGTGGCTAAAAGTAATCAATGCAGAGCAGGAGATAAAGTTGTATTCATTCGTAATTTGAATCGAAGTCATTAACCAGATTAACGACAGAGCAACAGCGCAAATATTTTACAGCAATATTGGTCAGAATACTGTTTCAACAACTTGACTGCAGAAGGATTCTGTTTAGCAGTAAGAGCCAGGAGCTACGACTCAGTGTGAATTCTAAACGCCCTGGTTTGACGGAGTAACTTCACCTCTGATCGAAATAATTGTCCTGCAATGTATGGTTTTTGGATCGTTTCAAGAGTTACATTTAACCGTTTTACAGTAGGTGGAAGTGTCTTGAAAACTTTGGCTGTATAGTCTTGGGTATGGGTTCCCTAGCTTAAGCGTTACTTTCCTAATTCCTTTATTTATTCAGTCTAAATTGCTATCGGTACATGTAATACATGTAGTAATCAGTATTATGTATTGATATAATTATCTATCTATCTATCTATCTATCTATCTATCTATCTATCTATCTATCTATCTATCTATCTATCTATCTATATATATATATATACATATATATATATATATATATATATATATATATATATATATATATATATATATATATATATATATATATATATATATATATATACACAGACATACAATCATGAAGCTACAAATGTCGCTTGATATCCAATTCACACTACTTCGGGAATATCCCCGATGGGGAATTATCACCCAAAAGGGGAATTTTTTTAACTGATAAATGGATCGGTACCGCCAGGGTCTCGATCCCCCGACACATTACCTTCCAACGTCTCCATCTGACGGTCAAACCATTGAGCCACCAAGAGGGGTACAAGTTAATGCCGAATCTGCCGTACTTATTTACCCATCAAGAGCTGGGAAACTGTACTTGGCTTCAGCATTAACCCACCTCCACCACAATAGCGCATTGGTACGTTTGTAAGAAGCAGCTCTTATTATGAAATTTATATCACACCGTGATTTATATACGATCATGAAGTTACAAAAAGTCATTTAATATCCAATTCACGCTGCTTCTGCTTCTTCTTCTTTTAACGTGCTTCTTTCCCAATGATGTCCAAATCTAGAGAACAAAAATGGTAGCTCCTTCCCAAAACACCCATCCCATATGAATTTTTGGGCACAATAGTCAATCTTAATGACACCAATATCCGTAAACTGAATCAAGCTTGAACTTTTAGCTTTCACTAGCCATTGTAAACTTTTAAAATTCAAGCAACCCTGCTAAATATATCCAAACGATGAAAAATATTACAAAATATCCAACTTTCTAAAACACTACGTTAAGCCTAACAGTGGTAATCTACGGGTAATCAACTCTAAGCTGCAAATTCATGTGTTGTCCGGAGATAACTCCTCTCACTGGTGCTAGCTTACGGACAGTACTTAACTACTCTACTATCTCCACTTGCCTTCTCGACCCTCTCCTATATAACCGCTTATCAGAGTATGTCCTTATAAATATGAGATAATCAAATATTGACAGGTATTTTTACCCAACACAAATGGTGAGGGATATGCAGCGAGAATGTTTTCATCAGTAAAGCCAACGTTGTTTTCCCCAAGGCAAAAATGTAAAATTGAGTCTATGTATTTATTTCCATCAGAAAAGTTCCTTTCATCTTTACGGCTGGACAAGTGGGCTTCCTTACGAAGGATAAATGAGAAAGAGCTCACCAAGAGGAGCCATAAAATACTCGAGATAATTATACCTTTTTTATCAATTATGCCAAAAGCAACCATACGGAAACAGCACCACTGTCCTTTATGGAGAAGTTTAGCCAACCATTCGACCTGACACACACACCATCTCAATGGACGTGGAGAGCTTTCTTTATGGAGCCCGTTTTCTCTCATTCTGATAATGAGCGGGGCGCATTAGCCAATCCAAGTACGCCACGACTTAATGGTGATTAATGATTGGTCCGTATTAGCGCAACACGGCAGCGCCCGAGCATTATGGAATGGGAAGGGTGGGGTGGTAGGGGATGATCGAAAGGGGACAGAGGGAGTCACCCTGGCGATGCCATCTTTCAGCCTAGTGAATCACTTAATTAATCTAATAGGGAGACACTGCTCGCACGGATGGCTTCTGGCGCCAATTAAGGCCGAAGGCGGCGCTCATCTGCATGTGGCTGCGACAAAGAGTACCACTTGGCGTGGAAACTGACCTGCCAAAAAAGTTAGAAATGGAGCAATGAGGCAGATCGAGGGAACATCGTGACCTCCCTCTCCCCTCCCCCTCCCCCTCCTCCCCCACCACCACACCATCGAGGTCTCCCCTATGATCGACCTCTCCCTTTTTTTTTATTTGTCTCTTCTTTCTCGGTGTATTGGTAAAAAGACGCTCCTCCTGACAAGATTAATGTCTCGAAAAGGAAATGATATGACACTTATCCCTACCAGGGATGCCATTACGACCAATTACCCAAGAAAGGCACGTACACATCTCCTCCAATTAAAGTTTTTTGGAACCTTTATCACTAATACACACACACACACACCCACACACACACACACACATATGTATATATATACACACATACATACATTTATATTACCTGAGCTAACCTAAATTCACGGATAATTTCATTTCCAGTGCGTGTAAGAAAGTCCGAGCAATTTCCAGTTAGCAGATGGAAATCAAAACAAAAAGCGAACGCTAAAAATATTACATTCTTAACCTCAATCTTCCTTTCTGAAAACTGAACGTGCTTGAAAGATCTTTAAGAATAGGAATACTCTCTCGGTTGTCTGTGCATCAAAAGTGTTTTGAGAAAAGGAGGTATTTGGCCTTTTAATATTTCATTGAGTATTTAAAGTTCGATTATGGAGGCTTCGTATTTTCATCTGAGATACTATTTCTTTATTTTCATGACCACATTTCCTTTTCATACACACATACATATATACATACAGTACATACATGCATAAATACAAACATACTGTGAAGTGTTCCGTGCCATACAGATCTTGCTGAGGGAAGAATTAATTCCTCTGATTGCTACAGAAAAATGAAAGTGGACAAACGAATATTATAGAGGATGGTCGTGCTTTCTTTGACTGCCTGGTTCAGTTCGTGCTAATGACTACGCTCCCCGACCCCAGTTCTTTACAACTGACCTAAGGCCTTTAGCAATGGAAAATAGGAAACGTGTAAGTTTGCAGTTTGAATACACAGCTTCACCTGGGAGAATTCCTTAGAACGTTTCCACAATATTTATGCAGGGGTCCAGAACCTAATGATATATTTACGACATTGACTTTCTCTTTTTTTTTTTTTTCTAAGAGAAACAATAAATTTTAAAACGACACTCTGTAAAGGAACTCCTAGGATTATTTCTATTGCTAAAGGTTTCTTATCTTCGGTCACATATATTCATCATACAATACCCTTCAGTAACTGGCGTCATCGGTATAGCTGAGTCATGAGTCTTTAACAACTTTGAAACAATTCTTTGTATTTCGTAATTCAAAAAGTTTACGATCTACGCAATCACCTCATTAATGCAACTATATGGCAAAGGAAAATCTGATTTCCAATTCATTCGATAATGGATGTACAAAGACAATTCGCATTCTAAAAATAAGACCACAATACACATTTCATCACAAAAATTAACAAGGAAATAGAAATGAGATGTAAAAATTACTTGAAGTAAATGAATGAAAATTCATAAGCAAAATCTCCACGTTAACTCATTGAAATTTCCTAATTAACAAACTTTCAACAAAACCAGTAAAAAAAAAATCCATCTATGCACTGATTGTAAGAACACAACTAGATTTACAGTCATAAATGAATTTGCAAAAAATAAGGTCATGGATCAGCATTAGATAAATCACCCACTGAGAATTAACAATCAGCAGTGAGTTCTCAAAAAGAAGAATGAATTATTCTGAGAACAATTTCTAATTAAACCCACATAAGAAACTGCTGAAGATTTCAGAAAAAAAAATCACTGTCAATGTTATTTTACCTTTCACACTGAATCCCTCAGTATCTAAATTCCTCGAATCTCCACAAAGTTCTCAGCTCTTTTCTCAGGCACTATAGCCATTGGACCGTGGCCTTCCTTAGTCTTGGGTTTGAGTACCTTATTTTGTTCATTTCTCTGCTCTTTCTTTCGAAGAGTGTGCAGTACAGGTTGGTCAGAAAGCACAAGATGCTTGGTGGGTTATCAGGGAATCGCCTTCTTCATTACTTAATCTTTTCCTTCTCAGCTTTTTATAATTTCTAAGTCCATCCTGACTGCCATTCCTCGGTTGTTGTGGCAAACCTGGCAGGTTTCTTTTTTGTCAACAAGTTGCTTCTGGCACCTTGTTTTAATGACATATGGTCAGCTTTATCCAACCTTTCAATGAAAGTATCGTATATGACGTACATATCGTTGTTGTTGATTTTATTGTTTGTTGCTCTTTTGATTTTTACTATTTCACTGTTATTATGCATCTGTGTATATTTTTTCTTTTAACTTTACGTTGGTAATGTTAATCCTCTCGGGAGACATTGAGCTGAACACTGGGCCTGCTACTCACTAGTGTAAGAAAAATTGCAGAGTACTTTACTCAAATTTTCTCGATTTCCAGAGTTGTGCCCATAACTACAACTTGATGTTTTATCTGAGGCACTTGTAAGCAGTAATAAGCCAAATGTTGGGTTTTAATCCCAGTGTTTGATAGCTCTGACTTTATTTGTCATCGTAACATCCCACATGCAAAAGGTTTGGCTGTACACGCTAAGTACAGACGACCTATTTATAGCCAGGAAAACTTGGAGCTAGGTACCATGAAGTTCTTTGTTTTCAGATTTCCAGATTCCTTTGTCCCTTAGATAGGATTAGTATGGCTCATTGTCCCTTAGATAGGATTAGTATGGCTCAGCCTCAGGGTTAATTCGCCATTGCTGAGACTGCAATGTAGAGCACAGCAAGTGGCTTCATTCAAATTCCACAGATCAACATGGCCGGTCTGCTCTTGAGTTCTGTGTATCCTCCGATTTTGTCCTGATAATTGAGGAACCAACACATATTTCTGGTAATAGATTAGGCCTCATATTCACAGATGTTCCAGCTATCGTTACGTCTAAGGTTTGTGAGTGTATACGCACTTCTGACCACTGTGGCACTGAGATGGACATATCTGTCAATCAGTATATTCCTATTGCCACCACTGGATAAGCAGTCTGACTGAAATCTAGAGCCGGCTGGGATCGCATTATTCAAGTTTGTCAGGCACTTAATATTTCAGATGCTATATGAGATCCTGATCCGAAGAATTTAAATGAAATGCTGATGGTTATTTTAGTAGGGTATGTCCCTAGAAAGGTCATCCAATTCAGGACAAATAACCAGCCATGGTTTGATGATACATGCAAAAGAGCTTAACATGACAAACAGACCAAATTCAACACATGGAGACTAAATCGTTCACATGAAAATTACACCATTTCTATTGAGTCTCGCCTTGCTGCAAATAGAATTTACCATATAGCTGAGAGAAGTTATAATAATTCCTTAAAGAGGAAACTTGAAAGAATTACTCAGCCTCATCTGTGGTGGACCAAACTGGCATCATCTAGCTTTGGGTCAGGCCCATCTTCCATTCCTGGTTACTGGCCCTAAGGAAAAGGCTTGAACTGCTTCATCGAGCCTTTAAAGAGCCCTGATATTTGTCTTTTTTAAACCTACTTATACAAAATTCTCATTCTGCTCTAGGGATATTAAGAAATTTTTTATAATCTTGGTAGCTGGGGTAGAGGAGATCTTGGTGGTTTTTTCCCATTGTTTTTTAAAACGGTTTCTGGTGTGTTGTCTCCGGAGATTAGTAGATTCTATATAGATTTTTAGGTCGACATGGTGTCTTTGCAAATGAGCGTCAGCTTAGTAATACAGTGCCTGCTCCAAAGAGTGGCATATCTGCAAACTGCAGGAAATACAGGCCAATCTCTATTCTCCCTGTGTTCTTCAAAGACGCAGAAAAACTTATTTTTAAGCCACTACACAAGTGATTGTCAATTTGCATATAGGAAGGAATTAGGTACCTATTATGCTCTTTTAGATTTCACAAGTCATATGCAAGAGAACCTTGATAACGGTTTTGAGTATAGATTTTAGTGCTGTTTTCGATTTAGTAAATCACAATGCACTCATTTATAATCTTTTAGTGAGTTGGTATGTTTTAGGATTACGTAAAGATTTCCTTGCAGGTAGGTAGCAACGAGTTGCTGTTGATGGGATCTTTAGCAAACCAAGACCTATTGTGTCTGGAGTTCCACAGTGTAGTGTATTTGATCCGCTTTTATTTTCAGTGTATACAAGTGATGTGGTCACTGACCTGGAAAAAAAAATAGTTCAGTATGCATATGATCCAGCACTTGTCGGAGCAGTAAAATCTCCACTTATGAGAAATGATACTACCATTAGTCTCAGTGGTGACATGGGTTAGTGAATGGTTTAGTCGGTGGGGTATGGGACCGAACTCCAGTAAAACGAAAACTACTGATCAGCAGATCTGGTACAGATTTTCCAACCATCCTCCCATCAGGTGGATGAGACTCTGATGAATGAGTCTGAAGCTTTAACCGTTCTTGGTGTAACTCTTGCCTCACATCTTACTTTAAAGAGACATCTAAGGAAAGTGTCAGCAAAGGCCTCATGGAAGCGGGTATTGTACGTAAGGACTCATATCTTTATAACAGTGATAAAATCAATGCAACCTCTTTTAGGTCATTTGTCCTTCCTTTACTAGAATCTGGATGTCTGCTTCTGCCAGAGATTTATCTCTTTTAGGTAGAATGGTTCATGGTAGAGGGTTTCTGCTTCCTAACATTAGCAGTTGTGACTTGGACCATCGAATGACGTTCTCTTGTTTGTCTATTTTTTATAAGTTGTATTTTAACAGAGATCTTTCACATTCACAACTGACCCCTGATCCTCTCTTTCCTGACAAGAGCAACCAGATTTCCTGAACAGCGGTACCAATGTGCAGTAAATGTGCCTCACTGTCGAACTTCTCAGTTCCAGAGGTTCTTTTATTCCTCACACCGTTGGACTGTGGGACAATCACCCCGGGGACGTTGTGCAACTGGAACTCCGAAAGTTCAAGGGAAGTGCAACGCAATAGTACCCTAGAATAATTCTCTTTAAACTTCAGTAATTTGCTTACACTCTTATCTATTCATTTATTGATTTTCTTCTTTATTTTTCTTTTCTAAAAACTGATTTCTTCCTTGCGTCTTTCTCATACCTTCTGTTACTTCTTTCAAATGAGCACCATATTCTTTGGAAGCTCGAATTTCAAGTCAATAACCCCTGTGGGCTTGTTCTGTTCAAATAAGGTTCATGTTCTGAATAATGATAATAATATATAAACAAGCTCAGTACAGACCTGAATATCTTGGTAATCAAAATATTCAGAATTCGTATTGGTTCCTGTCGTTTTGATAGTGACAAAAGATATCAGTATCCTTCACTATTCATGCAGTAACACTGATTCATATTTGCGTAAACAAGAGCACTGCTTACAAGGGAAAAAATGACTTTCCGACTGTTGACACCCCCTTAGGTTATAATATTTGTGAGTAACAATGGAAAATAATATCCTAGTTTAATGCATTATCATTCAACATTCAAAAATCTTCCGTTACAAGTCATTATCTTTACGATGAGACATAGGTTAGTAAAACTTAGCAACGACACTTTAGCACTTCATCCAAGAGTTACACCATAACGATGAGAAAGCTGTCATCCACTTATTCGGCTTTAAAAATTTAAACTGTTCGGACTTTGCGTTTAATAAAAAAAACACTTAAAGTATTAACTCCTTCCATTCATTTATAACCCTCTTCATTTCCGATTCATTCTCAATGCAAAGAAAATTTAATCTGTTGCTTAGCACAGGACATACTCGACGAATACCGGTATGTTTCCACCCTTTCCGTGACTGGTAGTATACCGTTCACATGTGAATAAGACTTCAGAGATTCCTTTCAGGATGTCATGTCGAGCTGGCAACATCGTCAACCGGACGAGAACACTGGGAAGTGACTCCACCTATGACGGGCAACAATGCACAGCAAACTTCCAAGGGAATTTGACGTGGATAAAAACTACATCTATTTACCAGCAACCACACATGTCCTGAGGAGACTGCGCTAAGAACGAAAGTGCAATGCCGAATGCTGCAATATGTCATCAACTATGGCTACTGTTCACATGCAGATTTACTGCCTAGGACTTTTATGAATTCTCCCAGAGGACGGACTACAGCAGCTTTCCTGTGCCTGCCAATAAAAAGGAAGCCCACTCAAACTTCAGAGCGTGGGACTCCCAGACGCTAAGCAACATTAAATTTTTCAGCTTGTTGCTTTTTGTTGTGAGAGGATAAGATAAATGTTGACTTATTTGCTGGCTTGCCTGTGCTTAAACAGGGTGCACTGGTGAGATGAAAATCAGATGTGGAACAAGGAAGTAAGTTTGGTGTTAGTTGAAGACAAAACGGTTCCAGTGAGATTACACTGGGATTACTTATGCCCAATTTAGTATAGATTATAAAAATAAGTGAGAATGAACTAGAAGAAAATAGGATTAATGACAGCTTGAGACATAGTTGGGACTTTTTCAACCTTCAGGGATAATGTTTCTACGTCAAAGCTGGCAAAAATACTTCACTTGTTAAAAATGCAAATGTTTCATAAAATCAATAAATGGCAAAAGTAGAATGAAAACATGAATCCATACGTGTGAATACTGAACCAAGTCAAAGAAAATATTCTGGTTAATGCAACACATAGAAGAATTTGCATGCTTGCAAATATATATATATATATATATATATATATATATATATATATATATATATATATATATATATATATATATATATATATATTGTTACGTGTGGGCTTGGCTGATGAGTTTATTAATTAATTAATGTAATTTATGGGGCCCTGCATCGCCAGTGGCACACATAACCTGTCAATTAAAGCTACAGTTAACCTCAAAGACAGACAATTACTTAATTTAATAAGGTCACCAGTCGGGGAAGCAATTTATGGGATAACGAATTACTCTGCAACAAAATGATTACATCACACCTCTACTTCCCAATTAGTCCCGACAAAGAAAGAATGTGCGGTAATAGTGCGGAAATTACATGAACAATTGGTCAGCGTCTGACACAGTCAATTTTCCCCTTGCTTCAAGTAAAGTTATAACACAACGGATGTCTATGCTGGTAGATATAGCACTCAGTTTCGTACCGGTAAAGGCTATTCTGAACAATGGGATCGAGACACAAGGCTGCCTGAAATTTACTTACTTAACTTTCCCTAATTCCTACTTACTGCATGGGAATAGTTTACAGTGTCACTAAGCAATATTAATTATTCTTACACTAGACCTCAGAAAAGAAATATGGTTATACCAGGTTCTCGAGATGGTGGCAAAGTGGAGAAAACAAAGGAAAATGGAAATACAGAGAAGAGATACTAGCAAGTTGACAAAAATTTGGCAAATTTCAAACTTGGCGTTGACGTGGGCCGCTTGCGCATGCAAGTGATGGTCAGAAGTCTTGAAAATACCCGTTTCACCTCACTAGTACCAATGAAACAGTAAGAGGGCAAGCACAAAGAATTAGTTACACACAATGCGTGTTGACTCCCACAATAGCAATTCTCTCTCTGAGCTTTCAGGGTCAACACAGGGCGGTTCTAGCGTTGGGTTGTTTGTCGCGTCGGTATGCCTATACGCCTCCGGCAGTCTGAAATTTGACAAAACATTGCCGAATGCATAGGACAGAGCAAAATGAAGCTTAAGACCACCTTTACTAGAGGTTACTTGGTGAAACTCTCCCCATGGGTTAATCCCCTAATGCTAACCTATCCCTGCTAAAGACGTTATTTTTTTGAAAAACACACAGCCTATCTCTGAAGATTTAGCTTCCCTGAGCATCGGACAGAGATGCCTTCCCATCTTTGTTAGAATGATATTTTTTACTAAATAATGCAGAGAGGGCGAACAGTAGAATATTTATAAAAAAATATATATATACATATATATATATGTATGTATGTAAATACATACACACACACACATATATATATATAGATACATGCTTAAAAAATCACAGGCAGAAGTTCAGTACCAAGCTTGATTGCTTTTAGTGACCTTTCAAACACATAAATGACCGTCTGATAATAGCTAAATGCAAGAGTAAACAATGTATTTCATAACTTCTCAGACCATAATTTTGAATTAAGATAGCCATGCAAGCATCGACTCCCTCTGGGGGAAAGGGCTGATGGGAGTGTTGTTGATTTCTTCCGTATAGTTATTCCTCTATTCTAATTCCAGGTTAATCTACTCTGCTGCTGATGATAGGCATTTCTAAATAGCTTGCAAAATCATGTTTTACTCTGTCAAAGCCCCTTTGGACAAGCAAGTTGTTGAAAGTTTATTATCTGCGATATTAATAGTACGTGTCAAAAAGATTGGAAAATATCAGGCAAATACCCATCAACTCCTAGGATTTAGAAATCTGTTGCATGCCGAAATGGAACCATGTCTGAAAAGTTCATATTATTACTCTTACGTATTTCCTGACAATGTTTAGCTGTATAAATAAAAAGCTTTATGAATAAAGAGGAAATTAACGTTTTCTTCGAAAAAGTACAACGACAGCTAAATAAATACAAAATATGGCGAGGAACGTTACAAAAGAGAAACATCTCACAAAAATATAACAGACGAAATATAAAAATACCCACATAAAATACTAAGATAAGTCGTGTGACACGAAACGATATTGAGTAAGAGCAAGAGAAGGCACCAAGAGAAAAATCAGGAATATTAGCTGTAGGGTAAAAAAATAAAGTTTAAGAAATGTGAACAGCGGGCCTGATCAGGAAATGGGAAAAAATAAGGTGAAGACAAACGACATAATGAAATATTTAAAAAACGCAAAGAGAGAGAGAGAGAGAGAGAGAGAGAGAGAGAGAGAGAGAGAGAGAGAGAGAGACAGTGGCGTGATAAAAAGTGTCGTGAATATGCAGATGACCACGGGCCGAGTATAAGAAATCAATACGGGTCTCCTTGCCGCCTACCACTGCCTCTTCCTCCCTCCTCTCTCTCTCTCTCTCTCTCTCTCTCTCTCTCTCTCTCTCTCTCCTTCTTTTTCCTTTTTCTTTTTCTTCTTCCTTGTTTTCCCTTTTCGTTTTACTTCTCTCTCTCTCTCTCTCTCTCTCTCTCTCTCTCTCTCTCTCTCTCTCTCTCTCTCTCTCCTTTTTTTTTTTCTTCTTCTTCTTCCTTGTTTTTCCCGTTTCTTTCTACTTGAGACGCACATATATGCAATATATGTTCTTCGCAGTTCAACAACAACAAAAAAAACTACTTGTGGAATTACATTTTCACAGTAATTGATCAGTTAGGACTTGCATAACCTTGCCTTTCAAACGAAATGAATTCATAGTTGCGTTTATGAGTGCAAAGGAATTATCTTCACTGATAACTGATGGAACGTAGATAGCTTTCCTCTTGTCCAATAACTCCTCCGTCTTCCCACCGACCTCTTACGACCCAAAGTATTTGCGTTATGCTCCCGAGGACTGCTTTCTCTTCCAAGAATTTCCACAGTGAACAGCCACTCCATTCATTTTTGGGCAAAAGCATGAAACGGTCAGATGAAGTCACGGCCTTGCATACGATTTATCGTAAAAAAAATAACTCTTAAACGTGAATTTCATTCAGAATCCTGCACTAAATAGTATACGAGTCAAATACCGGGAGCTTCAAAAGCCCAGTTTTACCTTTGGTTACATGAAACCGATGGAAAAAAAATTAGTCCCGACGGTACGTGATTAGCAAGAATCAAAGAAATGTTTTCGAGGACGTAAAGCAATTCTCTCATCAACACGACGAGAGACGTCCCGTTACTAGCGCTGCACGCATGTACGAATACTTAAAAAATGTAAACATAAGTTTTTATACAACAAATACACCTCCTTATGCAATTTCATGTGTTTTAGCATAAACTTTAATTATACTGGGAAACTTCGTAACGTCATCAGTCAAACAATAACATCGATTCGCGTTTCTAATATGTTGCTACATTAGGACGCTACTTCATTCAAGGGACATAAATCGAATGTGGCAATAGGCACTGGATATCTACAACGTGCAGCAAATAAGAGGCTTCTTGCACTAATGGGAAGCTTATGGGGTCGGTACATAGTCTGACGGAAAATCACAGTCTCTCTCTCTCTCTCTCTCTCTCTCTCTCTCTCTCTCTCTCTCTCTCTCTCTCTGTCACTAGTTGGAATACGGACCTTAAAAGACCACAAAGAATAATGAGACTTGTTTATTCCTGTCTCTCCAACTTTTATTCTCCTTGCTTATTCCCACCTTCACTTCTTTTCTGATCTGTCGACTGTTTCCTACGGGAGCCAGTCTCACTTTTTGCCCGCAGTCAGTCACTGGACACTATCAACCAAACTGCTTGGGGTGACTGAGAGGAGAGGGAGCAATTAAACAAGTAAACCCAGTAGAAAAATTCATGAATATTTATCCAAAATGCATTCAGCTAGTGTAAACCACAGTCTTCGAGCTTCGTGACATTAACAATAAAATAATGCAATATGACGACTTACCAATACAGGTCTCTTATCTTTTGATTCGATTAAATGAAAATACTTGGCCGAGCTTTCTTAAGATCGTGATTAGCCCCATTACTCTTAACGAGCAAACATCCCTCTGGATACATCCGTCACGAAATGGCTTGTCTGGCATTTGCCCTTGAACAGAATGGCCGTACGAAGAAAGAAGGAAACAAAAGAATAAAGAGGGAAAGAAGTTTTCTAATTGAATTTTACTGATAATATAACATTGCACATATAATTAGCCTTTAATATAAATGTATCAATTAAACCATTGGGTCCAGGTGAAAAGGATATGTTAGAGATACGAGTTTGGAAAACTGAAATATTTATATATTCTTATATTTCGCTTTCAATAACCTGTCTTAACTTTCAGCGATGTTCGCGAGGCTTCCCTGAGTGTAAGAGCTAACTTTTATTATCATTTTCTTATTGTTAGCTGTAAGAATGTAAAAAATAAAATTGTCCATAAACTCGCAACAGATTTGAAAACTCGCTTTCTCGGACTGCGATTTTCAAGACATCGCATTAATTACACGAGAGGCCTCGAGAAATTTTAAGGGAAGACAAAGTCGAAGTCTGTCGCTAAATGCAGCCACAGAAATGGAGGGATTAAAACCTCCTTTCTTGTGAGGAAAGAGGTCAAAGACTGTTCACCTAATATTAACATCGGTGTCAACCGTTTAGCAAATCCTCGCATCACCATCGCATCATCAGTCTCGCTGTCATGTGCAGTTTTAACATGAGAACATTATCACCATTACCTTAACGCTCGTTCCCCTTTCCCTTCCCCGCCCCTGACTCCAGCACCACTTCCCCTCCCCCACCCAGCCTTCCGCCCTCTTCTCGCCCAATGCCACACTACCTCTCTCTCTCTCTCTCTCTCTCTCTCTCTCTCTCTCTCTCTCTCTCTCTCTCTCTCCCGAGGGAGCGCCACATCCGTACCCCACCTCGTGCCCAGCCCGTCGCCCCCTCCCCCCGCGAAGCTAATCCATCTATTCGTCGCCTTCTTTATCCCCTGTCACCTCCTCCCCTCACGCCCTTCACTCGCAAGCTTTTTTTTTCTTTCTTTCTCTCTTTTCTCCCTTTTTCTCTCATGCTCCTTGAAGTACTTTCTTCCACACCAAAGGTACCGAAAACTGATGGGAATGATGAGAACCTGTTGACAATAATTCATTCTTAACCATGTTAAAGCCCACACCTTCTTATATAAAAAATAAAACGCAACTACTACACGCAACATTACCGACAAGTATAATATTAAAACAATAAATAATTCATTATTTCATTTCTTTTAAGGAGGCATTTCCTGCCTGTCCACAGCCTGCAGTTAGTAAAGCCCGGCCGCCCGGAGTACACAAAAACCCTGACTTGGGTCTTTTATAGTTCTTCATTGGACGGGTCGATGTCGTTATCGGCTAGCACTCCCCTGGGCCCGAGTTCGATTCTCCGGCCGGCCAATGAAGACTTAGAGGAATTTATTTCTGGTGATAGAAATTCATTTCTCAGTATAATGTGGTTCGGATTCCACAATAAGCTGTAGGTCCCGTTGCTAGGTAACCAACTGGTTCTTAGCCACGTAAAATAAATCTAATCCTTCGGGCCAGCCCTATGAAAGCTGTTAATCAGCTCAGTGGTCTGGTTAAACTAAGGTATACTTAACTTGGTCTTTTATAACTCTGGAAATAATCAACCGATCGGGATGAAACTCTGGCTTTAAGAGGTTTCCCACTAAGGTCTCTAATTGTGCAAATTTCATTGAAATCTTTTCGGCCGTTGCAGAGACCCAGATCTCGACTTTTGGCGTTCTGGGGAGGTGGTAGGGGTGGGCGGGCAGGCGAGGGACCTAACATATCTGTGGAGCAATAACGGTAAAAGATACAGCCGTGATACTTAGTTTTTCTGAAAGCTTGTATCTTGATGCTCAGGTACAGATTACTCAGAACATCAGAGACGCCGTTTTCTTAATGTGTGTGAACAGCAAATAGTGTTAGGAGAAGCTGGTTAACATATTGTCAATTATCTTAATTAAAAATTATCATGCACGTTGAATTTACCTATGTAGATGGTTGCCATACAAACCAAACAAATCACATAACCATGAATAGAGAGAGAAAAAAAGAGTACTGATGAATGTCAGAGCTACAGAGGAAGTGTCAGCAGTGATTACCAATTTACCATTGCCACACTAAAGCTGAAAACATAATCATCCAACAAAAGAGTCAAGTCATATCTCGCTTTAATACAGGCTTTCGAAAGTGAATGTCTAAAGGGATTCAGTAGCTCTAAAAACCATATCTGAAGAGGTGCAGGCAATCAGTAAGGACTGAATTAGCATCAAGGATACATATTAATATGCAGGAAAGATATACCGAGATACGTGGAAACAAGACTGAGCAAGTAAAAATTGCGCCGACGTTTCTTCGCCGCAATCGAGTTTTCTGTACAGTGTACAATGCTGTATGAAACTCTTAGCACAGGCCCATGAAACTTTCAGCCGGCTATGGTGGCCTGTGTTGTGGTGTCAGACGCACAATCATGGCTAAATAAAATAAAAAAACTACTGAGGCCAGAGGGCTGCAATTTGGTATGTTTGATGATTGTAGAGTGGATGATCAACACACCAATTTGTAGCCCTCTGGCCTTAGTAAATTTTAAGATCTGGGGGTGGACAGAAAAAGTGCGGGCAGACAGACAAAACCATCTCAAAAGTTTTCTTTTACAGAAAACTAAAACTTGGTTACCAGATTAGTCCTGGGATACAAGAAAAAAATAGTCAAAAGCAAAATGCACTTGAAGGAAAACTTCATGGGGAGATGAAAACACAAAGTCGAACGCACTAAATACTCAGGTCTACACGTGAAGGTATAATAAATGAAAAAAGACGAAGAGAGAAAATCTGAAAAAAGCCAGAGGATGATTCTAACAAAGCCATGTTTTCACAGAGTAGAGTTGATGCTAGGGTTGTCCACAAAGAAATATCTATGGGTGGAGAGAAAAGGAGAAAAATGCCCGTGAAAAGGAGGGATGGACCAATTGCAACTTCAGATAAAAAAAAAACTACTCTTAGGGGGAACCTTTTTCCAGAGGTCATGAATAAGAGCTATGGGGTTAATAAATTGATTGATGCACCAGAAGCTGAGGAAAACCTGAATGTACTTGTGAGGTCCAGAGCTGCCACTGGGACCCTCAGGCCATCCTCGCTTTAGAACAAAAATCTACACGATGCAACAAGACTCTCAGGAAACACTGATCCAATGCTCCTGATTCAAACAATATTTTATGTGTTTTTCAGAAGATACTTTATGTCCTTGTCAGACCTGTAATTACTAATGTATGTAAGGCACTGCAAGCTTTCTAACCATAGCCAGAAAAAGAACGTGCCCCTCGACTCCAACATCATTCACGAGAAAGCGCGACAACTCTACCAGCAGTTATCAACGTAGTACAGGCAGAGGAAGGCATTGAAGAAGGCGAATTAGAATTCTTAAGCTTTGATGAACCAGCGTCTACAGAAGCAGAAGAAGAAGAGGGGGAAGAGCCCCAAGCAGGACCATCATCAGTACCTCAAGGTTTCCAGGCCAGCAAGGGGTAGTTCCACCGATTTCAAAAGCAGTTCCACCTAAAGTCTGTTACACTGCATGGGGAATCAGCATCTGCAGACATTGAAGCAGCTGCGAAATATCCGCAGGCCTTCAAGAAAATCATCGAGGAGAAAGGTTACCATCCACAAAAGGTGTTCAATATGGATGAGACTGGCCTGTTCTGGAAGATGATGCCTTCCTGGACGTACCTTATGAAGGACGAAGCTAAAGCCTCCGGATTCAAGGCCCAGAAGGATAGGGTTACCCTCATCATATGTGGGAATGCAGCTGGTTTCATGTTTAAACCAGGCCTCATTTACCAGGCTGAAAACCCCAGGGCCCTAACGGATAAGAAAAGGCATTGCTTCCTGTGTTCTGGAAGCATAACCCTAAGGCCTGGATCACCAAAGTCCTCACAGAGTACTGATTCCATCAGAGCTTCATCCCTCAAGTTAGGCAATACCTGAACGACTTGGGCATGGAGTTCAAGGTGTTGCTGATTATGGATAATACTGGTGGCCACCCTCTCGATCTTTATTACAACGGAGTCCAGCTTGAGTTCCTCCCTCCCAACACCACCTCTCCCCTCCAGCCTATGGACCAGGGCGTGATCCGTGCCTTCAAAGCACTCTATACTGGGAAATCCCTCCAGCACCTTGTGAATGCAATGGACAATGACAGTGAATTTACGCTAAAAGAATATTGGCGTAAATTCACGATTGCCGCATGTCTGACCATCATCAGCCGATCACTGAATGACGAAGAAGGAGACCCTGAACACATGCTGGAACAAGTTGTGGCCAGAGTGTGTTCATGATTACAGGGGCTTCTCTCCTGAAGAAATTCAACATTCGGCCATTAATAAGGCCGTCCAGTTGGCGAGGATTCTAGGTGGAGAAGGTTTTGAGGACATCACCGAGGATGAAATCGGCACCCTCATTGATGCTCACCCTGACCTCCTGACGGACCAGGATTTGGAAGAGCTAACGAAGTCTGCCAGTGAGGAAAAAGATACGCCAGGTTCAGGGGAGGAGCAGGAGGAAGAGGAGGGCGGCCTGACTTTGGAACGTCCGTCCCAAGTTACAAGAATGATCAAGGATGCGCAGGAGTATGTTTCTACATGGGATCCTTATATGGAACGCTCCTTAAAGTTTTCAAACATCCTTGATTTAGCATTGGAGCCCTATAATCAAGCCCTCACCACCATGGAAAAGCAGCGACAGCAGCTGCCTATCACCATGTTCATCAAACGGACGAAGAAGGCCCCTCCAAAGCCTCCCAAATCACCCGAAGTAGTGCCTCTCGATGGCCTGAAGAAGTGCCTCCCCAATCGCCTGAAGTAGTTCCTCCCCAATCGCCTGAAGTAATGCCTCCCAAATCAACTGAAGAAGTGCCTCCCAAAGCGCCTCCTGAAGGTGAAGAGGAACCCTCAGATGAGTTGTAACTCCTCTGCTTTGCTGTGCAGTCGTATCTTCACCGTCATTCATCGCACTGCACAGCTAATTCATCATCATCATCTTTAATCGACATTCATCGCTGGTGAGTACCCGTATGATTTATGTATGTAGTAATCTTAATATATAAGTACTATTAAATTTTTTAAAATGTGCATAATTTTTTTTTTTTTTTGTCTCTCTCTTTTTGTGAATTACGTATGCGTAAATACCAATGGTTCCTCCCAAAAAGAAAACGGGACGGCTTGTAACTGTGTGAAAGAAAATGTGCGAGGCTGAATACGTAGGGGGGACTGGATTATTTTCACCTACAGCTGTAAGCCATACAGTATGTACGTATAAATGTAATGATAAAATGTTTAAGATGGCTTGGAAATTATATCAATAGTATCATTTCAAATATTAATACAGTAATAAGGTAATAGTTTAATGTATATTTGATGTAGGCTGGTATTTTTAGGCATACTTTGGTGTTTGACCTTTCATGGTAGACAGGTATAAGCAATTTTAGAGGGGGTTGTAAGTATTTGCGGATTTGAGCTATTTATGGGGGGTCTGGAACGATCATCCCCACGAATATGGGGGTTCACTGTGCGTATATATATATATATATATATATATATATATATATATATATATATATATATATATATATATATATATAAATATTTTTATATATATATATATATTTCATCAGTGCAAAGTTTTTCATAAAAATTCATTTTATATATACAGGCGGTCCCGGTTTACGATGGGGTTCGCTCTTGCGCTTGTCGTAACCCGAAAATCATCGTAAGCCGGAAAATCGTCGAAAATCGTCAAAAATCATAAGAAAACCTTACTTTTAATGCTCTGGGTGCATTGAAAACGACGTAAACTGCATTATTATTGAGTTTTACATCAAAAAAACCTTCAAATTATGATTATTCTGCCATTTTGGGGCCATATTTCTTCCGTCGGATCGGCGCACGACGCGTCGTAATCATGGAACATGCGTCATAAGCCAGAAATAATTTCTGATGAATATATTTGAAAAGCGCCGTAACCTCGGAACGTCGTAAAGTCGGAACCGTCAGTAAACCAGGGGACTGCCTGTATATATATATATATATATATATATATATATATATATATATATATATATATATATATATATATATATATATATATATATATATATATATACATATATATATATATATAAAATGAATTTTTATGAAAAACTTTACTGATGAAATATATATATATATATATATATATAATATATATATATATATATATATATATATATATATATATATATATATATATATATATATATATATATATATATATATATATATATATATATTTATCAGTGCAAAGTTTTTCATAACAAAAATTCATTAATATATGCTATCAATATAACATTTTCTCCATAACCTATAAAAAATAGCAAATGCTACCTATAAAAAATTGTAGGCTATATGCTATCACTGCGAGTTTTTTCATAATAAATAAATTATAAAAATGGTAATTCTAAGCCGGCTGTCCACGTTGAGCTAGCCTATGGCAATTGACATTTTC
The DNA here is from genome assembly GCF_040412425.1 of Macrobrachium rosenbergii. Taxonomy (NCBI): domain Eukaryota; kingdom Metazoa; phylum Arthropoda; class Malacostraca; order Decapoda; family Palaemonidae; genus Macrobrachium; species Macrobrachium rosenbergii. The sequence continues at coordinate 319,160 of NC_089760.1, read as the reverse complement.
CTATGTTATTTGACGTGCTGAACAAGAATTTAAAATAACATTTTGGCGGTCGGCTGTAACTAAAATGTAATTGACCCTTGAAAACTGCACATCTATAGTGTGGGGCGCAAACAGCTCAAGGGTAAATTATAGCTTAGCAGCAGCCTACCGGCAAAATGTTACCCTAAATTCCTGTAAAGCAAGCAAAACAACACAGAAAATGTCAATTGCCATAGTCTAGCTCAACTGGACACTATTCGTTGCTTGCGACCGGGGTCAAGAAACTTAACAGGCAAACAAAGCCGCCATCTTGGGTTACGTAACCACTAGGGAGCCATATGTTCTGGGAGAGATGGGGTTACGGCACTGCACAGAAAGTACGAGTTAGTAAAGTGACGTAGGACTTACGTAGAGACATGGCGGTAAATAACAGTTACTCAAAAAAATAACGCTTTCATATAAAAAACACTATGGTAAATCTATATATTAGCTCCGCGCCTGTTTTTACCTTTTCAACTGGTTTTTTCTACACTTTTAGGGGTTCTGATACTGGCGGTGCATCTGTTTGTTGTCGGCCAAATGGAATGTCCCTTCACCGGGTTTAGTATTGGCCCGGGGGGGTTGGGTATCTATACATTAACAAGTTATTGCACTTGCTGGACAGCATATGAACCATTCGAAACAGACGTACCCGTGCTCTGTCTTGTGAAGATCGAGTATAGAAACCCCTTGTTGGATGGACTTCACAGATTAATTACACTCGAGCGCCAAAAATTAAAGGTAAATTCATAATTAGCAACCAAAAAACTGTAGAAAAAGTTAATATTACAACGTGACTGGTTTAGTATGCCCAACCCCCAAAACACCGGCCAACAACTATCTCAGTTAGGGGCACTGGGTGAACCGAAAGCTCCCCTGTAAATCGACGCATGCGTGAAAAGTGCCTTTGGAACGGCTCCCACTGTCCATTTATTCGGCCTTTTTTTTACGCTTGTTTTTTTGTGTTCCAAATGGCATATGTAACAGGAAAGACAACAGTAAGGTGCCCAAACCCTTTCCCAAGTTATTTACCCCACCCAGAACCCCGGATTCCCAACGGCTCCCCCTTACTGTCAGCTACTCTCGAAAGTGTTTTCACCCACCCAAAACCCAGATTCCCCACAGGCCCCTCTTACCGTCGGCTACATTTCTAAGGTAAATTACAGCTCAATTACTTTTGGCCGCCAAAATATTACCTTGAATTCTTGTTCAGCAGGTAAGTTCTATAGAAAAACGACACCGCGGACAGCCGGCTTAGATTTACCATAGAAATAAATGCCCTAATGAGGTTAGGTTAGGACATGGTATTCTAGGAAAGGTTTGTTCTCATCGTTTCACACTCACCTGGAAGTTTTCCTCATAACCTATAAAAATATATGCCATCAATATAAATTTTCTACATAACCTATATATGCTACCACTGTTGTACATGTTTTCCGCTCAGACATTGGAGAGGCAAATAAACAAACAACTGCGAGGATAAAATAAACAAGAGCTGGACAACCAAGCCTACACAAGTCAGAGTCAGACAACAACTCACTGCAGTAAAATCAAGTTTTGTTTCTTATATAATTATTAATATTATGAAAAATAGTAATCACTTATTAGAATATCACTAATACAGGAAAACAAATCCCTTACTTTGATATGGACGTTCTGGTGTTGTTGCTATCCCAGCAGGCCAGAGAATTCACTTTGCTTCGTCTCTCTCTTGTAACAAACTTACGAGACGCAATCGTTCAAATGTTTCCCTCAAAAGAGTGGTACTTCTCTTACTTATGGCAACCATTGCGTGAATGCACTACACGGCAAGAAAATCCGAAAAAAATCCGTCACAAAGCACTACGACATCACTTGAACCAAAACTACACAACAAATCGAAATTGTTTATTAGTAAAACCCGACGGTCTGTTTGGAACTGTTACCTACTTATATAATTTCATATTTCCGAAAATGCGCAGTAAAAATATGTCAATAAATATAAAATATTATATTTATAATAGTTTGTATGGTAATCTGTGATAATACGTTCAAAATATCGAGATACATAGATATATATTTACTTTTTTTATATTTTGTTTGATATTTTTGTAGAGAACGAACAAGCTCTTATCATAAAAATGGATAGTTTTAGTAGGATACTAAAGTAAATTTCTCATTTTCTTCTATCCAGAATTGGCAAGTCTTACGAACATTGTACGACAATTTGTCGCAGAATGTCGCTCACAGGGCGATATCGAGATACACAGATACACATTTACTCTGATATTATATTTTTTGAGAGAAAGTGTTTTTTAGTAGATAAAATTTTAAAGTATATTTCTCACTTCCACCTGAAAAGTCATACAGAAAGTTTGCAACAATTTTTTGTTCAATGTCACTCAAATGCCGGTAAATGCGGTGAACAAAAATATAAAAAAACACTTAAATTTTTTTTAGGCAATAATATTTCAGGACATGTTTATTTAGACATATACCAGTCCAAAACTGTAAAAAACTAAAAATCGATAATTCCTCGAAATCTTTATTAAATTTACTGAAATCATATCTCATTAAAATAACCAGAATCTTTCAGATAACTCACAAGGTTATCTACCTCAACGTCATCATTTAAAATTTCTGAAATAGTCTTCCCAGTCAGCAAGTGCTTTGCCCTAAGGCGGTTAAATTTAGGACAGTGCACCAGCATGTGCTCAACAGATAACTGACCACCACAGTGAGCACAAACTGGGGCACTGGCTCCCCCTAAAATATAGCTATGAGTGAAGCAGGTATGGCCAATCCTAAGCCGTGTTAGGATGATCTCAAATCTTCTGTTACGATTGAAACCCGAACTCCAAAAATCGATACTTTTTCTAATGTTTCTGTGCTTCCTGCTTGTGGATAAAATAGGGGAAGTCCATCTCTGCTGCCATTTTGTACGAATGGATCGTCTGATAACTGGGCGGACATCCAAATGTGGCACCTTATTAGTTAAGAAATCACATCTTGCAGCAACCTTTGCTTTAATATCAGCCAGTTCTCGTTCCCTTCTAGACCAGTGTGCCCAGGAATCCAACAAAACTTTACTGATTTGTGGTGAACAGAAAGATAAAAAAGCCATTCCTGAGCCTTTTGAATTAAGGGATGGGTAGGGTTAAACTTCTTTAGGGCTTCTGAAACACTCCTTGAGTCACTATATATGGATTTAAATTTATTATCAGATGCAAGATTTAAAGAGTCAGCTATGGCTGCTGCTTCAGCAGTGAATATGGATGAAGTGTCTGATAACATGCATTGTTCAGTCGTCTTTGTCTTGATTAATCTGAAAGCTGTTTGTGCAAATTGTTTCTTGGGTGTCAGAGACAAAAGAACTGTACCTCATTCACAGTTTTTTTTTTTTATGTGATCACAAGCTTGCGTTGATGATATTTACTGCGAACCTGTAGTAACCTATCTAGTCTAGTTCTTCACATGGTACCGGTGGTAGTATTCATTGTTAATGACATGAGTGCTGATCTAGAAAGTAAGATGGTGCAGTATGCAGGCGATACAACTTTTGGTTGAGTTAGTCGTTCTTCAAAAGTGAGAAAAAAGGTATTGCCAATCGCATCAAATCTATGGAATGATCAATAAGTGAGTGAAATGCAAAAGAATACTATTAATATCCCTCATACAAGTCTGCATTTAATCATTCTAAATACTTACGATTATTAGGACTACTTACTACTCTATAGGCACTATTTTCATGGAAATAAAAACTATATATCACTTTAGACTGTTAAAAACAAGGTAACTATTGTTTGTAAGACTTTTTATACAGGCAGAGAGGATGGTATCAAAGCAACATATTTCAGATCTCGCGTTCTACTAATTTTGGAATTAGTTCTACGTAGATGTTAGCAGCTTCTTGGGATCCTGAGATGTTCTTCACAACTATAGATACCACGCCCAAGTAACTTCAGCGTACTAACGCCTTTACAGAGCATCGGTGTTCATATCCTGCTGAAGTGTGCCAAGTTACCCCAGTGCCTTGTGTCAGGGGCCTTTCTTTCCTCTCCTTGCGGACACTATTACTCACACTGATTGTCAAGGTCTTTGAGGTTGTAATTCTTGTTGATTTGTCTTTATTAACTCATTTCCTTCTCTCTCTCTCTCTCTCTCTCTCTCTCTCTCTCTCTCTCTCTCTCTCTCGTTTCTTATCTACTTTTTGTTATTTTTTATTGTGCCCTCTGTTTTGCTGGAAGCTTATTTTGCAAGTTATGGGCCACTGAAGCCTCTTCTCTGCGTTTGCTCTTTTTCAATAATATCGATAAAACTTACATAAACAACTTCGACATTCTTTTACCAAGGCAGAATACAGCAACATCTAGTGACAGCAAATCTTGTTGCCTTTATAATGATTAATAGATAAAAAGGAAAAGTAAAGTCACACTAAAGAGTAAGCCAAAAAAAAAAAAAATCCCTTCCGTAAAGATGAGGTTTCCTAAAGTAAGACAAACCACAACGGGAGTTTTTCGGCGGTAATCCTCGGGCGGAGTTCGGTCTTAAGTAAGATTTCTGCCAGTCAAGGGCTCCGTGGGGGCATTGGCTTTAATTGGAAATCTGGAGTCGGTAATTAATTGGATTTGTCATGATTAGCGGCCGATAGTTCATGATGGTAACACCACTATCTCCGAAACCATCGTTCACCTGGCAAAGGCGGATTTCTGATTACTTGCCAGATGGCGGATAATTTGGCCTTAATCTTCCTATAATATGGTGCAATTAATACTCATACCGCCAAAGTTTATTATAGGAGTAACGATTCATCTGGCAAGCAGTTACGGTTTTGGGAAAACCTAACTATTAATCGGCGTTGGTTTACAAGAAAAGAATATGTCGCGCAGGAGTCAAAGGGGAAACGGCATTTATTTTTTCTCAGATCGTCTCACCGATTTCCCAGCGATTCACTGAAACCGCAATGAAGTAAAGTGAAACGAGAAAGCTGCTCCGAGATGTGGGATTTGTGGGGCATCAGCCTGCAACTTGTGAGACTAATTCATTTAGAGCACTGACGCCAACACAAAATTAATAGAAGAGAGAGGAATTGACAGGAGCATCATTTATCTCCCTCGCCAGCCTCTTTGGTCATTAATTCAATTTTAAAGAAGTCGGCGTCTTCGTTGTCAAAGTAGTATTGATTATTAGATATTCTATAAACTCAATCACTTCGTTAACACAGCCAGTTTTCGATGTGGAGCTCAAAAATTGTTTACAAAACTTGGGGGACAAAATGCACACCGTCTTTATGTCAAAAAATGCTCTGTTTAAATTAGTTACCCCTATAGTTATCCCAGGTTTTCTTTGGTGCCAGTCACAAGGATGAGTTTAATCGGAGGTCGATTTAAAATCTTTGGACGGGAAGACTTTCTGCGTAGATTTTGTTTAACATCAGGTTTACTTTTCTATATTTTACACGCTGCCTCTATCATGAAATGATGCCTTATCAATGATTCAAAAGTTCTTTTGTTACTCCTTTACAAAACCTTCCGATCGTGTATAATCACTGACCGATATTTCTTATCATTTTTCTAAAACCGGGTGCTCATTATTAAACACTTCTGTGAGTTCATTGGCAGCGTAACAATGATAAATATTTATCAGAAGAGGCCATAAACCTTTTATCTTTCAAGCTGAGCTTGCTTGCTTTTTTTTATCCACAACCTTAGTCACACAGGGTCATCGTACTCCATTTCATATCATCCTTACTTACTCTTGCTTCTTTTTTTAACACAGAGGCCGACGGGAGGCATTATTTGAAGACCTCATCAAGTTTTCAAGTTCCTTTGGTATGCCTTGGAATGGGAAATTTTATGTGTTAAAGCGTAAAGTTGTAGATTTTTATAATCTTAAATTTAGAACACCTTAATAAGGAACCAGCCCTTCAGGCAAATCATCGTCACCTGATAGATTTCCTAAACCAACAATAACCCGGGCCAAACATTCCGTGACTCTCGCCGCTAATTTTAGCTACTAATTTTAGTCATCAGTATTATTAAAAAATTATTGACTTTGAAATCAAGTTACAACAGAAAGCTCGTATGGTGAAAAAACTGAAAGTAAAAATTACAGACAAATGAATGAGTAAATATGAATTTACATAACAGCATTAGTAATACAACTTCTGAAATTTTGAACATCAACCATATCACTACAGGAATCCATTCCACTGTCTCAAAACACGGAATGAAAAAATTCAGGTAGCAGCGCTCTGACAACGCGGCAGCTCAATAAAACGTGGATTCTTTTGGTCTACAAAGAGCGTAGCTTAAGGTACATCATGTGGCGTAGACTCTAAAATCATTCATGGAAGTTTCCACTGAAGCAAGTGCTTTACACAAGGATGCCAGCATAGGACGTCTTACGACGTATTACCATTGTAGAGACGAAATTCAATTCTTCACTTTGAGCTGTCGTTTCTGTAGGATGAAGGTCATCGGAGACTTCCGTCATCCAAGAAAAGAGCAGTATTCTAATACTGGTAGAACAAAAGTTCTGAGACAAATAACATGAATGCCTTCATCTCTGAAAATTGAAAGACTTCTGAAGTAACATTTCGCCTAGTTTTTCTGAAAGCATGAAATTATATATTTTATATATGATATACAGGGGCTTAGAGATGTTACACCATGCAGGATTGTCAAATATACAGGTTTTATTTTCGAAAGAGCAGTATTGCCTCTACATAGCAAATCATGGAGAAGGAACCAGTCGACAACAATTACTGATTCGTTCTAGTTCTGTCAAAGCTATCTGAAATTATATTTCACATTTACGTGGATAACTGCCACGAGAGTACCTTCATCTGTGTACCGTCATCTTGTTAGTCATGTTACTCTCTAACGCTGCCAGAAAAGGTAAGTACAGGCTCACTACAAATGTTATCAACCCGCAGTCAAGTACACAATACCCACTCATGATTTAACAAAGTCAAAACCTGAACTTTTATATGAATTGCAAGTATCTAATTATTTCCTGTAAGTAAACTTGTCTTCAATTTGCAGATTAAAGCTCTCATTTAAGAGCTTAAGGAACAGCATTTCAGCAAGCTTAGGTGGATATTAGCCTATAAGTAGGCTAATATAGTCAGCTCTTATACAGCTATCTGCAACGAGCATCTTAAAAATTTTAGAAATGAATCTCTCACAATGAAAGAAAAATCCTAGTATAAAATTACATAAGACTGCTTTGTACTCAGTCTCAGTTTTTGGTTCTACATTAGCCCTGACTTCACTTTGCTTCCTAACGAACTTGGAAGGAGCGTATAGGGTTTAAAATGTTTTTACCGACAGTGGCGCAACAACGTGCACATTCTAAAGATCTTTTGTGGTGATAGTTGTGTAGATGGGGAGAAGCCTTTAGAAATTCTGTCGCTCGCAGTTTGACAAGCTAATGAGAGTTTTATCTTTTAATAATACTCATATTTTTCATTCACTTAAAAATCTTAACTTTCAAGTATATGGTATTTTGTCTATATGATAAATGAAATCAAACCACTGGGCTATAGGAGTGGTTAGTTTCTCAGTTAGAAGTCTTTCAATTAAACCTTTAGGTTTCCATTAGGTTAGGCGGTACTCTGCTTTGGATGCTGAAATATCTTAATTTACTGGTGGTTCCACTTACAGACTATTAGACAAACTGACTCATTCATTCATGTAATCAGGCATCATGGCGACTATTGTCGGTGACATGCGCACGCATTATGCTCCTGGTTATAATTTACTAGGATGAAAAACAGATAAAATCCAACATTATATTTCAGAGAAACATTAATTCATTCCATAATTATTAAACACTCTTTCTTCTCGGCAATTTATAAAAATTTTTGGGAAAAAAATCAAAAAAATCTAAATATTCCACTCCAAGAACCCTACAGGGAAAATAACTATCCTACTCATGTCAGCGAGGAAAGGAAACGGGGTCCCTGCCGAGATCAACTTTCTTTCATTATCATTAATTAAAACGGCTCACAGTTCTGCAGGAAATACCATCGAGAACTTGTTGCTTTAAATTTGCTGTCAAAGAACGAGCTTCGAAGACAGCTACAGATTTTGAGCTATTAGCGAATAGCAGCAAAATTTTCTTGCACTCACGTATGTTCTCTGAGAATGAATGTATTTCTCATTCATTGATGTCTTTCTTTTCTTTAGCTGACCATTTACAGCATTTTATAGCTGGTGGTTGGCGAAGGGGTTGGGTGTCTCTGGGTTATTAAAAATGTCCTTTGGCTTAAATACATTAAGGTAAGTTTAACTGAGTTAAATGCCCATTTGCTTCATTCGTTTTTTTTTCCTTTTGGTGAACATTTTTCTCGTCCATGTAAAACTTAAACTTAAACTACGTGGAAAGGTCTCACTCTACGTGCCCATTCACAAAACAACAAATGTATTAACCATGACTTTACGACGAACTGTTCCTATGGTGTGTATATACATATGTGTGTGTGTACATATATATATATATATATATATATATATATATATATATATATATATATATATATATATATATATATATATATAATATAAATAATGCCAATAAACTGAGACGAAAAGTCCTCCGCCAAAGCGAGGTCATTCTCTGCGTTCTCCTTTTCTTGCTCCCCAAAATCCCGACCAGTCGCCCCTCCCCCACCCACCCCGCAACATGCCACCCACCCAAGAGAGCCTTCCTCCTTCCCAAATGAGTCGTGGCGAGCATTAAGGTCGAGTTTCTAGGACTAATGATTACGAACGACGTTATCCCAGTTGCAAGGAGATCGTTAATTCCTCCACACACACCCACTATCCTAATGACACGCTATTACACGTAATTACCACTTTCGTCGTCTCCTTTCTATCTCTCTTTCTCTCATCCACCCTCTTCCCAAGACTTCCCGAGAAGACGCTGGAAATTCTATTCTCTTTTTTTATACTTTCATTCATGCTGAGCATCTTTTAATTGAATTAACCAGCGTAAACTCCGCCAATCACTGATATATGTACCGGGAAGAATACCGCATTAGGAGGTAGTATGCGAATTAAAATAAATAAATCAGGTGACAAGGTTTTCATACATCCAGGTCTCTCTCGGTGTTTCCCCTGCGACGCTAACTTTGTTTCTGGAGCTAACCACTTCAGAA
>NC_089760.1:262500-307500 GCF_040412425.1 Macrobrachium rosenbergii | reverse complement strand
ATGTATATATATATATATATAAACATATATGTTATATATATTCATTTCTACATATATACATATGTATAATGTGTCTGTGTGCGTGTGTGTTTGTGCGTGTATAAAGTGAGAGGAAATCTAGCAGTTAAGGCGTCGTTATGGTTAGCAATAATACATGCTGAATGGGCAGAGGAAATGGTAAACTGTAAACCTGTATGTATATATATGTGTATACATATATATATTATATTTTATATATAAATATAGATATATAAATACATACATATATATATATATATATATATATATATATATATATATATATATATACACAAAGAGAGAGAGAGAGAGAGAGAGAGAGAGAGAGAGAGAGAGAGAGAGAGAGAGACATTACAAAGCCAAATTCCTGTGAACAACCAACAAAGTCCTTGATATATTTTTGCGGTGTCACAGCCTCGTTAATTGTCTGCGACCGCCGTAAAGGAGTCCTTACAAGGATACAACTCCGTCACCGAAGCGTCATGCGTCACGCACCGATCGGAATCTGAACTTTGCTGTCCACGAGAGAATAATTTTTGTGGTATATTTGCCCAAAGAAAATACTTAATGGATGGAAGAGGTTCGTATAGTAAATTTTCACATTTCACCATTCAGCGAAGGAAAGAAATCATCATGTATTGTTAAATGAAAAGCTAAATACTTTCACGTATCGATGCAGTAATCATATATAGTTAACAAGTAAACAGGTAAAAAATGCGCCGAAGTGCAATCGAGTTAATCCTGGATGAGCCGCGGCCCACGAAACTTTCAGCCACGGCCTGGTGGTGGCCTGTCCTATAGCGTTGCCAGACACATAATCGTGGCTAACTTTAACCTTTAATGAAATAAAAATTTGCTAAAGCTAGAGGGCTGCAATTTGGTATGTTTGATGATTTGAGGGTGGATGATCAACATATACCAATATGAAGCCGTCTAACCTCAGTAGTTTTTAAGACAAAGCCATCTCAATACTTTTCCTTTACAGAAACCTAAAACTGAAGAATGACCAAGCATGAATATTTTCTACAGCTCTACAGTTATGTTTTCTTATAATTCTTGGTGTTGTCAAACTGCATGGTCACTGAAACATTAAAAATGGAATGCATACTGCAATAATTACTGATAAGTCAGTTTTTTGGAAAATCTCCGGTACACTTTGTTGAAAATATGATTTTTCTCAGAAATACTGGAGATCACTTATCATTAAGTACTATATAATCCGCTTGTAAGTAGCCTGTGTACTGTATGTATTCAACGGTTCTGTATAAAATTCATCTTACACTTCTCCAGTGTTCTATTGTTGGCGCAAAGTGCTCAATAAAACTCATATTGGTAATTTTGCTAACAGCAATCATTTGACCACTGGTTTCTAGTCAGTCACTGCGTTTCCTGACACAGCTGTTTAAGATCATGCCTACTCCTTCTCTGTCAGTTCCAACTGCTCTTGCTGAAAAAAAAAAAAAATATGCACAGCCCTAAAAAATCTCTTTTCTCTTGCCTTCGCACCACGATTTACAAACATGTCTGGTAAATATTTCTTGAATTAATTTTCCACCTTTTATATCTTTCCAGCTGAATTCTTATTTTCAGTTTATGCTTAGTATTCATGAACAGGATAATTCTTAATGCCCCTACAGCACCAGGACTGGGGACTGGTTTAAGCCGATGGCTACAGCTTTTGCCCATTGGTTTTTTTTTAACCAAGACCCTGCGACAGTTGTCCAGAGACGAAGCCAAGTAGACAGAGCACTCAGTGGCTACACTTCCTCCGTCATCACATTGCTAACGATTTCTGGTTTTCTAAAGCAAGATGTCCCGAGCGCATCTGCCACCCACAAAGCAAAAAATTGAACATCCTGCCACTCTCGCACACCTCCCCACATCGAAGATTGTAACAACCAGGTGAAGAGAGGTCCTGCCTGTAGGTATATATATTAGCTTTATCACATACACAATTGTTCTGTGCATTGGTAGAATTACTAAAAGGACCTCATTCAAACTGGATGGTATCTAACGGAGTTTTTTACTCAGAAAAAGTTACAAGATTTCTTGGACAAACAGTCCACATTATCAAGTATCCGTACAGATACTTGATAATGTGGACTGATTTGTCAAGAAAGCTTGTAACTTTTTCTGAATAAAAACTCCGTTAGATACCATCCAGTTTGAATGAGGTTTAGTAATATATATATATATATATTATATAATATATATATATATATATATATGTGTGTGTGTGTGTGTGTGTGTGTGTGTGTGTGTGTGTGTATATATATATATATATATATATATATATATATATATATATATATATATATGTATATATGTGTGTGTGTGTGTGTGTTTAATGAAGCATAAGACAGGGTCCACAAGCCAAATGATGAATAATATGCCATTACCGTGAGATACGTGAAACTAACTGAAATCATCCAAGAATGCAGTAGCCGCGAAGTTAAAGTTCAAGGGAACTTGTGAAATGAATTCCAGTAAAAGGTTGGGTGTTACAGGGGAATGTTATTTTACCTCTGCTGTCTCCCTTAGCCAGATTTTACAATAAAAAAAAAAAAAAGTGGTCGGTAATGGAAGAGTAGTTGACAACCAGTACAGATTAACTCAAGTTCGAATTCAGCAAAAGATTTAAAGAGGCAAATCAAACAATGGACAGACTGAGTAAGATTTGGAAGTTAAATAGAATTAAATTGTCTGGTATAATCTAAAAATTGCTATACAAACTGTAATCATGGAATGACATTGAAAATATGAATAGATTTTGTTAGTTTAAAAATAAATGTTTGATTAGTAATATTAGGAGTCAGATGGCAGGATACAGTTTGAAAAGAGAGCAAACGTGAAATTACGGGGGCTCCATATGAAGAGATAAGGATGAAAGATTGGGATAGCTTACACTCGTACATTCCTATGCACAACCCCTGGGAGAATGGTAAAATCTAATGTCAAAGGGGTTCCTCTGGGCACCAGAAGAATTTGAAAACCCCATACATGCTTGGATAAGAGCTACGAGAAGGGAGGCTGGACATGAGTGGAGATCTGAGGAAGAAAAAGGACAGGAAAGGTATGTATGGCATAAATCTCCCAGCTGCTGCCCTTTGCGTCACATGGTGTCAGAGGGAGGAATATACTTCTAAATGAGGAGAGAAGATTAAAGTCGAACGAAAGCCATCCCGTTGCCGATAATAATGTGATAAATGAGCAGCGTAAGTTATCACTAGAAGAGGTTTTTACCGATACAACTTTGTGCTGATGGTGGCGATGTATTGCTCCTCGGGTTAACGACTCGGGTTGAATGTGACTCAAGTTAACCACTAAGGATCAAGGGGTGTCGTGTTAACAGGATGCATCTCAAGTAACCCTCTTTCACGAAGCCGTTCTGGGTACGAGGAAACCTCTGTCGCAAAACTCTTGATTGATTTTGTAATTATGGTTTAAAGAGTTGCATTTTTGCATTGTTTCTCGTCGTAGATTCAGTTAGTTCCGCCAGATCGATTGTACCTAGAGTCAGCCAATTAATTTGATGATTGTTTGACATATTTTGTTTCTTTGGTTTACTTACTTACTTACTTACTTTACTTACGAGAGAGAGAGAGAGAGAGAGAGAGAGAGAGAGAGAGAGAGAGAGAGAGAGAGTGAAGCCCTTGTGCTTTCAATTTTACGAATACTTTAGTTATTACAACAAAGTGAAAGAGAGTAGTTTCCATACACTAGTACCTCAATGGTGGACTTTTTTTTTTTTGTGCTAAATGACGTATGAATTAGCTTGACTTTTATGAAACGGCTGCTAACTATTTCTACATCTGTTATTAGTCAGTGAATTTGTCACTAGATCTGGAAGTCTGCTTCTAAGGCCAACGACCTGCTGTACCCGACGAGACGCTTCCAATCGATGGCATAAATTCAAATGCTAGAAAAAATATTGCAGTTCGACTACACTACACGCAGACTTCACAAACTAGAGAGAATCTTCAATTTATAAAACATAATGCTTAGTTCTCAATTTCTACAGAAGATGTAATTTACAATATATTTCTTTCTTGCAACTTCTAGTGAAATCTATTTTCTCACTGTTTAACTCAGTGATTATATACTTTGCATAAAAGTGACTCTAAAATCATTTCTAACGAATTTTCTTTCTTAACGTGAATAAAATAACTAAATGTTCTTGAAAGACTTATAAAAAAATACAAAATTACATATTGCATACAACAAAAAATGATCTTTTAAGCAACATTACGGAAGAGATGCCAGGCTTGGAAAACATATAGCAACACGTATTCTACTCTGCTATTCTCAATATACACAACAAAATTTTAATTCTTGTTTTATCCTGGTATTTATCATCCTGATATCTACACAATAAAGCAAGTCCATCTGTTATATACGATTCCCACTGAGAATTGCAATATTAAGTTAAACCTTCTTCAGATTACTCGCAAACAGGCATCCTTCAAACAAAGCTATATATAGCTCTGCATTTCAAACGCCCGCGCATTCCTTAATCCCTCTAAATACACATTGGCACCTGGCCTTTCAGAGTACAAACCTAACGATCCCTGGACAAAACCGGACTTTTCAAGAGGTTAGCAAACTTCTACTCAGAGGGGGCTTGGACTGAGTTTTGTAGTCCTATCTAGTTACCCGTTACTTGTCTTTCTCTGGAACTTTCATCGTACCAATCATTTAATATTTCCATTGTGTTGATCCTCGACGAAATTTCGGAGGTGAACCCCATCAGTCGAGTTAGCACACTTCATTCCAGACCCACGGTCTGGTCACACCCTAATGGAAACTGAATTCAAGGAGAGGTGGGGTGGGGGAGGGCCGGGGGATAACAGGCCACTTGCGTCATTTCATATAGTAATATGCGTGTGTAGAGAGAGAGAGAGAGAGAGAGAGAGAGAGAGAGAGAGAGAGTACTTATTTTAACAATACTGTCAGCATCTTTACCACTACCTGTGGAAATCAATGATATGGAAAACGTGAAATAAAGATGTGTAATGATTTACAAGGCAAAATTATTAACATTTAAAATACGACGCACTGATATGAAAATTGGGAGTAATCGTCTAATTCAAAACGAAAGGCCATACTAGAAACAACGGAATATAGCATGCAATTAGCTTCTATTAATAGTTTATCAAGATTCATATAGATTTTCGTTTTGAAATGAGACGGGAAGGCACTGTCCTTTGGTGCTAAAATATAATTTCAAAGGTTTTTTCATCTTCAGCCCAGTCAAGTTCAATTTAATTTTAGCTTGAAATCTCCGAAATAAAGTTTAAACAAATCGAGATATATATCTATTATATCTCCGATATCGTGCACATGTAATATGACAGTTATAATGGTAGTGTTGGAGTTTTTTCTAGATATTTTTTATTCAGGAGCACCTCTATGTAACCAAAATTTGTACATAAATTCCTAAGCAAGGCATAGCATAACTCACGAAGTGTGCATAAAATCAGCATAAACATTACCTCTCGTGATTTTGGCTATTTCACGGCAGTATTTGCAAAAGAATTCCACGATATTTCGCTTTGTCTCCATACTGTAAGTGCTGTTAAGCACACTGAAGGGCCCCCAAATCAGCTGTTATGTGCCCGTGAAGAAGCTTAATTCTTTTCCGCCCTGCAGTAAGCGTAACCCATGAACTGTAGTACCATATGAATCATTATGCTCCGTCCTGAGTGAAAGTGATTGTTGTGACCCGTTCCACATTCGATTCCCTGAGACGAACGAAAAAGGAGTGAAGTTCGCGGGAAGACAACATATCAAAAAGTGATCTGAAGCTTTGTCTGCCTCAAACGGTGAGTGTTCACAGGTGTACAATTACTGACTTGTGTGTTGATGAAAGGAATTTCAATACTGCGTATCGGGGTACGTTACGAACGCTGAAATTGTTGTGTAATTGAAAACGAAATCTGAAGTGCAATTAAGATATTGATCTGACGTGTTCGTGCTGTTTTTTTTTTTTTGTAATAGCGTCGTACAATAACAAGCCATAGATTTATTCATTTTGGGTGGACTATGTGATAGTCATTCTCCATACATCAGATAGGAAGTGACGGTCATTTCAAGGTTTAGGGGGACGTCGACGAAACCAGAGAATGACTGCGTATTACTTCGTATCTGTGCCAGATATTATATAAACAAAATGTCGTGGTAAGCCGAGCTAAACACCGAACAAGTAACATCCCACAACGGACATTGCAAGACCGTAAAACCTGGAAATCGGTGTGTTTAAGCTACTCATATTGCAGACAAATGGGTTATTTACTATGCCATATCGTAGAATTTACCAGGTAACCCATCTCTTTGCCACTCGCACCGTAAAAGAAGAAATTTGAAGGTATATATGGCAGTTACATTCTGCAACGCTCATTCCCAGGGGGGGAAAAGTAGGGAGGGAAGGTGTACATGAGCGAGTGGAACTCAAAACAAAGGCTGTCCTCTGTCGCTCTGTTCCCTCCACCTCACTTTTCAGCCACGGGGGATTTCTCTCGTTTTCACATCGCCAGATGACAAAAAGACGAATGCAGGAAATTGCATTTTTAATTCCTTAGATATACAGCGATACAAAGACGAGTGCGGGAACCATTTTAATCGAGTAAACATACGAAAAAGATCTGTAAATTACAATAATTCAAGTTAGTGGTTTTTTAAACAACGCTACGGAGTTGTACATTCATTAACTGTACTGCTTTAAAATAAATGTAAGCGATGAATTTCCATAGAAAAGGCAGCATCTAACCGTAGCCAACCCGCCCCTTCTTGACTGTTTTTATTATTGGTCGCCTTAACGGGAGTTGTGTACACGCAAGTAGAATGCGCCCGACTCAAGCTGCAGCTTGGCTTAGTTGTCGAATACTCCCACGCGTCACTCGCTTTTTCACTGCCATTCGTCGCGTTTCACCTTGATTCGGCGTCGTGTTTTCACGCGATTCAAGACGTTCTTTGGTGAGGTTACAAGCACAGCGACTTTATTAACGCTACACGATGAAAACGCTCCATGCGCAATCATTGTACATGCTGGGTATAAAAGAACAGTATTGACATGAAGGGAAAACAACGAGAATAAATTTGGGGAATGTTAGTTTTCCCCACTCCCAGCTACCTTCAAAAGTGAGCACTTGGATGATTGCATCATCCACTCGCTGCAACACAAAAGGTTTATATATATATATTTTTTTTATCTGAGCTCTCTTTGGGCGTGGAATATAAGAAATTGCTTCTAAGAACAAATAGGTGCTGATAATGGATGTCAAAAGTTAAACTGTTGTTGTTACAGTGAAGTTCTGTTAAAAGTCTAATTTCACTTTCTTGTTTGCTACGCAGCTATTTTTCTCCTCTCCATTTCTGTATGTCTTTAGTAGAAAATCTTTACTTCCCTGGTACCAGTATATCATATAAAGAAGTTTAATATGAGCAAGAAGAAATAATTAGACAGATAGCGTATGTAGCAATGATACCGAGATGTTTCAAGGTCATGTCCAGCAGGTACTTGAGTAACTCCTTCACAATGCGCAGTTAAGGACGCACTACCCAACGAAGCCGTCTCTTTTTGCTTGTTTGATTTTAGTCATTTTTTAAGTTGACCTCTTTGCATCTTCGCCGCTTATAAAATGGGAGCTTCTTGGTAAAGGTACTTGAGAATAATTACTGTAATTTTTCATGTGGTTTGTAACTCGACACTTTCTGCTGTTCGACGTTTGCCGAAATGACCAAACTGGTATCGATACTTACGGGGTTTGATGGGGTTTGCCGCCATCGATTATAAAGCCCGAGTCTACTCATTATGTAAGGGATTGGTGAGCTGGGTTATTTTAATTGGTGAAAAAGTATTGCATATAAATTCAAGCAACGATATTTTGAAAACCAAACACTTTTCATTATAGATGCCTTTGCTTATATATATAATTATTTACTTACAAAGAATACCAAGCAAAGAGGGGGTGGGGGAAAGCCTTCACTTGTCAGGTCGAAGTCTGAATTGTATTTCAAACGAACGAAAACGGGTGATGAACTCGGTGCAACGACAAAACGTAATCATCCGTAAAAGGGAAATCTTTTTTTGCTCGAGAGTATTGCATTCTTTATCTCAAGGATGATTTTCTCCTTACCTTTTATTTGATAAAACCTGGAGCTGCAACCATTGTTAGTAACTGATTAGTCCAAATAGACCTATTGAAATCGACTTCACTTTACCTTGGGAATAACTGACGCCTAAAGGAAATTATTATATATGATGATAAGTTCTCCCTGGTCAGGGTAGGAGGACTGATAACATATAATTCTCTTATGGGTGCAATTTATTCTCAAGGTAAAATTAACTCGATATTGATACGCTTTTGGTGGAGTAATATTTCAAGATGTAAAGATGGCATCTGTAAAGTTATGCAACTGTCATATATATATATATATATATATATATATATATTGTCACAAAGTGTACCAAATACCTGGTTATTAGACAACTAATCACAGAATTCAAAAATTTACCTCACTTCAGCTAGATACCTGAGCTCTCATAGCAATAAATATTACAACTGAGTACTCTAAAGGTAACAGCGATCCCTTAAAAGCGTATTAATCACGGGAAAAAATCAAACGAAGTTTATCAAAGCAAGTGTGAGGTATCAACAATTAAACAAGAAATATGCTAGAGCAATAGGGCATCACTCCATCTTTGGGTTTGCACTGAGATGACATTCTATAGTGCCGTTTATTGTAAGAGAACAGAGAGCTGACTGACTCGCAGTAGCGTTGCAGGTTGCCGCCCCTTATCAGTTGGCACCACATTATCAAAACATATCGTACATCCCCCAAGATTTATAAAGGGATAATGGTCATTAAATTATAGGGGAAAAATAGAAGGATTAACCAACTTTTCAACATCATAACATACAGTTACATACACTGCAATATAGCACAATGCTCAGTGGCAATAAACTAAATACAAGTAAATATATCTATAAAAAATAAAAGATTCACTCTTGACATAATTGTACATAGTGCATGTAAGAAATAATTAATATTAGGTTTACGGGAAATCTTTGAGCCACTTGGTGTCACGGAGGAATTTTTCCCCCTTCAAGACATTAAGATACGATAATACTGCTATTATACATATGCACTTGCCTGGAGACACGGGTTGGAGAATGGTACGGTGTCATAGTTGACAAGTTGGGTGTGAGGACCATTGACGTTTACACTGCCTGGGAATTAGGGTAGGCCTGCCCTACCTGCTATTACATGATACCCCTTGGGTGTATGGGTCTTATTACTGATGAGGCCAGGTGAAGTCATCCCCCTGGGAGATAATTGAAGCGCTGATTTCCATTTTAGTTGGTAAAGGTAAGGTGGTATTGAAGAAAAACCCTGGTCCTCAGTTCCTTTCTAAGCTCTTTGTTGGCCGAGCTGGTTGAGCTTCAGACTCACTCGAAAATTCTCCTGATGAAGAGTTAGAGGAATTTATTTCTCCTGATAGAAATTCATTTCTCGCTATGGTGGTTCGGATTCCACAATAAGCTGTAGGTCCGTTGCTAAGTAACCAATGTTTCTTAGCCACGTAAAATAAAATCCTGGCCACTAGCTGTTAATCAGCTTTATATACTTAGTTCCTTTCTTTATTACTCATTATGTCATGCCAAAATTCTCCTAGGCTTAGTCTCCTGGACTTGGTTAATTTACATATTCTTCAGAACTCCTGGACTTGGTTAATTTACATATTCTTCAGAACTCCTGGACTAGGTTAATTTATATATTCTTCAGAACTCTTGGACTAGGTTAATTTACATATTCTTCAGAACTGGACTAGGTTAATTTACATATTCTTCAGAACTGGACAAGGTCAATTTACATATTCTTCAGAACTCCTGTACTAGGTCAATTTACATATTCTTCAGAGCTCCTGGACTAGGTCCCTGGAAATATTCCTTTTATTAGATTTTGATTTCAAGAAAAACAATACAAATGAGTAGTTTAAAACAACAAAAATAACTCTTTATACTGAGAGACCTCAAAGAAATATATCAACTACATACTATGGGAATTGCTTTTCCTTCACAATAGGACAAGTGTCAAATGCTGAACAGTCCTGGAATCAGTTAATTCACAGTAAGGTGTAAATCATTTGATACCCTACTCCACACAGTATTAAATGTTTGTACACAACACATGTCAATGGATTAGGCTACCTGAAAGATTTCTGAGAAAAACTTAAACTAAAACGAGGTAAAATTAGGCTAAGGTGCCTTTTAATAGGATATAGCCTAGGCTAGGCCTCTTCAGAAGTCGTTAAGGATAGCCTATGCAAAGTATACATGGCTGATTTTTGGCTAGGTTACAAGAGGCCACAAAGTTAGGTTAGTTTAATGAGGGTATAGGCTAAGTCTTAGGTAATTAAGTTTTCCAAGAATTTATATATATATAGCCTAAACTTTTTTTAACAAAAATAGTCATAATTCCTCATTCAAACAGGATTAGCCTAGTCTAAGATCGTGATCGGCAGTGGGAATTTCCACGAGAGAGGTAGGGGTAGCCCCAAGATGCCCTGTAGGACGGCCATTTTGTGGTACCCTTTTGGCACTGGTATTTATAAAAACCCTATACAAACAAAACACTTATAACTATCTTCCAACGTTTTACAACCCTATCAAATGCTAAGTTACAACTCAAATCAACACAGCAAAATCTTATGACAACTAACAATTGATTGATTAAATGTGGGTTATCTGGCGTCACAACTACCAGGGTCTCTGACGCTGTGACAACTAACGAACGTGAAGCATCTTTCATGACAATGAAAATTTTCCAAGTTAAGGCATTGCAATCACGTTCGACTGGGCATGCAATGTTGCACTTAAATCCTCGTCTGCTACTGTTCTTTCATGATAATGATCTGTTCCAACTAATGAACTAATGGGTAATGTTATGACTTTAAAAGCTTACCTTGCAAGGGATAGATAATAACTGGTATTAATAATTTGGTAAATTAGCCAAAATGAAGGGTGGACCGTTTGACATCCTTCTCTCACCTTCGACAGCGTTCTCGAACTTTACATGTTTTGGTAGTGTTACCAAAATGCAGACGAAAGATTCAGGACAGCGCTCCCATACTCAGAGTGAAAGAAAAAACAAAACAAGGGACTGGCTACACTGCTATGCATTCGATGACCACAACAAAAATGAAACCATTTTATAGTCACAATCACTCTTACAGTAGTAGTGTAAAGATATTAGAGGAGGATGATGAATCAATTCCTAAATAAATCACTAATAATTCAAGGAATATTTTTCCCATTACATTGGGTTAACCGGCAGCCCTTCTAGGCCTATTAATGACACTGGGCTCCTGACGGGAGTGTGTGACTGGCTCTAAGGAAGTGCCAGGCTGGGACACGGGTGTGCTAGGGGGTGGAGCGGTGACTCTCAAGTGCCGTCTGTTCCTTTTTGAGAGCCCACTGCTCCCATCGAGCTTAACTGTGTACTGACAGTGGGGCTGGGTTTCTGATATTACACCCATTTTGTCCCACTGTTTAGTAGCTTGGTACTGTATATGTACATGGGTACCTGGTTTGATGGGGAGCAGTCCCCTGGTAGTGTCAAGGGTACGCAAAGTCTCCTGCAATTTTGCCACTTGCACTGTCTACCAACAGGTGTCTCTTAGCTGTAGGTAACCTGTCATGCAGTTGGCGACCCATTTTGAGCTGAGATGGCGACTTGTTGATCTCCCTGAGAGGCGTGTTGAGATACTGGAGTATCACCAGGACCGTCTTGTCTGACTCGAGGGCTCCACCTTTTGACGTGTTTTCTTGGAGAAGCCTCTATGCTGATTTGACAGCTGCTTCTGCCCTGCCTTTAGACTGGGGGTACTGGGCTGACGACAGGCAGACCTTGACTCTCCATCTCCTGAAGAGGGCCTCCATCTCCTCGCTGGCTAAGTTTGTACCTCCATCCGTTGATATTCGTTCAGGGTCTCCCCAACGTGAAAAATAAGTTCGAAGGTGATTGCTTATTTTATTAGACGTGGCACTGTTGGGTAAGTGAGCTGCTTCTAACCAACCAGTTAGTCTGTCTGCATATAACATGTATGCGTTGCCTTCTATCTGAAACATATCTGTGACGACCTTCTGGGAGGGGTATTCTGCAGGGGCATGAGCATCATTGATTCGGGAGGCAGTGAAGGGGCGTGTTTATCACATGAGGTGATTTGGGCACAGCGATGCTGAAGGTCTTCTATTCCTGGCCAGTATACTGCCTGTCTGGCCCTTCTAAGCATAGAGTCAAGGCCCTGGTGTCCTGCGTTTAGATTGGTGGCTACCTGCCGACATAAATCTTCTGGGATAACCAGATGTATGTATCCTTGATCCACAGAATATGTTACCTGATCCTGGTTGATGGCTAGCCAATCCTGGACGCTGAAGAAGGGACGAAGGCAGGCGACTTCTTGTGACTTCTGTTGGGGCCAGTCGCCTGCTGCGACTCTGGCTAGCAAAAGCTGATACACTGGGTCATTGGATGTGGCGTTCCTGATGCAGTCTTCATCCAATACGATTGTGTCCTGTTCCAAGGCGGCCACTGTTGCACATGCTACTACCACTTGAATGTTGTCCTCCAAGTCCACGTTAGAGGCTTTGTGGGACGATGCCATAGCTGGGTACCTTGAGGGAAAATCCACTGGTATGTTCCTTTTTCCGAGCAGGTATTTAATATGGAACCTGAATTGGAGTATCGTCTCCTTCAGTTTGAACAACCTTGGGTTGACGAAGTCCTTAAGGGCCCTATCACCCAGCAGCTTGACAAGTGGTTGGTGGTCTGTGATGATGGTGAGATTAGGGCACCCAAGTAGGAACAACCTGGCCCTCCGCAAGCACCAGGTGACTGCAAGGGCTTCTCCTTCTATGGGAGCATACCCTTCCTCAGTGGGGATGAGGTGTTGACTGCTGCATAGGGCGAGACGCCAGCTTCCCTTGCAACAAAATTGGCAGTCAGCTGACTGACAGGCACAATACTGCTGGAGGACGACGAAACCAATGCCCTCCTTGTTCCAATCCGTCATGATTATCGTAGGGTGTGTCCTGTCATAGCATGCCAATCTGTCCTTGGCTAGTTGACAGATGACCTCCTGTGCCTGCTGGAGTTTACTGCGTACCTGACAATCCCAATATACATTTTTCCCAGTGGGTTTCCTGAGGAGGTCCCTGAATGGCTCCATGATGAGTGCTGTTGCCAGGAAGGGGCTAACTGATTCATGAGTCTGAACCACGCTTAATGTTGGTGATGGAGGGCTTCTCTGGCATATAGAAGTTATTAATGGCGTGTAGATGGTCGCCTGCAGACTTGTATGCCTCCCATCCCAAGTGGTATCTGATGAAGGTAACCTCTCTCTTGCAGAATTTTAACTTCTCAGGTATGAGTGTGATCCCTGCGGAGGCACAAGTTGACAGGAATTCATACACGTCCAAAACGCCCCTTCGATGCTGTGACCATATAGTAAAGTGTCGTCAATGCATTTATGCTTTCTGGTGATGTCTTGCAGGGCATCATCAAACCTTTTTGTGTAAGTGTCGGAAGCTGAACAATGAACCATGGGTGATCTACAGTAACGATACCGCCCCCATGGGGTAATGAAGGTCGTGAGTGGCCAGCTATCCTCGTCCAACTCCACTTGGCGGAGACCCCAGTGGGTGTCTGCTGTAGTCTTATATGTGTGTATAGGAATGCTTGAAACCATGTCCAAGGGTGCCAGTGTATGATGAGTCTCACGAAGACAGTGGGCATTGAGGCGTTGGAAGTCCACTGTGCAGTGAGGTTGGCCCATCTTCTTGGCTACCACGACCATCCTTGCACACCACTCTGTTGCGTCCCAATAAGGCATAAGGTACGGCTTCAGGCAATAAATGTATGTGGTGTTGTTTGCCCTTCATCACAGGTAAAGGTTCCGGGGTTGTGTTGAAGGTCTTAGATGAAGAGTATGTAACAGCCATTCTTCCAGTCTTAGGATGTTCTCCTCCACGGGTGGGATCAGTATAGTGGCTGGCTTTGTTGTCTGAGGGGAA
Source organism: Macrobrachium rosenbergii (assembly GCF_040412425.1). Lineage (NCBI taxonomy): Eukaryota > Metazoa > Arthropoda > Malacostraca > Decapoda > Palaemonidae > Macrobrachium > Macrobrachium rosenbergii. The sequence goes on along the minus strand of NC_089760.1, from coordinate 293,407 downwards.
TTGGGTTGTGAGACTGCCTCACTAGTGACGTCAGCTGATGCAGCGAGGGGGGGAAGGGTCAAGACTCCAGTAGAAGGATTTTCCAATGCCTGAAGATCCTTCTACTGGAGTCTTGACTAAGGGCAAGGCACAGTCCAAGATGAGTCCACTGCAAATAGGTCCCTCTGCAAGAGAGATTTACACATTACACGCCAGTAAAGGAACAATATAACACAGAATAGGACTCGAGCCTGCACTGAGGGTGCCAAGGGCTTGAGGAATGAATGACCACTTTACACTTGAACACAGGACATTGGAAATGGCACTGGATAAACTGGCACAAGGACAGAGGTGAAATACTGGCACTCCAATGTCTTTCTAAGGGGCAAACTGTCGTGACTAAAAAGCCTTTACTCGCACTTTACCTTAGGGAAAGCGGGTCTCTGGCGAAGGATGACGATGGACGATCACACGCACACTGTCTCTCGAGGATGACCATCGTCTGGAGTCGGACCAGCTGGGGGGGATGAAGGCCTCTCAGCAAACGTATCGCTCACCCGTGTGTATGGCTAATGGCCTCCCCTACGAGTACTGCACGTCCACTGCTCACACGACTAACTGCTTACTGCCCCTCCTGTCTGTCCCTTTTAAGGCTGCGGCCATGTCATGCCCGTGTGCTAAACTTCTCCCGATAACTGGGGCCGTGTGCAAACGATGTGTCATTTGCCAGGTGGTCAGCGATCGGTTGCCTCTTCCCAGGTATCCTGTGGATAGACAATTCAGGCAGTTTAATTTGCCTTTAGAAAGGTTGTTTTAAGCAGCTTAGTTGGGCTAAGCTGCTTGAGGGAGCGGCAGTCAGTCTCGTATCTGTGTCTTTTTTTATCCCGTGTCATTTCAATACCTGTTCCAGGTAAAAAGAAGGACAGATCAAAATGTTGACAACTTTAATCTGATATCTAGGTCAATTGCGATGCTACTCTCAATAAACAAAGGGCAAATTAGGTTGTGGGGGGAAATGCTGTGCAGCGACTTCTTGTAAGTTACAATAATATATACTGTATATATATATATATATATATATATATATATATATATATATATATATATATATAATATATATATATATATATATATATATATATATATATATATATATATTATGTATATATATATATATATATATATATATATATATATATATATATATATATATATATATATATATATATATATATATATATAAAGGTTGCCCACAACAGTACGAAAGAGGGTAGATTTTCTAGCGTTATATTTGAAACAACCGTCTCCCTCGGCGTAATTTCCGAAATATAACAATAGAAAATCTACCCTCTTTCGTGTATTTATGGGCAACCTTTATTAGAAGGAATTTTGAGTTTAACACACACACACACACACACACACTATATATATATATATATATATATATATATATATATATATATATATATATGTGTGTGTGTGTGTGTGTGTGTGTGTGTGTTATACATACTGTAGATATGTACATAGGCCCAATCACTAGGAAAAGTCAAGGAATGATACATAGTGATAGAAATTCACAATAAATTGCCTAGGTCAGGTACTTTGTTCACAGATCTGATTATCCGTTCTCCTATTATCTTCATTCTTCCTTAGAATTTAAATACTAAATATTTCTCCTTGAAATTAATGGACAAGTTTACATATACTTTGAGTTATGTTCATATGCTAACGCAAGCTTTCTCTGATAAACTAGATTCAGTGATGTTTCTTTCCAGTACGTCATTAGAGTGAACTCACTTTCTTGCGCCTGCCCAGTTGATTGTACGATTGTTTTCACTAGCATGTACAGAAATTCCTCTCCTCACCTCTGCTTATCTTACAGATATTTTATACTGCTCTAATCTCTTTTATGATGTTTGTCCATTTTGACCAATATTAAAGTTATATCACAAGACTTTCATGGAATATCATATACACATCATTTGGTACTGTCTGAAGGGTTCTTTATGTGAGGCCCCTTTTTCCAATACCTCTTTCAAGCCATCTAGCCACCATTTTCCATTCTTCCTTTTCTCCTTCATCTCATCTTTCAATCAACTTGTCATCATCCACATCTTTCCATACAGCTAGACCATAACAGCTCACTTTGATCCATCCCTTCCCCTGTTGTAACCTTTTACCACTCCTTTGTACCTCCACATTTCCCCCACTTTCGGTCTTTCTTATACCACAAAGCCTACTACATAATTATTCATCTCTACAGCTTCCACCTTCTTTGTTTTCACTACACATCCAACACCAGCTCTCTGCTGCCATAGAGAGCAGTTGTTTCATCAGTCCCTGTATACATTCATACCTTGGATTTCATAGTACTCCAGATCTCATGCAGACATCCTTCTGCCTTTCTTGCATCGCCTGCTCTGTGCCTTGTATCTTCTCGCACCGCAGCATCCTTTGAAATCTCTCCAGCACCATGCGCTCATGAGAGTGTACTGATTGCATTCCCTCAATGTCCAAAGTAACATTTATTGCTCCAGCCTCCAGGTTCCGTTTTGCCTTCATAGCCTTATGCATGTTCACGTTCTTTCTCCAACTCGAGTGTAAATTTAATAGAAGGGACTTGATCTGTTAAATTACACTCGAGTTAGAGAAAGATGAATGTTTACCTTTTCTTTTTTGGACATTTATATTAAAAGGGAACTTTTTAATTGTTAATTTAGTGTTTATAGGAAAAAGACAAATGATTTTACATATGTACACTGTTATTCAGGGCGTCATATAAATATCAAAATTTCAGTTTTTTCATCAATGTTTCTTCGAGCCTTGCGAATTGTCAGTCCTGAATTTTTAGATCAGGAATTCAAAAACGTCAGAAAATTAGGAAGAGATCTATGCTATCCAACCGGCGAATATAAATATTTAGTAATGTAGTTCAGATCGCTGACAAATCACGTGACTTAGATGGACAACTGGGTTGTAATGTGTCTCTTAGTGCAAGGGTCGCTGGCCATCATCTGAGAAATATGGCTTTTGTTATAAAAAAAATCTTGATAAGTGTTCTGTCAAAAAAAAATTCTCGTTAATTGTTTATTAGGTGAACTTTTTTTCAACTCCTAGTATCATAAATTGCCTTTCAACTCCTTGTATCATAAATTGCCTAATATGCAACTTAAGCTGCAAACTATATTAAATAAAATGCGGCACGATTGAGAAAGGAGTGTTGCACTGTGCGTCAGGACCGCGGCTGTTGTATTGTTTGAGTTGTGTTGGCTCCCTATCAAAGCTAGAATAATGTTTAAAACAAATGCAATGACTTTTTATGGGTGGTCCGAGAGTGCATATGACAACTGGTATGGAGTACGCCGTATAAAATCTCAGAATGTGTTCATTATTTATTTTACGGGTCTGGCAGAGCGCTTTTGGCAGTGTGACCCACAAACAGTAACCTGCAGCAAAACCCTTCCACGTACTTAGGCTGCAAAAAACGTAAATAATGAAACTTGTGGGACATCGGTCTCCGCTAATGACAGGAATGAAAATCGGGGAGGTGTACCTAATTAAGTGCATACCATAATCTTGCGCTGAACGTATTTTTAGGGTGTTATATTTTTCTACAAGAGAAAGGAACGACTGATGTTTTCTGAAGTATTTAGTACAAGTGACATCGAAGATCACAGATAGTGCTGATGCAAAAATACAAGTGATTTTATTCTTCTTTGTGCTCCAAATTCGTCCGGGTTCATGTTTGACATTTGTCACCAGTCAAGAAGAGATAGACTATTGCCGATACATCCATTGTCGCAGCATTGTAGCTAAAATATTTTTTTGCTATTTTTTTGTGTCTTTAAAATAGGAAACGAAACTAAAACATTTGTACCTTTTCATATACACAGTTTCAAAATGTAGTACGGATGAAGTAATATGATGAATAATTCACGAAAAATAATGTACAGGTAGCACAGTTCATGATAAAAAAATCTCTCTCTCTCTCTCTCTCTCTCTCTCTCTCTCTCTCTCTCTCTCTCTCTCTCTCTCTCTGCGTGTGTCCCATCTAGCGCTGATGGTAGTAAAGTAGGATAAATTGAAGTATTTCCCTACCGGCGTTATATTCGAGTAAATGAATTCCCCAATGACAGCCCACCGCTTTCACCTCCCGCGATATAACTGCCGCCTCCACAGCTGAATTTTCAAACGCGAAATCCAATTTAAAGAGAGGCTCTAATCCATCCCCCTCCCCCTGCTCTCTTTGTCCTATTCTTCCGTCTACTCTCCCCAGTGCTCTTCGTACTTACTTTCCTTCACCAATTTCCTTCTTTTATTCTACTCACCTAAAATAGTTTACCCAGTTCGTCATATATTACTGAAATGTATCTTTATACTCAAATGTTGATTTCTCGGCAACAGTGAAGCTAGTCCTTTTCTTTCAACATTATTATTATTCCCTTTATAATGATTAAAAGCTAACCGTTACAGTTTTAAATGATTTTGCAATGCCTAATCTTCCACATTTACGTTTTAGTCATACTAATCGTATAAGTGTGATACATGGAACTTTATAAGTTCTTATACACCATAACATTAATGCATCATACACAAACACATACATGCATGTATATATGTGTGTGTGGTTGTGTGTATGTATGTATATATGCTGATTAATGTTTGTGTAATAACAACAGTGACCTCTTAATGTCTTGATTTCTTCATATATATTTTTTTATAAACATCAATACGAGCCTTTTAGAGATGAATCACGGAAACTTATGAAGAAACGCTGATTCCCATGGTAGAATACGAACTCCCTATCCTACCCCCTATCCTATCCTTTCGTGTGTAAGTTCGAGTTCTTCAAAAGAAATTAGGGTTCGAACCCAAAATCCGTGTAGGATTTGAATCCACGCATGAAAAGTTGGGGGGAAGAACCCCTAACTCCCATAACAGGATTCAAATCCACGAACGATAAGCTCAGGCCAATAAATCCTAACTCCTTACTCAACCCATCCTATTGAGTGTGAGTTCGAATCCTTCCAAAGGAATTAGGATTCCTCCAGTGGAGAAGCCCAAACTCTTGTGGTAGGATGTGACCCACTCGCAATGAATTGCATGGGTCGTGGCCTCAGTCGTATGGCTTGGTCTCTCAGCTGTAGTTACTGCTTTTGCCTTGTGCACATGTTTTAAAATAATCAGTATTATATGGTAAATTTTACACTATACACTGTACAATACACATGATTGGGTAATGTATAACTAATGTATATAGTATGTATTGTGCTGTACGTAGAAAACAGGCATTGAAGGAAATGCAAATACCTGAGAACCTTAGCGAATGCGAAAGAAATCATCACAGAAACGTTACTGGTAATCTGGTCATTTTATGCAATTTTCTTGTTACAGTTGTACATATAGAACATTTATTATACAGTTATATACATTTCATGATACAGTACCATTAGAGTCTTGTTTTTGATGATAGTAGTCACGATCATGAATGTGTAGATTTAGTGAGGTACGCTACTGTGATAGAATTCCTGAATGACACACTTGGCTTGGTAGTGTCACATTTCATGTTATTTTGTGTGTTATCCGGTTATAATAGAAGTTTAACGCGAATAATACCTATTTTCTGGGATGTTCGACATATTTTCCAGTTATTGTATACTTCCATAGGCTAGCACGGTTATTTTGGAATTTTGGGAGCTTAGAGGTTTCGCAGCCCAGGCTTCTCTAGTAGTGTGTGTGTGTAATTTGTATAATAGGAATAACATGACATCATATATAGGTAGAGTAATTTATATACATAAGGAAAGTGAAACAAAGGGGTACAAGATGTTTAACCTTCACTTTAAGACATTTTCAAGCAAATTAGATGAAATGAACGAAAGATTACACAGCCTCCATTTTACGAACAACCACGACTCATCTTAAAGGGGTAAATAAATAATCATTTTAATGCGATCATAGATCTATTATGCTTGGTTTATTTATGTATACATACATATATATGTATGTATTTATGTGTATGTATATATATACATATATATATATATATATATATATATATATATTTATTTGTATATATATATATGTGTGTATTTATGTGTATATATATATATATATATATATATATATATATATATATATATATATATATATATATATATTTAATACAAGAGAGAAATAAAATCTGTCGTCCTCAGACTTCTTGCTGTGCTCGTGGTCTCAACTGCAAAAAAAAAAAAAAAAAAAGATACCTTTCCAACAGTTGGTCAAAGAAAAATAAGTGGTGACTGCCTCCCTTACACAGTTTGGGTTGATAGCCCCATCAGTCCGCAGTCAGATTTAGACTGATCGGGTGTTCTTTCTATCCTACACGCGGTAGTTAGGACAAATATGTCAATTTTAACTTCTCGTTAGATGGGTCCTTCACATAAGGAACGAAAGTACATAATCCTAGGAAGGACTCCCGACTGCCTGTTTAGATTGTATTGAGAGGATTATTGGATTATTACGGAGATGGCGAAAACCCGAATTTAAAATATGTGCTCATAATGATATATCTAATATGTTCACATTTTACAAATAAGAAATGACCCAAACTCTTCCAGTGCAACCATGCACAGGTTGGCAAGTCTACATAAGAGGAAAAAAAAGGAAAACAAACCATTAATAATCATACATACTCTATTAACATTCGCAACACTGCTAAGATGACTATCCCACAGTTTTGCATAAAAGGGCATGAAAGACCTCGTGGTAATTCCAGGTACATACAAATATTTACGTCAAATATGAGAGAGAGAGAGAGAGATTTGTACACATCAACCTTCCTTCATATGGGCCAATTGCAAGGTCGTCTTATCCATAAGCCATTGTAACCGCAGAATGCAAACGATGACGACTTGCCCGTGGTGGTGAATACCTGATGAAATGGAAAGTGTTGGTGCCGCATCCTCTCGTGCGTGTACAGCATCGTGTAAGACAAATAAGACAACTTACACTTATCTGGTTATTTCGTGAGCATGATTTTAAATGAATCTCCAGGTCAAATCCTATTATAGGTACCTTTATCCATTTCATGAAAGACAAAATGTTTCTACCTCTGGAATGTCTTAGATAATTTATGAGTTCATGAAGAGAACAAGTATTTTTCGACAGACTGATAGTTGAATTTTATAATCTAGTGTTGCCAAAACTATGATCATCGATTCAGGGGTTAGATAGTGTTGTTAAACGTTATTTATACGAATAGAAAAATGTTGATCATTTCATCATATTACGCGAGTTTAGTCTATATATGCTTGTCAATACTCCAAAGGCTTCATTAGAATTCTAGAGAATTGGCAGCAGGTATAATGATCATTACATCACGAGTCTCTGTAAGATAGAGGCCTTTTGAAAGTTTTCGCAAAGTAAGAAAAACTTACGCGGGTTTCACTGATTCTTGCTCAAATAAACGAGAACCCGTTTTCTAAGATGACCTTTGTACAGCTTTCGAGGCGTGACGCGACCTTCGACCGCGAAAGTACTTCATGCCCTTCCATGCTGCGTTATGGGTTATAATTCAGTGGCATATGGCGATATTAGTTTTCTAGCCAGCCAAGAGTAGATCCCCGGACAAATACGTTCACGGTCGGTCATGATTTTCTTCGAGATCTTTTGCCATGATTCGTTTACATTAAGAGACATCTTTACCTTAGGAGATATCTTAACCATGACTTTGTTACCTTTGTAATTATATAGGCCAAAAATTTATAGTTTACTTCTGGGATCTCCAGACACAAATTTTGTCTTATTCTCAGTTGAAAATGCCCAGGCCAACATGAACGGTTAATACGCACATTTGCAGTAGAGTAACTGGAAATGTTTCTCCAGAAGACCCTATGCAGTCAGTTTTGTGACGACAGGCTTTGCATAGTTCAGTGATAAACCTTAGATTCGCTGGGCAGCCGACCTCTAATTTTTGCTCATCAGAGAAACACTGACGTGTCAGCAGATGATGGAAGAGCTAAGTAAGGCATTATCTTCAACTGACCATAACTGACCGATGCTAAACCCGACTTCATTGTGGTGGTTGATTTTCGTAACAGAATAAAATACAAACGTAAATAAGATAAAACGATTCCGCAACCTCAGATTCAAAGTGTTACAGCAGTGAAATCAAGGAACCCAAACGAAAAACAAAAGTAGTAATTTTGTTGCCCCTTCATTCAATCAGTGAGGCATTGGCAGAGGGTTCCTGCTGGCTTCAGGTGCCAGATGTCTCCCCTTCCTGTAAAGACACCCGCCTGATACCCTTCGCCAAAGGCCACTGCGGTGGGAATATACGAATTTTGAAAAATGGAAATTTTGCCGTTCCGTCATGCGTTTTCAAAGTGGTGTGCTCAGTGACGGTGAACACTCGTCGAGAGGAGAAGCAAGATCGATTTATCTTCCCATTGCACTTATATAATAGATACACTGATGTTTAAAGGACAATACCTTTGTCAGTCCAGGTGACATCCTGCACTTTCTTCACTCATTTATGACCCTTTCTCTACTTTTCGGCGCTAAAAACACCAAGGGAAGTGTCACCTAACAGATTCAAGTACATTTTTTACGAATTTGCATTTCCATGACATACTGTATATATATATATATATATATATATATATATATATATATATATATATATATATATATATATATATACATACATACATATATATATATATATATATTATGTATGATTTTTATATATATATATACACATATAGTTATATATATTATATATATATATATATATATATATATATATATATATATATATATATATATATATGTATGTATGTATGCATGTATGTATTATTCTTACGTATTTCCATTTGTCCCTCTAGCCCATTAGATAGAAAATCAAATTTAACGGTGGCTGGAGAAGACGCCATGACAGGGAAGTGAACTTGTGTAGGCCTATCCCCCCCAGATCACCTAATTTGGGGAGTTCCTCGCTGGGGGGAGTGGGTTCCGTTCTCAGCTAGCACTTTGCTGGCCACGAGTTCGAATCTCCGACCGGCCAATGAAGAATAAGAGGAATTTATTTCTGGTGATAGAAATTCATTTCTAGCTATAATGTGGTTCGGATTCCACAATAAGCTGTGGGTCCCGTTGCTAGTTAACCAACTGGTTCTTAGCCATGTAAAATAAGTCTAATCCTTCGGGCCAGCCCTAGGAGAGCTGTTAATCAGCTCAGTGGTCTGGTTAAACTAAGGTAATCACGCGTTGCACTGCAAAACCAACATCAGTTTTGCAGATTTTAAAATCATATCTTCCACGCAAGACGAGGGGGAACTTACCACTGTAGAGTCCATCATTATTAAAATTACCATCCATCGTTAAACGCCCTGACAGCCTCCACACAGCTATCCATAGCATAGCAAGTTGTTTGTTTATATTTTGGTCTGGACCTCAATTTTTTACTTACCCTCTTTCCTTTTTTAGATGTTTTAGTTTCTCTTTTTAACTCAGTTTAGCTGGGTCATGTCCGTCTTTATAGTGATTTTTAAATTATTTTATTTTGTGTTTTTTTTTATAAGATTTTAAGTTATATTTTTGTAAATAAGATGCAATGAGATATTGCGAAACGCCGTCGGCAAAATAAACTTTTTTTTATATACGTGCTGCCATTTCCTGGATGTCCCCTTGACAGCTACTGTGAAGCTTACAGCTATATGACCTGTTTATATATTTATATATATATATATATATATATATATATATATATATATATATATATATATATTATAATATATATATATTTAATTTATATATATATATATATATATATATATATATATATATATATATATATATATATATATATATATATATATATATATATATATATATATATATATATATATATTCTCCTGAACTTTGAGAATAGCAGTCTGCCTTTATGCTGAATCACAGCTTGAATGTAAAAATCAATGATTGTGGTGTAATCACGTGAGGATTACGCTGAAGTCCACCAAAACTACGCCTGATAAATTAGCCAATTTTATATCGCACTGCAACTTCATGATTAACTCCCAAGGAAGTGCTGAAGTGAGATGAGGTGATAAGAGACCCTCCACAGGTCATGGCACTTGGAAAATAGGTCTGCTGTGTAATCGGTCTCTCGAGTTGTACAGTAGGTATGACCATGGTATTTCTGATACCAGTGCTCAGCCACTGCGTGGTCTCTTCTCGATTTGTTTAAAAGACAGGGTCCCTTCCTGTGAAGTTTAAGTTTATTTATTATTTTTATTCATTTATTTATTAATTTTTTTTTTGCCAGTGCCAGGATATCACCATGTCACACCAATATTTTGGACTTGCATTCAGTGTTATTTGATTTTCCTTACACTTCATCAACTACATTTTATTTTGGTCAGAACCTTCTGACGAAGAGCATTCTTAAGAGGATCCGTAGCAAAGGATTCCCAATCTCCAATTAACGCCTTTCAGTAGTACCATTAGAAGAATGTTGTGTCCTCCGTCTCTCATTCACCAAAAATTTATGCGACATGAAGGGAAGGAGAAATGCATAATATTATTTCTATTCTTACGTCAGTATTCTATATATGATCGTTTCCCTCTTGATCTGAAATTGTCAGTGAGAGGTTAGTAATAGACTGACTTACTAAGCCGCAACTGATTGTCGTGTTAGTAGCAGCCTACTGTAGTTTATGTTCTGTATGAATAGGGCAAGAATTGATCCATTTTACGTTTTAGATTTTTGGAAATGTACAGACTATTCAATCCAGTTCAAATAAAAGATATATTGACTGCATAACTCAAACAGTACAGGAACAAAAACCATTTAAACCAGTGGCAGTTGGGGACAAGAAAGACTTGCACATTACCGAAAGGCACCACTTCCAGTCAAAACTTCAACACAAAGAAGAATGATTAAGGTATAGAAACAGACAAACTGTACCTCATTAACCACAAATCACTGTGACGAGATACAATTCGGGGGAAACACGAATCTTAAAATCGAGTAGACGTCATCTTTAAAGTACGCTTGTAGAATACCTTGAAGTAAACGACCAGTTGTCTGGGAGTAAACAACATATTCAAAATCAAACAATAGCCGAAAGACCAGCGCAGAAAATTGAAATTAATAATGAAACACAACAGAGGCGGTCCATTTTTGTGTGAAAAAGTGACCGTGTCTTCTCTGCAAGAAACACAAAGAAAAGAAGTCGAAGAATAAAAAGGTGGGGGTATCCTACCATCCCTCTTTCCGTGCCTCCCACCCCTCCCCCATCCCCACGGCCGCACACTGTATTCATGAAAACTCCCAACTGTTCTTTGGGCCCAGAAATGAAAAATCGCCATGACAATATTGAATCAGTTCCGAGGGTCCAGTTAAACTAATTGTCCATTCCCGGCTCAAGGGCTCTCGCCCGCGTCCCCCAAAAGAGAAGAACGTTTCTTTAATGACGTTTTTAAACATTTTGGACATGTTTATTTTTTCCTGATTCCAATTGTCCTCTTAGATTAGAATTCGGAAGGAGGAAAAGTGCTGGGTGGGTGGTAGAATGGGGAATGGGGGCTCTAAGGGGATGATGGGGTTGAGAAAATGCCCAGAAGACGCTCGGGGAGACCGATGAGATACTCGGATGGACGGGGGCCAAACGAACACGCTCAAACAAAAACGAGGAAGACGTGAAAATAAAGTAATAAAAAGTAAAGATGGGAAAAGAATAAAAAAATGAACGTTTAAAAAGGAGGCTGACTCTTCAAAGATTACTACTAACACAATAAATGGCTTAAAGTGTCTTAGAGTACAATACAGGCACAGGTATATATATATATATATATATATATATATATATATATATTTATATATATATATATATATATATATATATATATATATATATATATATATATTGTGTGTGTGTGTCCAAGTTAAGCGTCAGTTTACACTAGCATGAATAGCTTTTTCAATCACGGTCTAAATCATCTACATATCTTACCGGCTTACCTTACAACTGACGAATTTCCCAAGATAGTAGATTTATCAGTTTTTTAGCACAATTTTACGAGCAGAAAAAGATGTGTAAACAAATTTAAGGAGTGAAAATTAATAACCACCAAGCTAAAGTATGTTCCTCAATTACTTTTCGACATTTGGAGTATCAGTAAACAATGCTTGACTCCTTTATTATGAACACTAACGAGACCCTACTAGAAATAGCTAATCCTTCCCAATCCCAAAATCCTACAAAGACGACTAGTGAATTTTCTGGGATCTGACTGCAGTTGATTCAGGTAATCGTAAAAAAAAAAAAAAAAAAAAAAAACAAAGAAAAAGCAGGAGTATAACTCCGCTAGGGTCATGGGCACTTTTTCAGTAGACATGGGTGGCTAGGGAGGAAGGGGCGTAGTATAAGAAATTTCCAATCTTGAACTACTCGAGGATGTCCTCGGCGGAGGAGGCTCCCAGGGACTCTGGCCATTTATAGAGGGCCCTATCGGATTGATACGCCCAGTCAGACCAGGTCTGTCCTGCTTCTCCAGCACTGTCTCCAGTGTTCAGGGGTGATCTCGTATGCCTTTATGATGGCCTCGCACACTTCTACCAGTTTCCCCTGATCCACCTCAGGGAGGGTGTTGAAAGCAATTAGGCCCTTTCCTCTGAGGAATTTTCCCGTGAGCAGGGAGACTTCAGCGGAAGCGAGTGGGTATGCGCCAAAGACCCTGTCTACCTGATCGAGCCACACCTCGGGCTCGGCCTGGGACCACTTGGGTGATAAAGGCATGAGCCTGAATGACGGCAGACTCGCCGGGGGCTGGAGAGGAGCTGGTATTGCCAGCTTGGGCCATCCGGAGCTCATGGGCCCGTTGCTTTTCTTTCCTTTCAACCCTATCCTTTCTATCTCGTTCTTCCTTTTTTACAACACTTCGTAATTCTCTGCCTAACTACCTAGATGTTAAGACATGCAGACTACCATGTGTTAGTCACAAAGCTTGTGTTTGGGAGAATACTCTCTCTCTCTCTCTCTCTCTCTTCGCTATGAAAAATCTTGTTAGCATGCGCGTGGCCTAACATTTCCCTATTGATATTTTCAGTCACAATTTCATTTCCTATCCTAACTTCTGCTTCTTCTTCTTCTTCTTCTTCTTCTTCTTCTTCTTCTTCTTCTTCTTCTTCTTCTTCTTCTTTTAACGTGCTTTTTCCCATTTTTTGTATGGGGTAAACACGATGCCTTCTTTTGAAGGACTTTGATTCATAAAATAAAAATATACATTTTTAGCTTAGGTAATAACTGCAAGTTGCAAGGGGGCGAGGATTCAATCTGCAACATGCAGGTTGCGAGATCTGAGGTAAAAATGTTGCCATTTTTACAATTTTACTGGGAATGCTTGCCATGAGCCAGTTATCGACTCAAAAAAATGAAAGATTACGTTACTTACCTCAATAATTTTCTGGGATTTGACTGCAGTTGATTCATATATATATATATATATATATATATATATATATATATATATATATATATATATATATATATATATATATATATATATATATATATATGTTGAAACATTAACTGCTATTTTACAGGAAGTAAGCAATACAACTTGGACGTTGTTGTTATATGGAATGCCAATTTCAAACATACATTCATCAGTACGACGACCTCCAATTTATTCCTTTAAAACACTCACTGTTCAGCATAGTCGTGATCTGAGTGATCCTGAATGATTTTTCATCTTTCCCGCATACGGAAAAAGGGGGTGAGTCTCTGTCAAAGAGCGGAAGAGTTGGCTGTCCCCCTTGACATCCAAGGGAAGGCGCTCCTTGGAGGAGCCAATTAGAGAGAAAAGGGATCCACGCATTGTGCATGATTGTACTTCTTCCCCGAAGGTGAATTCACGTCCCCTGAAACCTCAGAAGACAACTCTGTTGGCCTTTTTGTCATTCTCTTTTCCTTTTCCGTCTATCCATTTTAATAGCTAGCGTAATTCTCTCTCTCTCTCTCTCTCTCTCTCTCTCTCTCTCTCTCTCTCTCTCTCTCTCTCTCTCTCATTTGTGCACACAATAGTGAGGCTGCTCTCCTAGGTGGGGTGACTCCATTGCAAATGAAAGACAGAAATCACTGGCATACGAATCCTTTAACCAGTGAACCAATGATAAAACCATTGCACAGAAAACTTCCATTACAACGGAGGCTTCTTGTATCGCGTTGTCAGTTTTAAGCTCGGACAAAATACTCCTCGATAAAAGGAGAAGGTATTGTTAGTAATAAACGGCTGATTCATATTTAGATCGCTGCTGTTCAACCTCTTTAGGCAAACTTTGAAAATCTATGTATTTTGTGTTCTCCGTATTATCTATTTAATACTTACGGATCCAGATGGAAATTACCTAGCGAACTGCTTTCTTGAGAATGGGTTAAATATTATCACGAAAATTTGGTGTGTATATAGTCAAATGCTGAGGAGAGCTTTGAGTCAGCCAATGACAATTTAACCAGGGGCAGATCTGTTTTGATTTTATTCCAACATTTTCCTTCATTTTCTGCCTGTGCCAATGTTCCCAGAACTTAGCATTGGCCAAATCTGATTGTGGGCAATGAGGTTATTTTGTTATGATGTATTTGTTATTTCCTACTTTCCAGTTACTAATGCTTTTTGCTGGCTTTATTCATTCATGTTCTGTTTCTCCTTGCCTTACTGGTTGTTACTTTTTCCTCACTACAGGTTCAATTTTGTCCATTGTTTTACTGAGTGAGAAAGAGTATATTCTCCAATAAGTTGCCCCTACAACTACAGCCAGGCCATCAGATGAAAACGTTTCAGTACCCAAGTTTACACATCATTACAAAATAGATGAAGAGATCGCATGTTACAGTACTTATATGTATCAAAGCACTGGTGCTTGTGAGTGCATAATTATGTGCAGCGAACGATGAGGGTAGGAGTAAGGGAGACAGCTGATGTGGTGGTCCTAGATTCAGAGCCGTATAGAGGCGGTAGCACTCAGCTCTCTCAGTTTCAGACAAGCTACTGAGGCTGCGCAGAGGAAGGGTGGACGAGGTCCCTCAGGGATGCATTTTCCTTTTAAACCATTTTTCAAAACTTCGAAAAACACTATTTTGAAACTATATAATTTGTAAGACATGCAGACGTTGTGACTCTTCTAGCGCTATCTTCATGGGGTGCGGAAGTGGTCAGTGACTGAGCGTAAATTTCCATCCGAAATATAGCTCAAACAGGTACCGTGCACTAGTGTGATTAAATAATCTGGAAGACTGGCATGTAGAAAAAGTGAAAGAATGGTATAAAAAGGAAGCGGAGCGTATTAACGAGATGTAGCTTATGTAACAGTGTCTCTGAAAAATGATTTTCTGTTACCAGACATCATTTAGTATAAAATAATCGTGGAGTTTCAACTCCTTTTCCATTACGTTCTGAGCTACCAACAGGCTTGTATTCCCAGTTAGCCACTGACTGAAGACCACCTGATGTGATTTGGAAACCACAACAGCTTCTCCTTCATGATTTAGAATCAAGCGAAGGAATCGTGAGATTTATGAAAGAGAGAGAGAGGGTGGGGGGGTTGGGGGATGCGGAGGAAAGGGTTGGGGGAGGGGGAAGTGGGCACGTGTTAAAAAAGGACACTGTGACCAGCTTCAATTATTAACGGTTGCAATGGGCATTTTTTAAATGAGGAGGGGAATGCCAGTGAGCGTCTGAAGAGAGAATTTCTGGGAAGGCTCTGCAGCTACAGAAAGGGCCAGATGAGGTGGCTGTGAACCAAAGCTGTAAAAAAAAAAGAGAAGAAGAAGAGAGGGAAGGGGGAACTCATGGGGAGTGTCAGGGTCGTCGTCAAAGTCTTCTTATGAAAGAGAGAGAGAGAGAGAGACATTTTTCTATGCGTCGGCGAGAGGGTAAGAGAAAGAAAACGAGAAAAAGAGAGAGAGAAAGAGAAGAGGCGGCCGGTGCTTGCCTAGGTACACGTCGAAAGCTGGAAGCACAAGGGCAACTCATTAAATGTGCATAGCACTCAGATTACAAACCATTCATAGAATATCCCGTGAGACACCGGAGCACACAGGATAGGACACGGGAGGTTACTAAGGAATGTGTGAAGGAGGGAAGCGGGCGGAGAGAGAGAGAGAGTGAAGAGAAAGGAGACGCGCGGACGCTCGAAAGGAGAGAAAGGAGTTTCTGGAAGGGAGAGACATTGCGTAATGAGGATGAGACAAGACGCAAACGATGTCTCCTTATACTGCTTTTCATTATTGTTTTTTGTTGTCGTTTGGTGTCAAATATTACGCATAACAACTACTTTTCTGAAAAGGATTCTGAACAAGAAATGTGTCAAAAGTAGACCAAAGTAGAAAATTCAACCTAACCGTTTCGAGATACAGTATGTCCCTTTTTATGAATCGGCTGTTCTTTTTTAAAAAATAATAGGTGACTGCTGAATAAAATCGTCGGCACTGCTCAATTAAGCCATTCTTTGACAGACCCCGAATAGGAAAATTAAGACTTGTTCCAAGTCATAAACTGAGGTTCAATAAATACCAATCGAAGTGAAGATAATGCAGGACTTGTAAACAATTTAAAGAACTTGAAATTTCACTGTTTGTGATTACAAGAACGCCATTTCCTGACAAGTTTTGCTTCACTTATCAAATATTTTTAAATTTCCACAGAGTTTTTTTCGAAAATCCTTTTATTATTTTAACTACTAAACTAAAGGCTGGTGTAGGAGTTCAGTTCCTCTTTAGTTTATTTTAGATCGTTAACATGACTACTATCCATTTCAGGGACCGCGAGTCATCGTTTTTCTCAAATATCTTTCAAACTAATTATTTGATCGAAATGGCACTTTGACACATTGTACAAGACATCTCTCGCTAAATTTTGGTAAAATAGTGCATTGTCAAATGGTTTTAGTTAAGGCGTTTACTCTTGACTTTTAAAGGCAAAGTCGCATGAGTCAGCAGGACTAATCTACGCAATCGAACGTCCGCTATCCCCAATAGACAGGAAAGGTGAGGCGGAGACGGGGAGGCCAGGAAAGTGGGTTGAGGGAGGGATGAGGAGGGGAAAGGAGAGGGAGGGACGGGATGGGGATTAAGGAAGTTCGAATGCACAGTCTGGTGATGCTAGGCACTTCAGAAGTTCAAACCTGTATTTTTTTATTCGTCCCTCTGCTAAAAATTAAAAAAAAAAAAAAAAAATATATATATATATATATATATATATATATATATATATATATATATATATATATATATATATATATATATATATATATATATATATGTTATATAGTTTATTATATTTGTCTTTATTTAGCAAAAATAAATTTACAGTTTATTCTTTACTTCCACAATTTCCTATTCTGTAATGAATCACTTCCCATATTGGGGCCGGTGGATTTGCTGTTTCAGCATTCTGCTTTTTGTCCAACTAAGGCTGTCAGCTTTTCGTAAATTCTCATCACTTCAAGGTTTTTATCTACCCATCTTTTCCTGGGACCTTCCTACGTGTCTATTTTTTCTTTCTCAAGGCCAACCTGCATCCCTTTTTCATCACGTCCATTCTGTCTTAGTCTTTTGTCCCAGCAAAAATAAGTAAATAGATAAAAAAAGTTTCTCTCAGTGTCCTCTCGGCTGCCGATTTTTCTTTAGTGATTTTCTCATTCTCCCTCCCCTTCACCTCTCCTGAATTTGTTTAACATTCTGTAGACATACTTTTCAAAATCTCTTCCACGTTCCTTGCCAGTGCCTGTGTTTCTGCTGTTTCATTTCACTACCTTGATAATCCTTTATCATCTACAAACATCAGCTGTTCAGCTATCTTTTCATAACAAATTTTTAATCCTACATCCCATGTACCTGCCTCATAATAAAACACTTGATTCATTGACTCCCTTCCATATCTTTACCGACGCTCCTATTCTCTAACCATTCCTCCTTTAGCCCGTCATATTTCTTTAATTAAAACACGATATACACCAATCCAATTATTCTAAGTAACACCATGCCCCAAAATTTGTGACAGAATCTTTTATCTCTCTTAATTTTACACCAAGGTATAATTCTCATTCATTCCTTCTTTCAAACTCTTCGGTTGTGAAGTTCTTTATCAGTCCTTCTATTATGCCAACGTCCTCCATTCCTGTTCATTTTCTTCTTTCAGAAGGTTTTCAAAATACTGCCTCCATTGTTCAGTATCTCTTGATTTACAACTTTGCACCTCTTACATCTCTCTATCTTACCTCATGCATTTTGTTAGACAATCTCCCCAAATCATATATCCCGTTACCCTTCGCACTGCATGCTTCTCGATTCCACCGTAAGCTTTTGCTAGTTCAAGTTACGACAAGATCAGCCTTACCCTTTCAGCATAAATCTTCTCACATAACTGTATCACAGTGAGCACTTGATCCACACAAACTATTTACTTTCTAAACCTACACTACTCTACCCCTAATGATGTTTATATCTTTCTTGTATTTTCAATATAAAAATTATTCCTTTCTCCAAATTCCCTCGGTGCCTATCCCGCATCCTGACATACCTTACACTCTGGTCAGGCATTCAGTTACACTCTCACCGTCATAACACAGAACCTCTAATTCCATCAGCTGGTGCCTTTCCAATCTTCACCATCTCACCGTCTTACTGTACAACCTCAATTGACAGTAACACCGGATCCGCCTCTTGTGTGTTATCCACATTCGAAATGATTGAAAAACTCACTTCTCTAACTTTCGACATCATATTCTTCAAGCAGTGTCTCTTCATTGGAGCTTTCATTTCAAGGTCAATTTGCTCATTGCTTATTCTCTCTGCATTTGCTGCCCTAAATCACTACTGATTTTGTCCAGTAAATTATGTAATGAGATTTATAAACAGGTTTACCTTTTCTGCGAAGTCTGCATCCACTTGTATGCTGCTGCATGATAATCTCTTTTATCCCACAACTCCATTTGAAACTTCACTTTGATTAGTCCACCAATTACTGCATGTTGATTTTTTCGTGTTCTCCATTGCTTATTTCATGGTTCCAGCCTTGGATTTTCATTCTCATGTGCAGTCACTCCTCATCATGTCAGTTCTTCCTGAATCTATATATATATATAAACATGTATGTATATACGTATGTGTGTGTGTATGTTTCCAGCATAACTCTGAAACGCACTGACCAATTTCAACAAAACCTGGTAAACATAATTATGACTTACTATCTCGAAAAGAATACCGTGGGGGTAACACATCACTGACACCATATTGGGGGGGAAGGACTCCCCTGAAACCGGGCGAGTTCTGCCCGTGAAACAGGGTTGGTTATTCCCGTAGACTTAGTAACTTTGCGAATTTATCATACCTAATTTCGGTATACATATGACTTTATTATGCCTAATTTTGGTATACATATGACTTACTATCTGGAAAAGAATACTGTGGAGGTAAGACATCAATAGCACCAAAGGGGTGGGTGTTGGGTGACAGAGGGGAGAGGGGGTGACAGAGAGAGAGGGGGGGTGAGTGAGAGGGAGGGGATAGGGAGGGTTGGAGAGAGAGAGAGAGAGAGGGGGTGTTAGGGAGAAGAAAGAGGGAAAGAGACAGGGAGGGTTGGAGAGAGAAAGAGAGAGAGGGAGAGGAAGTGAGAAAGTGAGAGAGAGAGAGAATGAGAGGGAGAGGAAGTGAGAGAGAGAGAGTAGAGAGGGTGTTTGGGAGAAGAAAGAGGGAGAGAGACAGGGACTGTTGGAGAGAGAGAGAGTAGAGGGGTTGTTAGAGAGGAGAAAGAGGGAAAAGAGAGAGAGAGAGAGAGAGAATGAGAGGGAGAGGAAGTGAGAGAGAGAGAGTAGAGAGGGTGTTTGGGAGAAGAAAGAGGAGAGAGACAGAGGGTTGAGAGAGAGAGAGAGAGAGAGAGGGGTGTTAGGGGGAAGAGAAGAGAGGGAAAGAGACAGAATGTTGGAGAGAGAGAGAGAGAGAGAATTAGAGAGTAGAGGGGTTGTTAGAGAGGAGAAAGAGGGAAAAGTGAGAGAGAGAGAGAGAGAGTAGAGAGGGCGTTAGGGAGAAGAAAGAGGGAAAAAATGAGGTAGACTTGGAGACAGAGAGAGAGAGAGTGAGTTTATCGGTTGTCAGTCAGAGTTATCTTGGGCAGCGCCGGGTTGGTCAGCTAGTATCTTTATAAAATATCTGTAGTACTCTGGAAGATACTGATAAAGATGATGCTAAAAATACTCATTCCCAATTCAGGTTATATATGGCAGATCGCACTGATAAATTCGTCTCAAAAATGAGTCTGCACCCCTGATCTTATGAGATGACAAATAAGAAAATGTAAATACTATCAATAAATACTGTCTGTGTGAGGGTTCTTAGTGGTCGTTAATAAGAATATTGACAATTTACATATTGTCAAAAAATAATGACTATATGAGGGTCCTAAGCCTTTAATGATGTGGGTAAAATCAATACTGTCAATACATATCAGTCGACCTGGGGCCCCGAGAGAGAGAGAGAGAGAGAGAGAGAGAGAGAGAGAGAGAGAGAGAGAGAGAGAGAGACGGACATTGTACCATATTAGAGCTTTTAAAGTATGTGTTAAAACTTTGCTCTTTCAGAAAATTTCCTTAATCAGTTGTAGACCTTAAGATATTAATTGACTCCGTGAAAACGAATTCCATTTTTAGGGCGGCTCTTTAGAAAACACGTAATAATTTATAATATAAACCAACACAGAAAGCTAAAAAAAAAAAAAAAAATGGTATTTAATATGAGACGCAGAAAGCTCAAACACTTTACGCATTTTAGCTTTGTAATTAAGGAGCGGATTTTCTCCGAGAAAGTGACATAAATTGTGGCCAGTCGATCGGTTGAATGCTTAAAGCGTAGGGGTAAAGCCTTCGCTTTTATGGAGGTGCAATATTCAAACATGGTGTGGAAATATACGGAGGGAAGCGGAACCCAATAAAAAAAAACGTGATTTGCTTAGGTTTAACTTTAAACTGAAATTGAAATTGCAAAAAAAAAAAAAGGATGAAAAATTCTCGATACTGAAGGCAATCAGAGTATGTTGACACTAATACATTCTTGATAAGTGTGCTAATTCGTGACTTTAAATGTTATTCGCAAATGTCTGAGAAATTGACACACTACAACCTCTCCCCTGCACACGACAAAAATCACGTATAGCCTCTTGGCCCATTTCTGGTATACTACGCAATCCTCGTTGGCCTTTCGTTTCCTGTTTCTGTCGAAAGTTTTTATTTTTTTAACTTAGGTACAGAACGCATTAGAAATACAATGAACATACGATGCAAATCATTAAGTATGACTTTAATTTTGTTTCAGTGTGTATATGTGCACATATGTCATTGTGTCACCCTGTATGCTTTGGTTGCCAGTCGCTGCTGGATAATAGAATATTTTTAAAAAATCCTACACAGTTTACTGTAAAAGTCTGTGAACGCCAAACAAGTTGTACTGTACGAAATTTGACAGGGCTATGCTAGGTTAGCTTAGGTTTCAATGGTAAGATTTGCTTTTGGAAATATGATAGCTATAAAGATCTTTACAAAACTGTAGGTTGTATAAAATATTTAGATAAATCCACTCTGAAAAGGATGATAGAAGTGTAGCATGGTAATCTAAAGCTCTAAAACACAATTTTAACTACCATAAATTTTGAATAATGCATATTTTCACTGCGGGTAAAGATCTGTCTTTGAAACCCATGGCAGTAAATATGGAACGCATTTAGAATAAGTATCCTTACATACAGGATGAGTTCACGTCTCGTTCATAATGAGCTTTGTTAACTGGTTACTGAATTTTTTTTAGAATCCTGTACTGACGTTACGACGATAAATGGTTCTAATATACTTTGTTTGGCAGACAACGGACAAATTGGTGCAAAAGCACAAATAAGATTAATATACTAATATACTACACTAATATACTAGTGTATATACACTACACCAAATGTGCAAAACTAAGAAAACTTCATGTGAAGGCTATGTACCTTTGTCTCGTTACAGTTATATAATGAAATAGTATCTTTACATTCATCATTAAAAGTATGGTACAATTTTTGTTTATCATTTCAATCGCAAGCAGACTGGTCACTGCCAAACTGGGTGAAGTTATCGCCTCGATGGTAAAATCACGTTCTAGGGGAACTTATAATTGTGCGATCTCTCTTTTAATTTGAAGTTTTCATTTATTCCGTTTATTTTCTGGATCCTATAAACACACACATATATATACTGTATGTATATATATATATATATATATATATATATATATATATATATATATATATATATATATATATATATATATATATGTGTGTGTGTGTGTGTGTGTGTGTGTGTGCTTAAAAAATCACAGTAGATGCGCGTGACTTCAGCATATAAGCGAGTCCCACAAGAAAATGATTCACTGCCGAACTTCTGCCTGTCATTTTCGATGTGAGTATATATATATACAGTATATGTATAAATGGATGTATGCATGTATGTACGTATGTGTTTGTGTGTGTATGTGTGTGTTCCAGCACAAATCTGAAATGCAGAAATGCACTGAGCAATTTCAACCAAACTTCGTTCACATGCGACTTACTATCTGGAAAAGAACACTGTGGGGGTAAGAAATCACTAGTATCAAAGGGCACCAAAGGGGGTGGGTTGGGAAGGTCTTCCCAGAAACGGGGCTGGTTCTGCCCGTAGACTTAGTAACTAGATAAGTTCTGTGCTTTATCATACCTTATTTTGGTATACACATGACTTACTATCTGGAAAAGAATACTGTAGGGGGTAAGACATCACTGGCACCATAAGGGGGTGTGGGTGGGAAAGGGGTGACATGTATCTGTACTGTAAAAATAACCGAAAACAATAGATATTAGTGTCTAATCCATAGTTTTCAAGGTCGCTGAGATGAGTAGTGACACTCCCAATGCCCTTTAAGTCCAAGTTCAGCAGCCTCTTGATGTTGAAATGCATCCGAAATGATTCAGATGTCAACTTTCTTACCTCTTCCAGTTAGATAATAATTTATTAGAACAAGTTCAAAAACATAAAAACTGATTCGTTAGTTACAAGACGCTGTCGTAGAGAACTTTTTAATATTCATTATTTTAAAAAGATGTGCATTTGACTGACTTCTTCCCGACAAGCGAAGGAAGGAAGTCTGTAGAAAATTTTCTACTTCTACAGAGCTTGGACCAAGTCACATATAAGAATATATGCATCTGATATTCTCGCAAATGAACTCGGGTTTTCGCAAACTTTGCGAAATGAAGTTTGCATTCCTCGCCCAAGAAACTTTTTAGTGATGTGAGGCGCTCTCACACACGCACAAACGTACAGGCGCGCGCGCACACACACACACACATACGCACACAGCTTCGCCAATATTCACTTCTTTGCTCCGACTACCGTATTATATTCTCCTCCTAACATCTTTCAGTTTATTACGAAATCACAACCTTTACTCGCATTTATTGAAACCAAAAGATGCTTGTTGTAGGCTCTTATCGTTTTGCGCTAAAATAAGAACATGGGCTTTTAAGGGTGAAAACGATTTTAGGAAAGACTCATTTTGCATCCTCGATAAGATTGCGGCCGTATTTTTTATTATGCAAATGATGTGCAATGGATGATTCATGACAAGCTGCTGCTCTTGTGAAGGACATCCTCACCAAAGTTACGCTCTGAGGCTCACGAGAGTCTCGGGACGGAAATGACGATCAATATTTTCTTATCGGTCTTCTCTCATCTCAGAAATGGATATTACAATTGGATCCAGATTTTCAGTCTTTTCATTTGATATTAATTTGAGTAAGTTGCATGGTATCATTCCCCGTCTTTAATAGGAATGGTGCCCAATATTCCCTTACCTGTCGATGGACATTTTACGGATGGGTTAAGAAAAAATTAAACAAAGACAAGAAAACCATCGCGAATATGGTGCTCGTCGTAACGAAGTCTTCTAACACCGTCGACTGTTCTGCAGTCCTTTCATTGACTCTCTGAGCTCCGTGAGGTTAAGAGGGAATTCCCCGGGTCTTTCTCCAAGTGTACCGGATTTTATCTTCCTATTTCTCGCACACTCTTCTTCTCTGTTTGAGTGCACGTTGGTGTATACTAAAAAATAATAATTACGGGCCCTTATAAAGGCTCAGCTTCTACAAAGCTAAGACATCCAACCGACGAATTCAGATTCCATTTGGAATCAGGATTACCGTAAATTGCAACAGCGTAATCACTGACGTAAGAGCAGCCTTCCTGATGGAAAATCACACTTTCAGAAACGTGATTCTGGATATTGATCGGATATGAAAGCAATTTGCATGATGACCGGCCTTCACATTTTGAATAATCGTAACGAACTACAGGAAAATTAAAGGAATGCGGTATCCTCACAGATGCAGGTTCGCATCTGTGTAGGAAGCATATCTCAAAGGTTACGGTCTGCCGCCCCTGGGCTCAAGGGCAAGGCTTCATAAAACTTCTTATAATACACCAGGAAAAAAATAATGATAGTTTGCTTCGAGAGCAAAATTTCTTGAAAATCTTCGGAGAGAGAAGAAAAGCAAAGGCCTTCATCAGAGGGCATACCCCTCCCGAAAGTCTGAGTAGTTTTGCACTGTTGAGCCTAAATCGCCATCATACGCCAGCGGATTAAACGACGACTTCAGAACGAAGTAAATCGTACAATTCAAACGAGGTTCGTTCTGAGATCATCTCAAAATTCGAATGGATTAGTTTCCGCCTACTGAACGCAAATCCGTGGACTTGAGATTTCCTACTGAAAAGGGAATGTAAATGAAAGGTTTGCGAGGTTATGCAACTTGCTAATAGGACTTCAGTTTTTTTTTTTTTTTATAATAATGTCCCAGTGCAGATCTCGAATGAGATGTAGTTTCCAAATGTGCGAAATCTCTTCACGAAAACCAGTGATTATGATTCTTTTAGTCCTGCAGCCAACTACGACAGTGCAGTGGGATGAAAGATCTCCTCCTGCTTATCACACAGTGCAACATTTGCACCTTGCAATTTTCGCCGGGTGAGGTTCGTGAACGAAGGTGGTCGAAAACAGAAAATCAACCTTCACCTCACGGGGAAAATTTGGAAAATCAACATGAACCATTAAATTGATCCACTATGCAATGTGTGTTTGGTTGTGAATACTTACGAAATTTGTGCACTTGGAAAACAGAAAAATATACACCGCAACATCGTTCATGCACCTTTTTAAAAACGAAAGGTTTAAAAAATCTTTTCTCAAGGTGGTAGTTAATGTTTTAAAACTAGGTCTGTACAGATAAGGTAACACTAGACTGAGAAGGAACTTAGCGAGCAATACACTATCCACTGCGTTTTATGAACTTCCGTTATTTTCAATAACCTTTCATTTACTCCTCGATAAAAAAAAAAAGTTTCCATGACCTTCGTTTTACTTCGTAAGTTATTATATTTTCTAGAGCTCTTTTAACACTTTTCCTATTAGTTTTCCATATCGTAACAATTTTAGTAGGTTTTAACTGAAGGAGTGAAGTGCGATATTATTTTATGCTTCCAAAATGAGTAGCTTAATCTCCCACGCCCGTCCCACCCTTGGCCACGGCGTTGTCCCTGGCTGAAAAAGAGGTCCTTTTCACTTAAGGCTTCCCACTGCACTCAAGATTTTCTAGTTTTATCCTGATGCCTCTTATTTTTTGACAATTACTACTTTTTTTTCATATACACTGTACAAAAACTTCGTGATCTTGAACGCGCAAAGTCCAAGGACAAAGTTGCTGGCCTGGGCTGCACAAGACCTATCCATCGGAATGGTACCAAGCCTCCCAAGACATGATAAAGGCAGGCCGAAAAATCATGGTCTAAAAGTGTGCAATAATGAGAAGCCATTATTCATCCCGGTGCAGCGAAAGCGATCAATTATTTCCAGAACTAGAGGCAGTATACCAGAAGTCTCGCGCCCAGGCATCTCTCTCCCAGAGGGTCCCTAGCCCAGTATCCTACACCTTTCGGGACTAGCTTGCTCTGCTTGGGAAAAGAGTTGTGACGATCCTCGAATATTCTGCGAGACTCACCTTAAGCCGGATCCTGTGTATGAGAGGTATTATTGACACAAATGGACCTTGAGATTCCTTCAGGTGACGTCAGACTTTCCGTCCCCATAATATTAGCCAGTGTATTATATTTGAAGTTTTTTTTTTTATTTCTGGTGTTACGACAGTGACATGCAGTTCGGAAAAGCTTGTCTTTGTGATATCCCACCACTTTAAATCCACAACTGAAATCACTTTGAAATCGAACTATCCGTGAATTATTCATTAACAGGATCGCTTTTTATATCAGTATAGCGGAATATTGAGAAGAATATCTGATTTTATCATTCTCTCTCTCTCTCTCTCTCTCTCTCTCTCTCTCTCTCTCTCTCTCTCTCTCTCTCTCTCTCTCTCTCTCTCAACTGATTTGAATGAGTTTCATCTTCGAATGTATAACAGTACCATGAAATGTGGAAACAACAATTTATATGTATTCATGATATTGAACAAATGCACAATATCACAATTAATCTGTGCGTTATATTGTACCAACACATTAAAGGTCGGTGAACGGAAATGAAACGAGACCTGTGAAATGCTCAATCATTCAGAGCAGTGGGGATTTAGTTTCGACAAAGACTGACCGTGTGCAAGTCTAAATGTAATGAATTTAATAGTATAGGTAAATTAAGTCATTTCATTGCTGTTAAAATATGTCCTTGCTTTTAAGAAGGTTTGGAATTAAATTCTTTCAAAAAGTCCTTCATCCTAGTCTAAGTAATGGGACGACAAAACGCGATATAGTGATGACCAGTTTTGCTCAAAAGTGAACCTTATTAAGACAAATGGTTTTCCCAAAATACATGTATATATATATATATATAATATATATATATATATATATATATATATATATATATATATATATATATAGAGAGAGAGAGAGAGAGAGAGAGAGAGAGAGAGAGAGAGAGAGAGAGAGAGAGAGAGAGAGAGAGAGAACCAGATTACTCTTGTAATTCCCCGAAGAGCTGCCTAAAAAGGAAAATGGACCTATGTTAACTAGTCTTGACGAAAGTCATTGGCCCTTTATCGACACACGTACGTCTGTATATCCACTAAAGGGTTTCAGACAGTAGTAATTATGGCTGTATAACTGAGTATAAACTTAACATATCCAGCGACACTGAAGGTACCATTTTTTAAGCTATGATCAGAAGTATTTCAGGGACCATAGACTTCGTTTTTCTTAAGTGTGCACCCGTGAATAAGTCGAACGAAAATCTTTCTGGAATGAATCTCAAAATCAAGAAGAATTTTATGATTTAATTCACATATATTCGACTAATTTAAAAGCATCTCTGACTGTGGTTACTTTTTCCTTTGCAAACTCATTTTTCTTTCTTGGTCAGACACATGCTACAGTCGAGTTTACTAAGATGTTAAGTTCACATGAAAGCACTGTTCATGCCATACTACACATAGCACTTTAATCTCTGAAAACTGACAGCCTCAAAGAATTGCTATTCCCCTGCTGAAATATTTTGGCAGCATTAAACACAACCCTAATACTTCATACTAAACAATAAGTATATGAAAATATAACAGTGACTCATATGTAAGTTCTCAAAATAAATTCAGCATTCAACTCGACTGCTAGCACTATCATTTGGATGAATCAGAATTTCCTCGTCTGTAACGGTCTTACATCGGAAGCACGCAGTGTCATTATTTTAATACTTTAGATTATACGCTATATATTTTCAAACAGACACTAAGCACAAAATCATAGATTTCAAAAATATTAATTCAACAACACGTTGACAGTCTACCACGGACGTTTTAACGTATGGCATTCCATATTTTAGCAAGCATAACCTTTAAGAACAAATGCTCAAAATCCACTAGATTTGATCAAAATCACAACAGCTGATTATCCTTGACTTATTTTTCTCCTTTTTCAGGACATGGAAAACAAAGATGCCCTCAGTGATGCTTGCAACATGGAGATTTCCATACGACCTGAACCCCACCTGGAAGTTTCCCAGGACCTGGAACTCTTGGCGCAAGAGATTGCAGAAGCCGCGGTCGAGGAAGAAAGGCGGTCCTCTACCAGTTCCTCGCCAACCCCTTCCCAATTCCACATGCCTGACTTTTCCTGCGAGGAAATACTCGACGCTAAAGCGGAAGTGGGCGTACAAGAGCAAGGAGAAGTGGGCGTACAAGAGCAAGAAGAAGGGACAGTTCCTGACAACGTTAGCAAAAAGAAGCGCGAAAGAGGTCGGTCACAAAGTCCAGTAGACGAAGCCTCATGGGAGATAGTCGACTCTGTCGATGAACTGAGTGTTACCCGCGACGAAGACACAATAACAAACCCTGCGCAAAGCCACTGCATTGTCAGGAAATTCCTTGGCAGTCACGACTTGTGGCAAAAGCTCAAAGACTTGGGGATGGTGTGCGATATATGTAACGACCAAAGTATGAACTCCACCGATAACCCAAGCGAAGACGTCAGCGGCTTTCTTGGTCTTCCTAGCAGCACCAGTGACCTAACTGTTTCATGCACTGAATCAATGGTTATATGCGATATGCCTCAGGTGAGATTAGCTTTGAAAGTATTTTCTTAACTACACGTGTAATTGTTCACAATAAGTGGATATACTGGGAATGGTTACCAACATCTATATCAACTAGATTAAAAGAAAAAAAAAACACGAAAACATTCCATCCATTGGAAATATACTGAAACGTTTTGGTCTAAAAGAGGTAAAAAAAAATAATATATATATTATATAATATAATATTTATAATATATATTATATATATAGTATATATATAAATATATATACTGTATATATTATATAATATATATAATATATTATATACATGTATATATAGATACATACATACATACACGCAGGGTTTCATGATCATGAAGTTTGTCTCCCTAGAAAATTGTCCAGTGTGCTATTTAGGGAAGGTCTGTTGAGCAACAATACATCTCTATCGACACAAAAAAGGGAGTTTTGTAAGTCAGTCGAATGCGGCGGCCTCCAGCCGGGGAAAATAAGGGCAAAGGGACAGCTTCAACATCTCAAAAATAACTACTAAGAACTGGAACATTAGACCGTTATAATGCCACCTCCTTCTAAGGGGAAAGATGGAACATTAGACCGTTATAATGCCACCTCCTCTCTAAGGGGAAAGATTTAAGGTTGAAGATGGTGGAACGAACTGTTTGTTGGTACACGTGACAAAATCATAACTGAAAGGGATACATATCAAGAAATATTTAGGAGGAGAAAGGTTAGTGTAGGCGAGGGGATGGATCAGTGTATGCATACGGTTGCGTCTAGTGAGAAGAATAAAGGCTGATAGTGCGGTGGAAAGTGTCTGGCTCGCAAGTGTGAGGAGGTAAAACGGGGGGAGGACCCATCAAGTGCTGGGGCAGACGCTGTGAAACGTGTAGGAAAGGAAGGTCGTCAATATCCAGAAAGTGTGAGAGTGCATGTTAGATAAAGGTGAATGATGCAGTGTTCGTGCGCGTGTGGGGAGGGGGGACGTTTCAAGTGTGCATTAAATGCTGGTTCCTACACATGTCAGTAGTTATAGTGTGGGTGTTGGTTTTTCCCTAGAGCCATTTTATTAGCTTAAGCGGCCTTAGTATGTATGTATGTATGTGTATATATTGTTGCACTCTAATTAGTTTAAATTTATTTCCCCACAGGACGAGGAGCAGCAGGTAGGAGAGGAAGGTCAATGTCCGTTACCACTGAGGAACACTCCCGACAGCCCTCGGTTGCCAAGTTGGAAAGGGAGGGTTGCTGGAGCTACGGTAAATTATCTAAAGTTTTTTTTCTTTTGTATTTAGCCATGATTTCACTTATGTTCGATGTGAGGAAATTCTGAAGCCATTAAAGTGCATGATTAAGTGATCTTCTATACAATAAGGGAAAATAATCCAAGCATTTCTAGGGGGAATTTCACTTTATCCCCAGATCACTTCTTGGACTTAACCCGTGGCTAACCTTCTTGTAAAGTTTCTCTTAAATGCAGAATTGGATCTCGATCCCAATGAGAATCTAGATTTGAATTCCAATCAAAGTCTAAATGATTGATTCGTGCTCATGGGAAACGTTTCCAAAAATAATTAGACTTTAACCAATATTTTTATAAAATTTGCCTCCATCCCAATGAACAAAGCTCAACCTTCGCCCCCCGAGTGTCGTGGGATCTCCACCAGTGCTAGAGTTTGGTCAGCAAAATCTCATGAATGTATTCTTGGCGCTTTCAATTTAACACATGGATCAGAAGAAATTTATGAACCAAGTTGACAACTAGAATTGGCGGCTAGGGTCTTTGTTTAGTTGGACTCTGCTACCGAAAGTATCCTAGAAATCCGTACATACTGATTTGTGAAAGCAGTGGCGCGATTAACGGGTGGCTACAAATAAGAGTAAATAAAGTAGAGGAACATAACAATGTAGAGTCAGTTATGAAAATATCAGTTTTAATCAAGGGATAATCAAAAGAACATTTCCTTATATATTAATTCCTACATATTATGCTTCAGAAGATTAATTTATATAATAATAATTGACAAAAAAGTGGTAATAAATCAAAAGCTAACAGCAGTAAATGCAATATATAATTTTATGTACGTGATTATTTGCTGAACCATGGGCTTGTGTATTATATAACTTACATCAGATGAATGCATGCATTCCATTTATACAGAAAGGAAGCATTCTGCGACTAACAACTTCTGTTTATATTTGCCCGCTAACGAAACCAAATTTGAAGGGCTGATTTAATTCGAAACACGAACCCTTCTTTTTCGTAGCATGTACAGGAATTCTCGCGAAGT
>NC_089760.1:175000-260000 GCF_040412425.1 Macrobrachium rosenbergii | reverse complement strand
CATTTTCATCAAAGTCTTGAATCCTAAAGCTACCAATTACCCTTTCACAAGGATCCTTGAGTTTGCCTTCGAGTTGAATTCGCTGCAACCATATCAATAGGTGCGGAGATTCTGTTTGAAAACTTGTAGCTCAGTTATGTAGTTTCATGTTTCTCATCCTATGCAATTTCGAAATATGGAACCTCTTCCTTCGTCCGCGATTTCAATCTCGGTTTTGTCGTCAGTTGAGGAGATAAGGTTAATTTACACTATGTACTTAGATGGAATTGGTGTCTTCGGCTCTCTTGTAAAAATTGAAAGGGTCATGGCTCCTTATGAAACCGTTAAAATTATGTAATGCCATGATTTCTAATTCCTTTGCCGGGAATAATATACACGTCGAGTTTATAGAGGTTTTAACCGTCGAAGATGCGTGTGCATTTCAATATGAATTAACCTGATGAGGAAGATCAGTTATCTTTTAATATATGATAAATAGTTATTAACGGTGTTCTACCTACGATTTCTAAAGTTCTAATGGAGTAAAACTTTCAATATTACCGTTTACTTACTTCGTAATCTTGGCATTTGGGCCTGAACGGACCTTGTAATAATATAGTCTGTTCCATGGGACCTCAGATCAAAAGGACCGTTGTATCAATTACAAAAAATCATTACACTATAAAACATAAGTGTGAACAGAACAATGGCTTTAATTTATTCTTTATTAATCTCTTCCATTTACAATAAAAATTATGGTGTTTACATCAAATGTACTACAGATGATGTATAGATTCACACCTCTGTATCAGTCAGTACCCACACATACTGACTCAAAATTAGTGTTCAGAATTATATTGTATAAGGCACAGCAGAATGATAAAAGACTCTAAAATTAAAATCATTGTGGTTCTTAGGATTCCTCCTCGTCTGCCCTATAAATTCTGGTGCTAAGTTACCATTACGCTCAAGCATCGACCGCTAAAGACATTCACCCCGACAGCAAAGGCGTCTTTATTATCGCCGTGATAATTAGGTGACTTACGAGGGCGAGCTCATTACCTTCTTTTCTCCCTCATTTTAAGCCTCTCCGACAGCGTAAGATTAACCCCTCTTCTTCTATACCCTGCCAGAGCTAATCTCTTTCTCCCTACTTCCCATCATCGTCATCATCATCATGTGAGAGAGAGAGAGAGAGGTTTCTGAAGCTAACGTTCTTACGTACGTTAAAATGTAATTTTCACTATAACAAAATTACTATTGTGAGTGCTAAGCTTATTACTACACAATAGACTTCAACAAAGTGCTGCGGCAAAAAGAAATTATTTTCTTAAGTAATAAGCCCTCAAGGCTTTGGCTTCTTCTTTCGTGCGCTTCACGTTATCTTTTTTTTTTTTGTCATCAGGTTGTTGTCGAGTTGGAGAGACTGGGAGGTCTGTTGATCGCTTCCGTCCGAGTCAACCACACCGACCTCCTATCAGCACTCGCCTCCCTTCAGCAACTGGCAGCTTCTGCTGGTAAGAAATTTTCATTGACACATACAATCAGTTGAATGAACAACAAATTATTTTATTATTTATTTTCATTACAAATTTTTAATACTTTATGATGATTTATTGATGATATCGCTATCAGTCCACAAGATGAGGTTATTCATCCTTATTAGCAGAAGTGACTTACTCGTACTTTAGCATCAAACCAAGCAGTCAGGTAAACCATGCGCGTTAGGTTATAGAAAGTGTCAATATTTGGTTGGGATGTCACGGGGGGTTCGTGGGCATCATTTCTCAGGTACAAAAACAAGCATGTGTGTATTTACTTAGGGATGCACTGTTTCTTCATATTTGTATATTTGCTTACAGGTGGTGCTTCCTGATAACGTTGCAAAGTCTTGATAGGTCTTCTTTTGTTGGTGGGTGTTGTTGGTAGGGAAAAATTAGCTGGTCATGCTGAACACCCACTCTGTGGGAGAGGCGTTAATTCCTTCGGGTGCTGTATGTAACCCAAGCAGGACCCAAGGGTAATGGTGACTTCCATTTGGGTCAGTCACACCTAATGTTGAGGGCTTTCTTTCAAGATCGATGGGTCCTTTCTGCCTTGCTGTTGGTGGCTGCGTTTAAGTAGTGGTTTGGTGAATTTCCACCCCCATTAATTTACCTAGGGTGGTCCATACCTTACAGACAAATACTTCTCCTCCATTGTATGTTAAGGAGTGTCCAAGCACCATCACTTCCTACACCGGAGTTGTTTCTTGCCAACTTCTGTTGCCATGAAGATGTATCGGCATCCATCAGGTTTGTAAGTGACTAAACTGTTGTCTAGGCTGAGGGAAATTGTCAGTGTGAGATTCTATGTCTTGGCAGATTAGGCATAGTTTTTGTCCTTGATCTTAAGTCCTCTTTGCTCCTTGACAGAAGAATTTGTTTCACCAACTTTGCTGTGGTTCTCTTTGAAGGGTAGGAGAGGCATAAGGGTGAAAACTTTTTCCAGAGGCCTGTTGGCGGCAGATTGCATGTAAAACCCATGCTTGTGTCACAGGATTATTCGCCCTGTGTTGCTGACTGAGACACCTTTCTGTCATAGATTAATGATGGCTGTGTGGTCATAATTTTTGTGGTCATAACTTGTTTTGCTGCACTGGAAAGTTCATCGTAGATGATTCTCACTTGAACCCCGATAATTTCTATAATTTCTATCCTGGATGGTATGGCTGATATTTTACAACGTCTAGTGCTTTTGGGGTAAATGGGACAGACATCACTTGCCGACACTTTGCAACCGAAAAATTCAACATAGGATGCCCTGATAACACTTATATCCCTCACCAGGTCAGTCTTCTTAGGTTCAAACTCGAGAGAGAGATGGAGTGAAACCAGAGCTGAGAGGCTCATGTTTCATATGTTATCAGTTCTTTATATTAACAGACTTGGCCATAGTTAGTCTGTAAATCACACTTTGACCTAAAAACCACGCTGCGTCTACTAATTTGGTGGAAGATGACCTTTTGCTCTCTCTCTCTGAGAGCAGAGCCGTAGGTGAGACGCTTGCATTTAGTCCACTAGTGGCATTTTTGTTGGTAGGGCATGACCATATTTAGTCTGTTAATTGCCAGGACTTAGGTGCAAGAATCATCCTAGTCTACCAAGTTGTTTGGAGGTCACTAGGGAAATTTATTGGTGGTCTCTGACCTGTTTGAAGAAGGCCCATGGGCTGAATGAGCATGTACAGGTGACCTGTTGCCCACGGCGTTTAGGGGACCGCTTGGTGACCATATGGGCACATGGCAGTGAAAGCATTTTTGTCAGAGGCTGCCAAACCTGGCTTCATCATCAAAGCTGTGAAGCTGACATTCAAGTGACAGTAAGAATTATGGGGACGTAACATTGCATAGTGCAACATGCCCACCCTTCTGTGTTTTGGGGAAATTTTAATCAGCATATTTCGCACTGTCTTAATGTTACTAAAAATCACATTTGCAGTGCATTGAAAGTTCTGAGCAACTTGGGCACTACTTTGAATTTCTCGCTGCTGTTGCTTACTCTTAATTGCTATTTTGCTTTCAAGTGATTTTCTTCTTTTTGTTATGTAAAAGTTTTCTTTTGTACAAAAACTCTCTCACTTTGTTCATTGTACCTTGAAAATGTGTAGTAATTACGAGGAAGTGCTCGGTACTCAGTATTTCAGTTTCTCCTTGTGGCGAACCTGCGTACATATTTGTACATATAAATAAATAAATAAATAAATGTATATACATATAGATAGATAGATACATACATACATACACACACCCACATATACAATATATATATATATATATATATATATTTGTTTGTATATATATATATCGATATATATATTATATCACTAAAAGATTTTACCTATTATATATAGAATCTATATTATATAAATATATATATATATATATATATATATATATATAAATATATTTATATATACACATATATATATATGTATATATATATACATATATATATACATATATATACATACATATATATGATATCATATCTCTCTCTCACTTTCTCACACATATTATTTTATATATGAAAGTTTATAGCAACATGGCAGTTAATCATTTTCTTCTTAATTCTTTCAAACTGCCGGAAAGATTTTCTATCTTCATCAAGCAACTGGAAAAGCAAATTAATAATTATTCGAAGAATTCTTTTATAGTTTAAAAGCAGTAATATCTGGCGCTTGACTACAAGATCAAGAAAAGAGGCCATTAATGGCGAACACAGTTGGTAGAACGAATTTGCTTCTAAATGAGTTTTTGAAAACATTCCGGAATAGTTTATATGTAGGCAGTGGGTGAACTAGTCCTGGACCTCGCTCTTTGAAGATGAAAGAAGCCAAGAATATCACCAAATTTACAAAAAAAAAAAAAAAAAAAAAAAAGTAAGTGTATACTCACATGTATGAAACGCTATAAAAAAAATAAGAGTATCAGTAAGTGCTGAACACATTATAATATTTACTCAAAATTACCCCTTACGTGCCCGCGGAATTAAATCCTTACTTTGCCTTTGAGTGTATATTAATTTTAAATTTCCCATGCACAAAAAGAATGAAATGAAAACCTCGGAAAATAAGCGTCTTGCTCTGTAGCTTTTCTCCTAATCATTTTGATGAGAATTTAGCGCCCTGGGAATAAATAACTTTCCCATTTCCCTCCCAGATTTATGATCAACCACCCGACGGTTCTTGATGGTGACGTGTCAGTCTGAGTGTGAAAATGAGGGCCACACACCATCCCCCTCGGGGGAGATCCTCGGGGACCTAATAAGTACAACTTTCATTTCTTCATTTCCCTCTGGACCCTGATTACCATCCCCAGTCCTCCATTATTATTCATCGACGGAATTGAATTACAAGTTTTTCCTCTCCGCTTAATTTTTTCCAGCCCAGTTAATTTGGCATCATTGTAGGGTAATCATGTGGGGGTAAATACGGAGACCCGCCATGTTAAGGCAGCAAATAGCTTCATTAGAATTTTAAACCGAGTGAAATTAGAGCAGGTGAATTAATCGTATCCTCCAAAGGGACGAGAATTCAACGTTTTGGCCCTTGTGGCCGCATGGCTTTAAGGTTCATTCTCAGTTCCAGGCTGAGGCAGAACCTACACTGCAAAACAGCCCTTGTCGCCAAGCGTCACAGGGACCAGTTTCGCCGAGGCTGCTGCTGCCTCGCGAGCCCCAGTCCAATCAATTAAGATTCGATATCGTCTCAAGTCGTGAGCAATTTGACATGGCAAACATAATTTTTTTGCGGCAATTGACAGTTGCATCATCAACGCGGGCGATGGGAACACGAAACGCCAATCTGAGGAATGGGAAATTAAAAACATGTTCGCCTGGAATTCGAAACTAGTTTATACCTGACGTCGTTTAATGCGAATGGGGCGATAGCACCCCATCACCGGCTCCTCTAAAAGAGCGTCACAAAATTTCATTAGGCTAAAAATAAACCGTGCCATAAATATTTCATTATATTTCTATAATGAGTAAATTCATCACTGAGGAAAAATCTGATGAATCTCCAAGAGTAAGAAAAGTATTGAACAATTTAGGTGGCAGACGTTACGTTTAACTTCAAATCTCGAGGTTCAGATCGAACCTTAAGATGTATCGTTGTATCATGCGGGACATAGCTGATGAGTCACCCAAATTTGTGGCCACTGGAAAAGTAAAAAAAATATGATGTTCATAATCTCTCCAAGTTTGTTGTTCTCATGGTTAAAAAAAAAAAAGAATAAATGAATAATAAAAAAGGCCCTCCCACAAAGTTTTGTTCAGTCATTTTATTTACTAAATTAAATACAGACTAGCTCTCATCTACACAAATATCAATTAAAAACTTAAGAAGGACAAGAGACGCATGTAAAATAAATTTTTTTCCTGAAAATGGGGAAGCCTTAGCCTCTGCCATTATCTCTCAGTGAACGACGATTTGATACACTGCAGAAACGTTCAGTGATATGAAACGGGAAAACTTACTGACTGATTTTAACAGACTGCCGTCAGAAAATGCTGTTTAAAGAACGCAAACCAGTTAAACAGCGGACAAAAACTAACCAGTTAAATTTCTCTCAGTACTAGTCATAAAAATCACCCAAACAAATATATAAACAAAATCATTAAAAAAATCATTCTTGTTGACAAGATTCTTCCAGGTTAAATGCTTAGCACACAAGGCTCCGCGTTGCTTAATATCCTTTTTAACATCTTGAATCCATCTTGAGTAAAAGCACCCTTTACTCAAGATATTCATCAAAGATCATGCACAAGAGGATAATTGTTTATTTTTCACTAAAACTATTTAAAAAGGTTCAAATATTGCACAGGTCATCCATCCTGACTCAGCCACAGCAATTTGAGTTTCTGGCAGTGCATGGGTTGGAGGACTCTGTATATAGAATTACTTAGCATATCACCAGGCAGCAGTCACTGGGTTATGTAGAATACAGCAGAATATGTAGACTCATGACCAGTGTACAATGGGAAAACAGGAATACGAACGAGGAATTCCAGCGCCAAGAGACTGGAGCAAAGTCTAAGATCTAAAAGACTGATATGGTTCTGGCATGTAATGAGAAGGGTTGTAAATTATTTTCTCATTCAGGAAAGCAGTAGCTGTGGAAGTAATAAGACGGAAACCTGTAGAAAGGCCTAGCAAATCATGAAAAAATGGGACAGGTGAAGACCTAGATGTGATAAAAGTCCAGGCAGAGAGAGCGCGGGGTTTTCTTGAAGGAAAAACGTCAGTGTTACGTTATTCCTTGATTACCATTTTTATTGTCGTTGGAGAGCTTCATCACTTTCTGCTATATTTCAGGTCTGGTATCGTACGCTGATGTTGACATTCAAAGTATATTGGCCAGGGCAGCGTGATAACTAGCATAACCTTCAGTCTTCCACAGTCATTTGACATAAAGGTGAGATTTCAGAGTGAAAACATTGTCTCCATAATTTTAGGCAGTTTTCAGGGAATAATTTTCTTAAAATTCTCTCCCAACGTTAAACGAAATACAGTGGTTTTGTTAATAAATAAATGGGGTTGGATAAAGAATATATGAACTGATTTAATGCTTACTATTTCACAATCATACTTTTATCAGATAATGCGAAATAGAGAGAGAGAACTTGAGATCATATTTTAAGTGTAATCCTCTAACTATTTTCAGCAGTGCCTTCTAAACTTGCAGCCTTCTGGAGAAGAGAGAGAGAGAGTACACGGAATTCCACATTTGTGGAAGATAATATATAAAATATTGTAAAAGACATCATCAAATGTCTCAAGACATGTTTAGTTTAGACATAAACAAGTGAAAGTATGTATAATTAACTGCCAACACATGATCTTGTGTGCTTGCAGTACATATGTGTATACAATCATTTATTTCTGTTCCACACGTGATTGTGTGTTGCTTATTTCTATATATATATATATATATATATATATATATATATATATATATATATATATATATATATATATATATATATATATATATATATATATATATATATATATATATATATATATGATGAAGGTTTGTCCTGTCGCGCACAGATATTAAGCCACGAATATCACCTTGAGTAGAATTCATTATACATAGGGAACAATTCACATCCAAGGAATTATAGTTGATAAGCGCATTTGCCCGCTTAGGAAAAGACGCACTTGTCAATTATAATTTTTCTTGATGTAAATAATCCCAAGGGTGAGGTGAATTCGGTATTAAGTAATACTTGTGGCTTAATATTCGTGAATAAAAAGTCATGTGACAAAACATCACACGCACACACACACTCACACACACACACACACACTTTTATATATATATATATATATATATATATATATATATATATATATATATATATATATATATATATATATATATATAAATGTAAGGCCTCCAGGGGCTCAAATAGCCGAAAACCGAATTTGCAACTTGCTCAAGGTTTTGTATAATGTTTTAGATGTGAGCAGTAGGTACCTAGTTATTCTTAACTAAGATTTTATTCTTTTTTTAATACTCTGGAAGAAATCATGTTAGTGCGGCGGAAGGCGTGGCCGCTTAGATATCCAGACACTGCTTTCGTAACGTAACGTAAGAATATCAGAAAATTCTGCTGTAAAGGCGTGCTTGATAATACAGTTATGGAATAATACATTGGGAAAATTATTATTAATATAGAAGAAAACTGTCAGATTCGTAATAATGTCATGCAGTACTAAATGAAATGACCATTGAAAATTCTTCTTGGAAGCGGGCAGGGAGACGTGAAATATATAATAACCAGTTTGACTATATTTTCCTCGTTTATTTATTTGGGGGGGGGGTTTTGCCAGAATTTGCTCACGGCTTAAGCCAAAATTCCGACAGACAGTGTAAAATATTAGTGGAAAAAGTGGCGTAAATATTTCCAGTGTATTTATAATACTTTATATCAATGTACTATATTTCACACTAATTTGCCATGTAAAAAGATTCATGAAAATAACTTTATTTGTTGTTAATACTTCAAAAAATACCGATTAGGAAAAATTCTGCTAAATTGATTTATGTTCACAATAAATCTGTACTATAAATCTGTGGAAATGTAGATACTGGGAACTTGTGAAATTATTCATGTAAAACTGTGGATATATACTGTTGCACTTTAAATCTTGTGTGGCCACACTTAAGCAAACACTTGCTTCTGAAACTCTCAAACACACACACACACACACACACGCACACACACATAGACATACATATATATATATATATATATATATATATATATATATATATATATATGTATATATATTATTTATATTTATATATATACACACACACACACACACACACACACACACATATATATATATATATATATATATATATATATATATATATATATATATATATATATATATATATATATATATTGCGTATAAGAAGTTCCAAAAATATTCAGCCGAACAAAGTAAACTCTTTGAGAATATTTAAGCATAACAATAGGTAGTTTTATTGTTTTATAAAATTGTAATTCATCAAAATAAATCTTCAGGAATGGAACTCTGACTTTCGAAAGTCTCTGTCAATTCCGACGGTCAGTCATGTCAGATCTTTTCGCATGACGAACGATTTCCATGATTTTGAAGATCTTTGACTCTTCAGGATAATTAAAGCCTTCATAAGCCCTGAACACCTTCATATTTTTGAACAAATTAAGAATCTTGAACGTTCTTCTGTGACTGAACAGGAAAAATTATCTAATTATTCAAGATCTATTAACTGTCATTTCCCTTACATAGCCAACGCTGTGGAAGATCTGATGTCATATAATAGGCATGACTAAAATAAGTCCAGACCAACTGCTTATAACTCAGATGTTTACTGAATTAAGTCACGAGTGTCTTCTAACCATAATTACAGAGTAGTTACTGTGTTTCAGCACTTAACTGCAATTATTATGCAGCTACCATACTAAAACTCTCTCAGGGGACTGTGCCCTATTTTTTATACATGACACTTTTGCAACTATTTTAAAAATATATTACCTACGATCTCAACTAAGATTGGCTTTTCAGGTTTTAGCTGCTTGTAAAATTATATGAATATGACAGACAAACACTGGGTATTGAGTGTTTGTTTTAAATAGAGAGAGAGAGAGAGAGAGTTATTCTTTAAATTTACCAGACGACCATCGCAGCAACTAGAAATGGGAGTTCTAAGAAGACCTGATTTCTCAGAAACCACGAATACCTTGACTTATTTTTGCAGCTGGACATTTTAGTCAGTCTTTAAAACAATGGCACTACGCTCACTGAGACGGTGCAAAACTTAACATGAATATTCTATGAAAAAAAGGTCTATGAAATAGCGCATACAATTCTGTGTATATTGAAAACATTCTTTTGAATATTTTGAAATGAAAAGGACTTGTTCAAAAATCTCGTTATATTCATATATATATATATATATATATATATATATATATATATATATATATATATATATATATATCACATTTGTCAATATTACCAATACTGAAACGCCAACACAAAGCCTTCTCGCATCGGCTGTTAATTTCGTTGAACCTCATGCACCGCAAGAGTTTTGCGCAAGTTCTCAGCCTCGTAACATCGGCATCATTATTTTAGCAAGCCCTCAACGTTTTTAGCTAGATTGGCGACATCACCCTATGTGGTCGAGGCATTACTACTACACGTGCACGCACATTCAATGAAACGGGTTTATTTGCTTCCTATTTCTTGCACCTTCGGATCACCCTTTAGATTTTCAACTTTTAAAACATGCACCACTGTTCATTCCCTTGTCCCTTCACTTGTATTACGCTCAAAGTGTTGCTTTTCTATTCAAATAAACGCGTTTTCTGTCAAAATATATTTCCACGAATATTTTTGTTTCAGTAATCAGTGTGAATCCCAAGAACAAA
The DNA here is from genome assembly GCF_040412425.1 of Macrobrachium rosenbergii. NCBI lineage: Eukaryota > Metazoa > Arthropoda > Malacostraca > Decapoda > Palaemonidae > Macrobrachium > Macrobrachium rosenbergii. Next base: position 249,546 of record NC_089760.1, on the reverse strand, counting down.
GCAGGAAACTTAAAAAGCAATAAAAATAAAAATAGCAACTGGAAAATGATAATGTTAACTATTTAATTACCTATAAAGCTTGAAAATGCTACAAGTTTGGCAAAAACAGAAACTGAAACTCAGGCTGTTTAAGTTAAAACCGATTTCTAACTTGGGTAACTGTTATTATTAATGGACACGTAACAAGGTGGAAAAACTGTTTTTTAATTCGCAATTGCAGACTGAGGAGTGAAAACATTTGATAATGGTAACATAAAAAAAAATATTTTTTTTATCAACCTTGTGATAAAAGTTTCACAAAATACATGAAATACTTATAATTAGCAAAAATGTTGTTCCATTTCAGCTAACTATTATGTGTAACATTGACAGAACTGAATTTTTCAAAACACTTTCGGGTAGCTACTTCATTTTTTATATTTTAGGCCAAGGAGTAAAAGTGTCAGGAAAAGCCATCTGTAGTATATTATCAATATGTGCTGAAGTGAATCACAAAACTCCATCCTTTGATATTTTCTCAACTGTACTTAAATTTTATGCATGCTGAAAACAATTATATCATTTGTAAACTGAATATTTTATGACCAATAAAAGATACAAAAAAACAACATTCATTGTTTTACATTGCCTCTGGCATCCACATGTAGCTGAAAAATAATGTTACGTCACTTCTTGTGGGCAGCCTGTGTATATGTATGTATGTATATATGCATACATATATATATATATAGATAGATAGATAGATAGACAAAATCCACGAAGGAAAGAAAAACAATGGAATGCTGCGAGACCTTTCAACTGTCGTCCTTTACTTAGCAGACTGAAGAAATATAAAAATAAGTTTTTGTTACAAAGAGTTCTTATAAATGACAGAGGGGGATTACAAATGAAAAAATATGTACCTGGAATCCAACACAACTGAATAATTAATAGAACTGCCAAAACAGGGTTAAATATTTAAGAGGATTTAGAAAGGATTAATGTCAACCGTTCAGAAGCAGGGACAGGACAATTAAAAGATTATACAAGGAGGTGACTGACCACCAAAAAGTGTTGTAAAAGTACAGCTCAATAATTCTCTTTAGTTGTAAACAATAACAGTTTTTGCAAGACGAACATTTTTACAAATAAAAAATTATATTAAACATACAAATACATAGAAAATATATGTAAGTTAACTAATTTGTAATTAAGTCAGCCACTTTATCTTTCAGGTCGTTCCTGAACATTTTTCTAATCGAGGGGTCCAAATAATACATGACAGGGCTAAGGTTAAAATTACAGCTGGAAGTAAGCTGGATGATAGCGGATTCCAAAAGATTTTTTGAAGAGAAATCATTCGATCTGGCAATCACTGAACTTTCAGTCCAATTTATGCTGTGAGAGTTTTCACTTAAATGAATGAATATAGCATTGCATCCATACTACCTGTAAACCCATATAACTATATCCAAGGTATTGCAGACCCTGTGTTCGATGTAGTAAGAGTACAGAAGTTAATTCCAAAATTTACAGAAGAAGCTCCAGATGAGTTTTTTGATCACTTTGAAAAAGTGGCTTCAGGTATGGGATGGCCAGAGGATAAAATGGTCAGTCTTGTTACAGAGTGTTCTCATTGGTAAAGGAGGAAGTGCCTATTTAGCCTTATCAGCTGACCAGCAGGAAAGTGAAGTTTCCCCTAGTGTTAGTAATGAAGAGATTTCCGAAGAAGAAGAGGAACCTGTTGTTATTAAAGAGACTCCGATTAGTCAAAGTGTTCCTGAAGACAGTAGTGAAACTACAGAAGCAGAGTTAACAGATATTGAGAGCTCAGCCCTTGAAGTTGGCCAGGTGACTAGAGAGAAGCTAGTGGAACTGCAGAAGTGGAATACAACGTTGGCTGATCTGTTCTTCAGAGTTGTTGATCAAGAAGAGATGCAACAAACTTCTACCTGTTATTATCTAAAGGAAGGATTGCTAATGAGGAAGCATCGACTTGCAGACATACCAGGAAATGCTGAATGGGGTGAGTATCATCAAATTTTGATTCCATATCCATTGAGGAAGCAAGTGGTAGCAGTAGCGCACAAGTCTGGACATATGGGAATCAGAAAGACTGTTGAGAAGGTTATGAAGTATTTTTTTTTCTTGGCCTGGACTTCCTTTTACTGTACCTCCCTTTCCACCCTTTCCACAATTGATTCATAGTGCAACTGCTTTGAGGTTTTCCCCCTGTTACACCTTTCAAACCCCTTACTGTCAATTTCCATTTCAGCGCTGCATGACCTCGAAGCCCCAGTGCTTGGCATTTGACCTAAGTTCTTTATTCCAATTCCAATTCAAACAATAAACCAGTGGTAACGGAAATAGACAATAGATTGAAAAAAATAAACAATATCAAAACGTTAGAAAAGGATGATATGCAATAAAGATAAGTGAAACTTCTACAGCCCTTAATCGCTTATTGATCGTCAGAGCATAGCCTATGTATTTACACGTTCAAGGTCCTATTCCGAATTATTATTCTCTCTCTCTCTCTCTCTCTCTCTCTCTCTCTCTCTCTCTCTCTCTCTCTCTGACTTTTCATTTGCTATCTCTCAAAGCATTCCTTGGCTGAATAGAATAGTTGATGTGAATTATTATTATTATTATTATTATTATTATTATTATTATTATTATTATTATTATTATTATTATTATTATTATTCAGAAAAAAATAATGGGCTCATAAAACAGCGTTTATTTCTAAAACCTATGTATAGATAGTATAAACCTAAATAAAATTGGCATAATAATATAAAAAAACTTAATTGCTCTTTGTAAGATTGTCAATTATTAGTTAGTGACAGTTCCTACGAATAAAAATTTGTAATAATATAGAATAATATACTGAATGATTGGGGGGTAAAACGGCAGAGTATTACCGCGCCCCAGTAGTTCGGTAACTACCAGTTTACGTGCAAAATTGATTAGTTTCCGGTCTCTTAGGGATGAACGTCAAAATATAAACAAAAAATAGCGAATATCATTAATATAAGCAAAGAACATAAAGAAGAGACGGTAGATATTCCGGTCGGAGACTGGCTGGGTAGAACTGTATTGTAGCTCCGCCGCGGCGACTGCCTTCTAACTTAACTTTTTCTACAGATTTTTGGTTGCTAATTAAGAATTTACCTTTAATTTTTGGCGCTCGAGTGTAATTAACCTGTAATTAACCCCTGAAGTCCACCCAACAAGGGGTTTCCCACAAGCGATCTTCACAAGACAGAGCACGGGTACGTCTGTTTCGAACGGTTCATATCGCGTCCGGTAAGTGCAATAACTTGTTAACGTATGGGTAACTCCCCCTCCCCCACCCCGGGCCAGTACTAAACACGGCGACGGGACATTCCATTTGGTCGACAACAAACAGATGCACCGCCAGTATCAGAACCCCTAAAAGTGTAGGAAAAAACAGTTGAAAAGGTAAAAACAGGCGCGGATCTAATATATAGAATTACCACTGGCTGGAATCAGGCCTAAGTATCAGTCTGCAGTTTTACCTGATCGTAATATTAAAGTTAAATGAAACTTATTCAGTTAGCAATAAAAGTTTGCTCTCTTGCTTAAGTCATCCTAAAAGGCTCAAACAAAGAAAACGATAAAAAGAACATTGGAAAAACTGTGAAACAAGTCATTTTAAGCGTAAACTCAAGTAAAACATAATGCTATTGCAGTGCTTGCCTTGTAATTACTGTATAGTGTTTTAGATACTAGGACTATACAAAGTACTGTAGTTAAACTGGAGAAATTTGTGAAACTAAATTGTGAAATTATTGAGAATCTGTGACACTAAACTGTGAACTGGCTGAGATCGTGTGCCACTAAATTGTGAATCGGCTAAGATCTTGTGCCACTAAACTGTGAATTGGCTGATATCTTGTGCCACTAAATCTTGAATTGGCTTAGATTTCGTGCCACTAAATCGTGAATTGGTTGAGATCTTGTGCCACTAAGTTGTGAATTGGCTGAGATCTTGTGCCACTAAATCGTGAACGGGCTGAGATCTTGTCCCACTAAATTGTGAATTGGCTGAGATCTTGTCCCACTAAATTGTGAATCGGCTGAGACCTTGTGCCACTAAATTTTAAATTGGCTGAGATCTCGTGCCATGAATACAAGAACTCTAAAGGGGTATTCAGGCCTATAGCCTAACTAACCTGAGATTCAGGTGACAAGGCGATAGGATATAAAAAGTACATATTAAATGGTGGCATTCCGAGGCACCGATGTAAGGGTGATATACTGCGAGTTATAGAGGCGTATAACCAGAGAATCACGGAGTAAGGAATTAATGGTTGTTAAGGATAATAATATAATGATTGAGAATTGCAATATATATTGATTTACAGAGGGGTGAAACCCACTCCTATCAGGTCAGGGGCCAAAGCCCCAGGTAAGGTCAGGTTAAGGGGAGATTTTTTTATCATCAGTAGTTGAAATGACCTATACCCTGTGACTAATATTGACTTAGAGAATACAACAATCAACTTTCAAATAGGTTATTATTATTATTATTATTATTATTATTATTATTATTATTATTATTATTATTATTATTATTATTATTATTATAAAACGGATGTTGCCATAATCAGTTAGCAGGATATTTAGTTATTAGTTCAATGACTGTTTGTTCAGGCTGGAGAATGCAACCTTAGGTCAATATTAAAAAAAAAAAAAAAAATATATATATATATATATATATATATATATATATATATATATATATATATATATAGATGTATATAAATTATATACATATACATATATGTATTGTGTCTGTCTACAGAAATTTGACGTTTCGTCTCCCTATACAACGACGACATTATAGAGGCCTTGAAGTGAGTTCCATAGTTCACGAAGGCGTCACAAAATAGTTTCCCCTTCCAGATTCTCCGTCTAAGAGGCCTCTGAATTTATTGGACAGTGACCTTTCAGTATAAGGCTTCATTTGGACATTTGACAAATGCTGTTATTCGTGCTGTTACGTCTAAGCTTGTCCATTGATGGTGTCAAGGGTTTCTCACATATATAAAGATCGCGTCTCTCTCTCTCTCTCTCTCTCTCTCTCTCTCTCTCTCTCTTTGAACGTTGGTGTCGTACCTATTGGTTAGTTGACTTGTCTGGGTCATAACTGAAACTGGAAAGAGAGAGAGAGAGAGAGAGAGAGAGAGAGAGAGAGAGAGAGAGAGAGAGAGACTATTGGTGAAGAAGACAATTGTATCTGCCTGCACAACAATCATAAGAAAAATGGATGCTTCTCGATAAAGTAATCTCTCCCTTTATTTTACTTGCTTCCCCATCTCTCTCTCTCTCTCTCTCTCTCTCTCTCTCTCTCTCTCTCTCTCTCTCTCTCTCTCTCTCTAAGTAATCGTAATCCGCATTTGCTATAAAAGTACAACAGCAATTACGTCAATCTCTCGCCATTATTCCTCACGCGCCGCCGATTTCACTTGGCCTTTGGTCTAAATTTTATTTTATATACATATACAGTATATTCCATTCCATTCTACGTGTTACGTTTATCAGATTTCATTACTGTACCCGAATCTCTACTGAGTTAGCGAATTAATATTGAACATAAATGATATTGAACGTAAAGGATGAAAATCAACAAAAACATAAAGGAAACAAGAGAATCGAATTACTGTGCACATAAATACAGCTCATGGAAATGCGCGGAATCTAGTCTTCCTTTCAGTCAGTAGGCCTACATGAAAAATTCATTGTCAAATTGCAACGAATCCTTTGATCCTGGATCACAAAATATATGTATATGTGTAATACAAAAATGGCCTAACTATTTCCGAGAGAAAAGTGAACATAAAATTGAATGCGTAAAACGTTATAAAACCCTTAAATACATCAAAATTCGTCGAGGAAGACTAACACACGGCAGAAATTTGTCTGCTAGACGGTGAATGATGTCTACGCAATTTTTTCCGTAGTTGCTTTTTTCATTCACAAAGGAGAAAAACCTTATTAATACAAGTTATAAAACTGACAATAATAATTTATTTTGTATAAACCAAATGATATACATTTCCTGCATCAATAAGGTTCCAAAGTATATTCGTAGTTGGAATTGAAAAATATAATGAAAACATATTGTACTTTAAACGATTAATTTAAGTACAAACATCATAAATAATATTATAAAATTTATCATATTAGAAGTCTTCAAAAAGAAATCTATGAGATATTCTCCATATGTAATGTATTTTGTCCCTGTCCTAAAAGCTGCTAAATTGAAATGTAAATAGTCTGTGTCAGGCTGCTTGAAGTTGCTCCTCTTGAGACGGTCACTGTATCGCCATACTCAGAGAGGTGGACGCTGTCCGTTGGCCTGCCCCGTGTGTGATAAGGTAATGTATTATGGCTTTATTGTTTCATCATATATGTATGTATATATACGCCTTGCATCATATTACCTTCATTTTACCGGAGGCCTTTAAATGTGAAATATGTTGGTATGTGGTATTTACACACACACACACACACACTCCCTCTCTCTCTCAAACTAATCTCCTCCCCTTCTTTCCCTCTCCCACGCCACCTCATTGCTCCCTCCAAGGTTCGTCAGACCCGGCAGAATGGACCAGTATTTTTTTTTTTTTTTGTCATTTATGATAATACGTTTAATTTACTATTAGAATGATTTCTGTACATTTTGTAGCATATTTTGTATTGAGAGAGAGAGAGAGAGAGAGCATCATTTGGCCGTCTTCCTTACGTTGAAGCTTCTTTTGAAATGACCGCTTGTATGTTCGTTATTCCAAGTATACATACATTCATACACACATACGGACATACACGTGTACATACACACGATCGTAATTCTCAGTCACAAACATTTCCCGTCGTAATTTGAATCCTTCAAAGTTTTCGTCAAATCAGTCGACGTCTTCGAGAGAGAGAGAGAGAGAGAGAGAGAGAGAGAGAGAGAGAGAGAGAGAGACTGCAATATATTAATTTATTTTTATGATGACTGAAAATATAGGCTCAGAATTTAAATGAACTCTATAAAGTTCGGCTCCCGTGACTTTTTTTCGTTCTGAAACGCCTCTCTCTCTCTGAAAGGTCGAAGGTATGGATTAACAGTCTGCATAAAGGAATATTAGCAGTTATTTTCTTACGTTTATAAACAAAGCCATTTCCAAAGAATGTGGTGCGTAGGTGCCGAACGATGGTGGGTCTGTTGTTTGTCCCATATTCTCAGGTCAACTTCCGAGGGATTAGCTGACACCCCCCCACCCCCTCCCCCCGTCTCTACTGTGGTCTGTATTCGAGCATTTCACCGTTAGCTACGGAGAAGTAATTCTCGTGCTGGGGATTGGTTGTAAGTCTAGACCTATATTTACTTCATCGAGAAACATTTTAGTATTATTATTATTATTATTATTATTATTATTATTATTATTATTATTATTATTATTATTATTATTATTCATTTGATGAATAACAAGTGGTAATTATTACTGATTACTGATTATCGTACCTTTTGTAGACGCTCAGTCATACTCTTGTTTCCACATGTTTTCAAGCATGAAGAATGAACGACATACTTAAGTGGGCCACTTCAGGCTTTGAACACGGAACTTTGAAACGTGCAAATTAGATATTTATATTGGTAACGCACTATGAAATGTAAAAACAAGATAACCAACGTAAAATGTAAATGAATTTTTTGTTATGATATAAACCACGTAAAAATCGTAAAAAATAATAATGAGAAAGATTCTGTCCATTCGTTTTATCTGTATTTTCAAAGAATAATTGCCTTTATTTTTCTCTCTATAAGATCGACAGTTGCCAATTTCAGTTTGAATTCGTTGGCCTTTATAACTGTCCCCGGTCTCTCTCTCTCTCTCTCTCTCTCTCTTCGTCCGTATTAACTTGTGTATGTGTCTGTGTATGTGTGCGTGATCATACTCCCAGTCATGTATATTTCCCACGTAAAAACTTGAATCCTCCACTTCCCTCCCCCCTCCCCTCCCCTCCCACATCCCCCTTCCCATACCTTCCCCTCCCACTGCCCCCTTCCCTCCCCCTCCCAACTCCCCCTCTCCCTCCTCATCCCCTACCCTCACCCTCCCCTCCCCCTTCTGGAGACACGATCAAGTGTTAATTTAGCTGTGTCCTCTGCCCTCCCCTTCCTCTTCCATCCTCCACTCCTCCTCCCACTTACCCTTCCCTTCACCTTCCTACTCTCCCTCTCTCCTCCCTCCCTTCCCTTCCCCTCCCGTAAACGGACATCAATTTCATTGACTACAATCATAAATCGGTTACAATTTCTGTCAAAACTAAAAAGGATAAAATAAAGCTAAAAACGAGAAAAGAGAGAGAGAGAGAGAGAGAGAGAGAGAGAGAGAGAGAGAGAGAGAGAGAGAGAACAACTTAATAATAAAAATAAAAAAAATTTAGACTTGCTTTTATTAAAATGCACTAAATAGTAAAAAAATTATTTTTTGAGAGACACCAGGATTTTCTTAAAAATAATCATGTCTACAAAAAAAAGCGTGGCCACAATTTATTTTTTATTTTTATTAATCTCTCTCTCTCTCTCTCTCTCTCTCTCTCTCTCTCTCGCTTTAGTAAGTTTAATTAGCTTTATAATATGGCTTTGCTATTCCTATTTCGTTTTAGGAATGCAATGGAATAAAGAGTTTAGGCCACAGGCCAAGCACAGAGACCTATGAGGTCATTCAGCGCTGGAAAGGGAAATTGAGAGTAGGTAGTTTTGCAAGGTGAAACAGGGGGGAAACCTCAAAAGCATTTGTACTTTGAAATAATTTTTGGAGGGGATAGCAAGATGGAAGAAAGATAATATGAGTGGAGGTATAGTAAAAGGAATGAAAGGGGTCGCAGCTAGGGGACGAAGGGACTCTACAAAGAACCTTGTAATGCCTACAGTACACCCCGTGAGGTGCACTGACGTTTTAGACCCAGGCATAAACATGCTTTTGCTATCATTTCTACAAAAAAGCTTTATATGGGAATCTTTAGGCTCCATTCTATTTCTCTGACTTATATATATTTATCCTTTCCTTTCCGGGAGTCTCTGTTACCTATAAAGATTACGAGCCTAAAACAAATGCGCAAAAGTAAATGACACAGAAACGTAAAATTAGAATATAATCGAATTATTTCCAATAGAACCTTCAGTTTATTTGAAATCATATTTAAAATTCATAACCAATGTCATATTTATCGTTTATTTAAAATTCATATTCTTCTGAAAATGAATGACTTTGTAACTATGAAGATAGAATATAATCGAATTATTTTCAGTGAAAACTTTCATATACTGAATATAATGTTTAATATTCGTATATAATGTCATATTTATCATTCATTTTAAAACATATCGTTCGTAAAAAGTTTTAGGCTCGGCGTTTTTAAGAAATTCATGGGGTCTGCGCCGCTATGGACATCTATTGGTGAATTAGGTAACTAAATAAAAAAATTCAAACATATTAGTGGTAACTGGCAATTTTAGTGTTTACGTAAACATTCAAACATCAATTTTACGCTAATTAACAACGAATTTCAACGATTTAATATAAGACATACATTAATAAAACTTTCTTGCTTTCTTTGGCCCTGAAGATTATTGTTGGATCTCGCTAATATTGCCAAAATAAACTAATTTTAAAAACATTGCTAAGCAACTCCTAAACTTTTGGCTTCGTAAACTATATAACTATTGTCTAAGCTTAAGTATTGTGATCTATAAATATGTATCTTTAAAAATTTAATGATATATAAGAAGAATAACAAAGTAATATATTGAATCTTATAAAAAATCATCATTAATGAAGTATTTTGATAAAAAACAGGAAATCTAGAAGGTGTTTTCCTATGGCTGTCTGGTAAAATAAACAGCAAGACGAACTTTGAAACTTGACACAGATTTTAAATTAAAACATAACATATTTTGCTGTCAATCAATAAACAGGCAATGAACAGACATTTATTGAATTAAATCAATCATTCATAAGTATTAAGCAAAGATGAATCTAATTTTGACCTAGGATTATATTATTTTTAGGCATATTTTGTTAATTCGTCTTGTAAAATATTATCCTGACATCATTTGGAGGGAAACTGAACTAAAAGGAAATGAAATAACATTGAATTCATTAGATATAAAATATATTCAGTTTAGGTTGAATCGATATTAAATGTGTATCAAATCATATCCTAATGCACATAAATGAGTCAGGACCAAATTATTTCAAAGATTTATGTGGAATAATGGTATACATCGCAACTGGCAATGTCTAGTAATAATGTAGAATATTTTCTATGATTTAAAGAATGCTGTGTCAAATTAAAGTCTGTTCAGTTAATGATTGAATTACTACATAAATCATAACTCGTTTGCTATAAAGGCTATTTAGTTAAAATTATAGGAATTAGCTAGATAATTATATATAAAATAACTAATAGCAACTTATACAACTCACATAACTCGAACGCTTCTGATAGTTGCCAACCTAAAGATAAAAATTTTCAATCTAACCCACATTAAATCTAAAACATGCCAAAGTTTCTACATTAAAGTTCAAAAAGTTATATATTATACTCTTCAAGAATTTCATCTGATCGTCGTATTTATGTTTTAGGCTTCTACCCCTTCTCAAAATTCGTCTACTCTGTCTCATCTGCAGTGCATTTTCAAAAAAGGACTATTGTCCTGTACATTAAAAAATCAAGAATAGACTTCACGTTTTTATTACTGAAAGATATTTTTATAAAATATAGTATTTAATACTAGTTTGCAGCAAATACTGTCGTTTTTATTGAAAAATAAACAAATTCTAAGGCTTTCTGCTCTAAGAGTTTTGGTAACTCGAACAAAGCAGACGAAATTACTGGAGATAACACGAAAATTTTTAGTTAATTTAATGAAATGTAATGTGTTTTTATTATATATTTATATAAATCTACAAAAAATTATAATATATATATACATATATGTATATATATATTATATATATATATATGTATATTTATACATACATACATACATACATATACACATTATTATATAATTATATATATATATATATATATATATATATATATATATATATATATATATATATATATATATATATATATATATATATATATTCTTCTGGATGTCTTCCTCTTGCAATTCTTGCTAGAATAATCTAGAAGACCGGCTGTGCAGAGAAGGAACTCAGTCTACCCAAGTAAGCTATGTCCCTTGATGAAGACTTAACAGAAGATATATATATATATATATATATATATATATATTCGTTAACATGCTTTTTCCCCATTTTCTACATGGGGTAAGCACGATATATTATATATATAGTATATATATATATATATATATATATATATACATATATATATATATATATATATATATATATATATATATATATATATATATATATATATATATTGGGACATTAAATTAAATCTTAAGTTAAATTAAAGCTCTTTTGTAAATTCATATGATAAATATATATTAAAAACACATTAAATTTCTTTAAATTAACTCAAAATTTTCGTGTTAATTTCTCCAGTAAATTCATCTGCTTTGTTCGAGTTACCAAAACACTCAGAGCAAGAAGACTTAGCAATTGTTTTATTTTTCTATAAAATCGACAGTATTTGCTGCAAACTAGTATTAAATATTATGTTTTATATAAATATCTTTCAATAATAATAAGGTGAAGTATATTATTGATTTTTTAATGTATAAGACAATAGTGCTTTTTGAGAATACCCATGACGAGACAGGGCAGACGAATTTGAGAAGGGGTAGAAGTGTAAAGTAAAAATACGACGATGCGATGAAATTCTTAAAATGATAAATTATAACTTTTTAAAATTTTAGTATAGAAACTTTGGTATGATTTAGATTTAATGTGGGTAAGACTGAAAGGTTTTAGCTTTGAATTATTATATATCAAAAACATTCAAGTTATATGATCTGTATAAGTTGCTATTGGTTATTTTATATATAATTATCCAGCTAATTCCTATAACTTTAATTAAGTAACCTTTACAGCTAATGAGTTATTATTATGTAATAATTCACATCAATAATTAAACAGAGTTTAATTTGACACAGCATTCTCTAAATCATAGATAATATTCTACATAATTACAAGATATTGCCAGTTACAAGTAATAGCATTATTTCACATAATTGTTTTAAATAATGCGGTCCTGACTCATTTATGTGCCTTAAGATATGATTTCATACAAATTTAATATCGATTCAATCTAAACTGAATACATTTTATATCTGACGAATTCAATGTTATTTCATTTACTTTTAGTTCAGTTTCCCTTCAAATGATGTCTTGATAATATTTTACAAGACGACTTTATAAAATATGCCTAAAAATATATATAATTTGAGGTTAAAATTAGCTCTATCATCGATTAATACTCATGACTACTTTAATTCAATAAATGCCTGTGTATCGTCTGTTTAATGTGTGATAGAATAATACGTTGTGTTTTACTTTAAAATCTGCGTCAAGCTTCAAAGCTCATCTGACTGTTTGTTTATCCAGACATTCATAAGAAAATACCCTTTAGATTTCCAGGTTTTGATCAAAATACGTCAATAATGATGATTTTTTTATATAAATCAATATACTATTTTACTATTCTTTTTATATATCAGTACACGAATAAATATAGATATTTATATATCAAAATATTTAATCTTAGACAATAGTTATATGCTGGACGAAGCCTTAAGTAAGAGTTGCTTAGCAATGTTTTAAAAATTATTTTATTTTGGTAATTTTAGCGAGAATAAACAAAAATATTCAGGGCCAAAGGAAACAAGAATGTTTTCGGGATCTATTCCTCATATCACATTGTTTAAAAATCTCCTATCTTTCGTAAATTTTCGTGTTCATCTCCAGCAAATTCGTCCGTTTTGTTCGACAATAAAACACTTAGAGTAGAAAGCCTTAGATTTTATTTTATTTTTCAATAAAAACGACAGCATTTGGTGCAAACTAGTGTTAAATATCATATTTTATGTAAGCTTCTTTCGACAATAAAAACGTGAAGCATATTATTGATTTTTTAATGTACAAGACAATAGTCCTTTTTTGAGAATGCCCACCAGACGAGACACAGGGCAGACGAATTTTGAGAAGGGGTAGAAGCATAAAACAAAAATACGACGATGAGATGAAATTTAAAATTATAAGTCATAACTTTTTTGAATTTTAACATAGAAACTTTGGTAAGCTTTAGATTTATTGTGGGTTAGACTGAATGGTTTAAGCTTTAAGTTGTCACATATCAAAGGCATTCGAGTTACATGAGCTGCATTAGTTGCTATTAGTTTTTTTATATATAATTATCTAGCTAATTCCTATAATTTTAATTAAGTAGCCTGTATAGCAATGAGTTATGATTTATATAATGATTCTAATTATTAATTGAACGGAATTGAATTTGTTGCAGCACTCTTTAAATCATAGACAATATTCTCCATAATTACAAGACATTGACATTTATGATGTATACCATTATTTCACATAAATGTTTTACATAATGTGGCCCCGACTCATTTATTTGCATTAAGATATGATTTCATGCACATTTAATATCGATTCAGTCTAAACTGAATACATTTTATTATATCTGACGAATTCATTTAAGTTTAGTTCCCTTTCCCTGCAAATGATATCATGATAATATTTTACAAGACGACTTAAGAAAATTTGCCCAAAAACTATCTAATTTGAGAATAAAGTTAGCTTTATCATTGCTTAATACTTATGAATACTTTACTTAATTCAGTAAATTCCCGTGCATTGTCTGTTTATTGAGTTATAGAATACTATGTCGTGTTTTACTTCAAAATCTGCGTCACGTTTCAAAGTTCATCTGACTCTTTGTTTTACCAGACATTCATATGAAAACACCTTTTAGAGATCTCAGCTTTGATCAAAATACGCCATTAATGATGATTTTTTAATACAAATCAATATATCTTTGTAGTACTCTTCTTATATATCATTATATAAATAAATATAGATATTTATATATCAAATTATTCAAGCTTAGACAATAGTTATATGCTAAACGAAGCCTTAAGTTTGACAGTTGCTTAGCAATGTTTTTAAAATGATTAATTTTGGCGATTTTAGCGAGATTAAACAACCACCTTTAGGGCCAAAGTAAACAAGAAAGGTCTATTAATCTGTCTTATATTAAGTCGTTGAAATTCGTTGTTAATTAACGTAAAATCGAAGGATAGATGTTTACGTAAACAAAAAAGTTGCCAGTTACCTAATAAGTTCGATTTTTATTTTTTTTTATTATTTTAGTTACTTAATTCCCCAATAGATGTCCATAGGGGCGCAGACCCCGTAAAATTCCTAAAAACGACGAGCCTAAAACTATTACGAAAGATATTTTTTAAAATGTATGATAAATATGACCTTAAATCTGAACATTAAATATTATATCAGTTAAATGAAAGTTTGTATTGAAAATAATTCGATTATATTCAATCTTTATGTTACGATTTCATCCATTTTTGGAAGCACATGAATTTTAAACATACGATGAATATGACATTAGATGTGAATTTTGAATATGATAATTAATACAGTGAATGTTTTATTTGAAATAATTCGATTATATTCCATAAATTATTTTACGATGTAATTTATTTTTTATGTGTTTATTTTAGGCTCGTTATCGCTCGTTACTAAATGTAAACAAACCGTCATCAGACGTAACCCTTAGCTGAAAATAATGCTTCTTTATTTAAGGTAAATATCACCCTATTTTAACCTTTATTCATTTACAGCGTATTGTTTTCGCATCTATAACGAAGCTTCGTTACACGTATACCGTTATATCAGTCGTACTTGACGAATTTACGAATAAAAACACGAATTTTTTGAAGCATTTTTTCGAATTTTGCCCGACATGGCTGACGTTCTCCCATGATGGCCATCGTATTTCGGCCGTTATTTTCATTCCCTTTTATTTATACCGATCGTAAGTGTCGCCCATTACATTAATAAATTATTGACATTTAATTCAAAGTGTCACGGAAACGTAACATATGTAAAAAGTGTCGTGGACACACGTAAAGTGTCATGTAGACTTATCACCTTGGGTATTTCCTTACGAGGCCTTCAAGTCATAACTCCACTTAAAGTGTCAAGTTGCCTTCATAGCACACCATAAGGTACCCTAAACTGAGGCCTGTAGCATAAGGTACTCCAGGCTTAGGCTGGGTCCTGTATTCTAGGGTACCCTAGGTGGGGGCCTGTACCCCAAGGTACCCTAGGTTGGGTTCTGTACCTTAGGGTACCGAAGGCTGGGTCCTGTATCCAAGGGTATCATAGGCTGGGGCCTG
Source organism: Macrobrachium rosenbergii (assembly GCF_040412425.1). Classification (NCBI taxonomy): domain Eukaryota; kingdom Metazoa; phylum Arthropoda; class Malacostraca; order Decapoda; family Palaemonidae; genus Macrobrachium; species Macrobrachium rosenbergii. Next base: position 234,128 of record NC_089760.1, on the reverse strand, counting down.
TATCCAAGGGTACCATTTGCTGGGGTCTGTACCATAGGGTATCCTAGACTAGGGTCTGTACCATAGGGTACCCTAGACTAGGGTCTGTACCATAGGGTACCCTAGATTGGGGTCTGTACCAGAGGCTTGCTGGTTGGGTAGCTAGGCCATTGTCATTGTAGGCTACTGTATATGCCGCCTTGGTTTTATTCACCACATTGAGACTATTGTATAAGTCTCAGCGTTTTAGTATAGGGTAGGTTTGAATTCATGACCCCATTACTGGTAATTGCTATTATTAGTTATATTTCTGCCCATTATTTATAATATGGAATGCAAAGGCCCAGAGGACAGGTAACTCAGTGCCCTAAGCTTTCATAGGCTGAAAAGAAAAAGGCAGTAAGAGTGATGGAGGTCTTTGCCGCAAAGGAATGGTGGAAATTTATAGTGCACTGATGAAGAGAATGGGGTTTAAGGTTTAGGTATAACAAGTTGGTTAATGTTTTTATTGTTAATGAGTTTAGTTTGAATGTAGTGGCATAAAATACTCAACCACTGTCACGAGGTAATTAACAATTGAATTTCTGTTACAGATCTGTAATTGTTTACCTTGGCATACACTGCAGTCAACCAATGCTATGGCTGACTGCAGTTCAGAACAAAGGCAAAGTGTTAGACCATCTGTCAACCCACAGAAGATTTTCACTTGTATGGGTAAATGGTGAGTGGCTCTTATCTGCCCATGAGGGTGTTTCAGAATTATCTTGAGTATCCAAATCATATTCTAATAATGCTATGATGCTTCCTCTTTGCATGACTTCAGTACTTTCCTGCACCCCTTACTTCATGCCCTTTTTACAAGGAATACCCTGTATGGGAGTAGTGGCATCAGTAATGCATGAGGTGCACTGCTGGCATTACTTAAGGTTCTTTGCAACGTCCCTTCGGCCCCTAGCTGCAGCCCCTTCATTCCTTTTACTGTACTCCATTCATTTTCTCTCTTTTCCATCTTTCTTGCCACCCTCTCCTAACAATTGATTCATAGTGCAACTGCAAAGTTTTCCTGCTGTTAACCTTTTTACTGTCGGTTTCAGTGCTGAATGACTTAATAGGTTCCAGTGCTTGGCCTTTGGCCTAATTCTATATTATATTCTTTACAAGGAATATGCTGCTGTTTTTTCAGAACTCAGATTGTTGGCTTTGATTATTCATGATGTGGGAATGCTTTCTCAACCAGATCTGTTTTTCTCCAGTCAGTGAAATCCAGGAGTGAATGACAGAACTAAATAAGCGAATTTTAGTAAAAAATAGCGGCTGTTCAGTAAGAGCCCTAATAGCTGGATAACATACAGCACTCCTAGTATTGGGGGCCACCTTTGTAACATAAAGTCTTTTCTGCTGGAAGCCTACCATTATCCGATTGAAATTACAACTCTTATTGTTTGACCCCCATAGGGGGTTAGTGCTGTCAGTGCACCATAGGCCTTACTTAAGGTTCTTTGCAGCATCCCTTCAGCCCCAAGCTGCAATCCCTTTCATTCCTATTACTATACCTCTGTTCATAATCTCTCTCTTTCTTACTTCCCACCCTTTCCTAACAACTGACCCAACCAAATTGGTAGAGGATAGAGCTTACCCCTGTGTCTTTAATAAGAGCATTGATTTCATATTGCAGTTGACTGGTTTGTGGTAAGGATTCTCCGAGCTTTCACAAGTGAGGTTGAAATATTTTGCTTTTCAATATCTTGTATGATTAAGATTGAGTGACCCAGAATGATGTTCTCACGATTTACAGGTGTAATTACTATGGAGAAAGAATACGTGGTTCAGGACTTGTTACTCTCATGTACAGTTTATACAAATTTGATATTTTGTACAGAACTTTTTGTAGTCGGCTGACATTCAGGTAATAAGCTTCTACAAAGTGCACTAACCTTGTCATGTGTAATAGTATATTGCATAGAATGCATTGCATAAGATCAGGAGGTACTTAAAAGAAGTATGTCTGGATCAGCTGATGAAGGGAAAGTTTAGGATGTATCATTTTGCATTCAAGATACATTGACAGAACCACAAGAAAAGAGTTGTGTAGCCATTCTGGTATGAAGTTATAGTCAAGAGCCAGGTCCAGGTACTTGTGGAAACCACTATCTGACTTCTGAGAACCCAGCAGTAAAAATCCATAAGACATACATTTAATATAGATAGTGCAGCTAGCCTTTGTAAACAGGGCTATTGAATTTGATAGGATGAACTACAAGCTCAATAAGTAATGAATTTGATGTGATCAGTTGCAATCTTAAAAGAATGACTTCAGGTACGTAAGGCTATTTTGCAGTTATTTTGTACAATTTTAAGAAGCCTCTTAAGTGCAGTGATTACCTTTGAAATATAATTTTAATGGACAGTAATAATAGTGTGTTGAAAAGATGTTCAGTGGATAATGATGGTATAATCTGGAAGTTTATAAACCTTTCTTACAGCTTGGTGTATTCAGAAGATTTTGTTCAATAGTTTTAGATATAAATTCTGAAGTGCAGATGGATTTCAGAACATTTTAGAGAGCATTGCCTCAAATGATGTCATCAGGATCTGATTAAAGATTTTCCTTTCAGGGTGAGCACCTAGTAGAGTATTCTTGCTACTAAATGGCGAGGAGCTATTTACTTCTGATACCTGAGTGGGCCAAGATGAGGAGCTGTTTACTTCTGATACTTGAGTGGGCCAAGATGAGGAGCTATTTACTTCTGATACTTGAGTGGGCCAAGATGAGAAGCTATTTACTTCTGACACTTGAGTGGGCCAAGATGACCTATTATCACCTGGATCCACATCCTTTATTGGTAAGGCCTAAATAAAAAGAGAACTGTCCTTACTGAGTTTGGCGTAAACGTCAGACCAGTTAAAGACTGCGTTTGCTTAACTGGATAATGTTAAATCTGGTACAGTTAGGAACACCTTTGTTTGCCATGAACTCTAGTAAAAAACTATATGAAAATCCATGAATGTGGGAGATATGCATGGAAAGTTAATCTATGTCATGTCTTAAAAACATTCTTGATGTCTGTTAAATGTCCAATAAGTATATTAGTTTGGTCATAATAGTTATCGAGGAGTACCCATTGTGCAGTCCAGCTGATGACACATGTATTCAGTAAATTTAGTAGCAAGCTTTGAAACATTCTCAATTAGGCCTAGGTGTTTATGAAGTTGAATCCCCACAGGGGGTTATTGCTCAAATTCTCTTTCTTCCATCTTACTTTCCACCCTCTCCTAACAGTTGTTTCAACATTTTTTCAGTGCTGAATGACTTCATAGGTCCCAGTGCTTGGCCTCTGGCCTGAATTTTATGTTTCAGTCCCAGTTTATGAAGTTGAAGTGTTTTTAATTTGGCACTTGAAAGACCTGTGAGATTGAATTTTGGTCTCTAGCTAGAGAGGAGAGATAGCTAACCACTGAGATAGACACTTTTAATAATGATTATTCAGTTGCACTAAGAGGCTACTGTCAGTTTTTTGTGAAATTTGCAATGTAGAATAATTTTTTTCATTACTTTTAACACTTCCTGTTAGATTGAAATGAATTTCAGTAAGTTATCCTTGATAAACCATGAATAATTCCTACACTTCGCAACCCCGTTTATTCCCTCTTAGTAAAACACTTGTGTATAGGATGTTTGAAGCTTGATTGCAGATAATCATGTCCTTATTTTAAGTCACAAGCAAAACAACCTCAATTTTCCATGTCTTAATGAGCTAGTTCTTCCAGGTGAATCTGCAGTTTGCAAGGGGCTTTGTAGCAACGATTGCAATCGCTTTACAAACACTTGAAGAAAATAGCAACGGTACAGTTATGTAAACAGGAGCAGTACATTTTCATAAACCCCACTGGACAAACATTGCAAGAAAATAATCATGAGATGTTGTGTAGTGCTTTAACAAAGGTACATTCTTAATTAACATATGTAAGGTGTCTGGGGAAGTGTATCATTTTGGTGGGACAAAGAGAATTGTTCAGATGGAGCCCAAGCTATGGATTTAGAGGTATTGGTTTTGCAGTTAAAATAATGATGCATCATTGAATGGAAATTGTGAATTAAAGAAGAGGTATTGGAGTGTATTGACTGTCAGTGCCTCAGATCTTAGAGTACTTTCAGGATATAAGACAAGTCAGGAGAGAGAGATGGGGACAATGTTAGTGCTAAAAACTTTTACCAGACTGCATTAGAATGTTGAAATGTTCTTACAGATGTTATAGCCAAGCCCAAATACAGTAATGATGATGATATTTAATTATGATACAGAACTATTTACTGTCAAGCTTACAATTGAAATTACAGAAGAAGCCTTCACTTTTTCTTAATGAAATTTGCATTGCAATACAATGTTCAGTTACTTGTTTTAAGAACTTGTATCCCATCTGTGCCCCTCTTATCTTTTATCTTACGACGCTGTAACCCTGAAGATTTCAGTGTCACAAGTCGTGATGTCATTAACTTCTTCCTCATCTTTTCAGGAAAGCAATTGCAATCTACAAGAATAAACTGGACAAGTTTGAACACACAAATTGTACCTTGGAATTCCACATCTCCACTGCAGAAGAAGAACACAGGAAAAACTACAATTGTAACACCCATGAGCATTTTTCAATTAGGAATTGTATAAGTCTGTATTCAGGACATATGATTTATTTAAACCTGCTGCTGGTTCAGTATTTCAGGACATATAATTTCCACATTCATTTCTTCTCAATTTAATTTTAGCCAACCAGCAGCTCAGTATTATTCAGGTACATGAAACTCACATGGCTTAATATTACCTATTAACCATTTATGTAGACTAATAATTATAATTTTAATTTCAGTTAACACAACTCAGTATGTTTTAGAGTGCATAGTTTATTTTAATATCAGCTTTCAGTTCTGTGTATTTTAAAATAAGTACAGTATTTTATTTGCACTTGAATTTCTTTGTCAGCTAGAAAGCATTGTTCCATGATATATATTCTTAACTTCATTTTCTGATTAGTTTAACAATAGCTATGTGGCACCACAGTTTACTAAAGGATACATAGTCTTATTTACATAAGGTTCATGAGTTTGATATGTCAAGTACTATAGTGTATTTCTAGATAGTTTTGTAATTTCTTATCAGTTTAAATTGGCTGTCAGTTAGCTCAATATTTATTTTTGGGATTCATACATCATTAATGTTAATTTCTTATCAGTTTGTATATCAGCTGAAAGCAATTCGGTGCATTTCAAGATGCATAATTTTATTTTTACCTGAGTCTAATATGAGTTTGAAGTTGGTTACAGATAGCTCAATGCTTCAGGACACATCTTTTTTTTGTACACAAGAGTTATAACGGTTAAGTATTGGAAACCAAAGAGCTCAGTTAGTTTCAGGATGCATAGTTTTCTCTTGAATTTCTTAGCTGTGTCAGTATCAGCTTTCAAGTAGCTCAGTACATTTTAGAGTACATAGTTCTTTCTCTGCATCAAGCTCCACTTCTGGTGTGGGGTCGATGTTTCTTACAGCTTTCCTCCACCTGACTCGGTCAAACACATTTTCTTCTGACAGTTGTCTCTCAGGTCCTCTCTAACTGCATCCATCCACCTTCACTTCTTCGATCTTCCTCTTGCTCTCCCACCAGGCACCTCCATCTGCATCACTCCTCTCCCTACATATGTCTCATCCCTTCTCACCACATGGCCTTCTTTGATAGTTCTATCACTTTAGTAGTTCCTCTTACTTTCAATTTTGATCCTGTCCATTTTTGTTACTCCACACACCCACCTGAGGACAGTTATCCACCTGTAATTCTCCTTAGTTTAATATCAGGTACATAACATTAGGAATAAATTTATCAGCGTAAGATAAGATATTAGGTAGCTGTAGAAGCATAGACTATTTTGTGTCAGTAAGCTTAGTATGTCTAAGGATAATTGTTCGTAAATAAGTAAGTTTGATATTACTGGTCAGATAATTGACTGCTTTCTAGAAATTCTTGTAGCACTTAAATTTCATTTGCAGTATCCAGTAGGTCACTGTTCAATACATACTTGCCTGGGTCTGAAGTTCATGTGATGATACTATTATTATTATTATTATTATTATTATTATTATTATTATTATTATTATTATTATTATTATCATTCAGTAGATGAACCTATTCTTATGGAACAAGCCCACCACAGGGCCATTGACTTGAAATTCAGGCTTCCAAAGAATATTAAGGTGTTCATTAGGAAGAAGTAAGAAGAAGTAAAGGGAAATACAGAAAGAAGAGATCCCAGTTATTAAAAAAAATTAAATAGATAAATAGATAAAAATTTATTCAAATGCAAGAAGAATAATATTAGGGTAGTAATGCAGTAATAGTAGGTGCATTGTCGGTAGCAACTAGGTCATTAGTTAGAACTAGTTGATTTTATGAAATATCTTCATGGAAGCCGGTGTAGTTAAGAACAGTTTTGTGGAACCGAACCTGTGATGCATTGCCTTTGGAGGACAGTTAATATTTTCAGCTAAAGTACAAATGATTCCTGGTATTTTTACTCAGTAAGCCGTCATATAGATATTGTTAAACTAGCTTCCACCATAGTATAAATTGAGCTAAAAGCTCTAAATACTTTGTAACCTTAATCCACAGATTTGTTTCAAAGGTTGAATGTCAGAGTTTTTGAGAGTTAAACTTGATAGCTTTTTTTTCTTAAGCTCTTGCATTATTGTAGTATTATGTAAGCATTGGTACTTTTTAACTTTCAAGACTTAGGTTATGCACAGGCTCTGCTTAATACAGGAGGAATGTCACAGCCTGAATGGTATGTTTATATATTATTTTCATGTGATTAAATTATACTCTGTGATTTTGAACAAAGCTTGCCATGATTATAATAATGCATCCTGCTTAACATTAAAGAGAACTTGTCATTATTTTCATGTGATTAAATTATACTCTGTGATTTTGTACATTAAATAAATTATTTAAATTTTCAACATAAATTAATTCAAAGTTTACTGCAAGTACTGAAGAGTTATGTTATCAGGGGCATTATTATAATCACGGCATCTCTGCATATTTCAAGACACGTGAAGGGTCCAAACTGAAATTTTGTTACTGTTAAGGGAATTTGGTAATGTAGGCACAAGATTCAATAAGTAAATTGAAATTCAAAATTCATTTTCAAGGAGAGTTTGGTACTCAAATTAAATTTGTTACTTTTAGGGTCATGTGGTTTTATGCAAAACATATTTTAGGTAAATGGATCTGTAAGTAAATTCTCATTCAGATTTTAATTTAAGGAAAGTTAAGTATCATTAACAATGGCTTCTTATGTACATGAATATGTAAACTCAAACAATAAGTAAATTGAAATTCAAAATTCATTTTCAAGGGGATTTTGGCACTCGAATTGAATTTGATGCTTTAGGGTAAATTTTTTTTTTTTTGCAAAACATATTCTAGTGGGGCTCAATCTGTAAGCGCAGCTCAGATTTAGAATTTTGATGTAAAGGAAGTTAGGCATTCTTAATAATTAATGGCTTTTTATATATATGAATAAGAAACTCAAAGGTTTCTTTAATTGCCGTTTGACAAAGATATTTGTGGTACTGTATATATATTAATGAGCATTCTCAGTTATGGGCAGGGTTCGTTCATCTTAATGTTACATTGATACTTAGATTTTCTGGAACGATTCAGTTCATCTTGAGAACTCACCAATGTTTTCTTTACCAGAGTACTAAGTATTTTTCAGACTTTTGCTATAAAAGCTGAATTCTATTGGACTCCGTAGCTATTGGATAGTTGCTATTTAATTAACTGCCATTTTTAAATTTTTGAGACAAGCAAGTCTTCCATATCTCTTTCCTTGTAAGGTTCTCACAAAGGGATTCCTTTTCCACGAAAGGCGTAAATTGGAGTACGGTTAGGTTAAAGAAGTTGAACAGCAAAGTGGAAGAGATTAAAATGACGGAAAGTAAAAGAAAGATATTTGATTAACAGGAGGATTTTTTTGTTATAGGCACACCTTGCCCTAAGAATAATTCACTGTAAAGCCTTGTAAACAAGGGAAAAGTCATGAAGCATGTAATAATAATAAGCACGATCTAGTTTCAGCTCTCATTATTTGGATACTTGAAATGCTACTAAGCCTTAGATCATTAAGAATGTGACGTAATTCTGATGTCTGTAACAGGATTTGAACCCTCATCCAGAGTATCAGAATGAGGTCATGTTATCCACTTGACCGCAGTTGTCAGGTAGGTAACGTGACCTTGTTCTGATACTCCAAATGCAGGTCCGACTCTTGCTGTGGACATCAGAATTACTTCATATTCTTCCATTTAGATCTAATGCTTGGTAGTTACAAGTGCATCCAAGAAAAGTTTGAAGAATGTAAGAAGTTACAAGGGCATTGTGGCTATTGTAATTACATGGATAAGTATCTGGTAAAAAGTGACCAGTAGCGTCTATGCGTGGTTAATTCCGGGCAACAATGAAATTTCAAAAAGTAATTGGAAATGAAATCGTAAGAGTTTTGTCTCAGGTTAGGAACTAAATAATTTTTGACAATGTTTCTAGTTACATTTCAACAAGACATACAGTATGTGACTTTGTTCATTTGAATTGTTTGAGAAATTCATGTTTTATTTCTGAGGTATTGGTTTTTCTAAATTGTAGACTTCCCAGTGTAACAGTGTCTTGACATATGGAGATTATATGTTGGTTAAGGTATTTTTTTATTTTAACTTTTTGTATAATTCCCATTGAAGTTCAGTAATTTGGTGAAACCAAGATTCACTTAACTGTTATTGTTAAAACTGAACTAAAATTTTAATAATGGGAAAATTGTTGTAATACCAAAATATGTATGTATTTATTTGTACAAGGACTTCTGAATTTCAACTTTGAGCTCAGTTCTCATCAGGTATTGACTTTCATTTTTATAGAACATGTAATTTTGTGTCTTTTTTTTTGTTTTGTTTTCTAGCACAGCAGAGCAAAGTTTAAAACTATTGAAAAAACTCTAGTGGCACCAAAGATCAAGAGAATTGTAACAATTTCCTTAGTTATGGTAGACTGTATGGACATTGCAATCTAGGTTTGATAAACTGAGCTTGGAAATTCATATCTATATAAATTTTCCCCACAGGCCAACATTTTCAGATATCTGGGTAGCAATATTCCTTTGTAATATTATCAGCAATAATTTTAGAATCTCTTGCTGTAAGAGCAGTTTTTGATCACTTGAGTACTTGTCAGCTGAAAACTTTCAGGTTTCATACTGTTATAAAGCCCACATTCTCTCTCTCTCTCTCTCTCTCTCTCTCTCTCTCTCTCTCTCTCTCTCTTTGTTACAGTAGTTCCGCATATTCTGTGTTTTGCCAGAATCTGTACATAGTTATCTGAACCATCATTTCACTTTATATACTTTGTTGAAGCTTTCTTGTATGCCATATTCTCTACTGGATGGATCTAAAACATTTGACATGGTTTGCTGGACTGGACACACACACACACACACACACTTACTTACTTAATTACTTACTTTCAGGGTGCTTTCTCTATTTCTCCCAGTCTTCAAACCCTCACACTTAAATTCTTATTGTAAACTCTTTCATGTGTGGACCTGAGATTGTTAGGGTATGAAATTAAGTTGAATATTTCAGTGTAAAGATATTTACCTTTTTGTGCCCAGTGTTCTAATGAATTTTAAAGTCTTCATTTTAAATAACTAATAGAGTTTTGTAAAATGATTTATGAATCAATTCATGGGTTTTGGTATGAAGTTAGGTGAATTTTTCCATGTAAAGAAATTTGCCTTTGCCACCCAGTTTTCAAATGAATTCTAAAGTTTTTGTTTTAAGTATTTGTTAGAGGTGTGTAATGTGATTTAAGTTACAAGTTTCATTTTTGATTTTAATGAGAACAAGAGCAGTGTCTGTAACACCACCCCCAACCCTGTGTAAATCTTTCTCTGGTAAAGGAAGTGCACGCCTTTCTGATGAAAGTTGAAGTACAGAAGTCCTCATATATTTATACATTTTGTGAAACTGGAAAGACTTTTTAAAATAAAGGACTCCTTGGGGTCAGCACTGCAGTGCCTCCAGGAGGGAGTAATATGTCCTCAGCCAGAGGTAATATGAAATCAAGTCAGTCAGTTTCAGCGACTGAAACCGACTCAGAAGGGCTGATTGTTTTTCTAAGCTGACATCAGCTGATTTGGCTGAGATGGGAACAGTCTTATGTACTTGTGTTTTTCAAGATGTGTTTAAAGTGGTCTATGAACCTGTGAATGTTTAGAGTTTAAAATGTCTAAGAAAATGTTTGGACAGGGAGTCCAACGGGGGTTGTGGAAACGGTTACCACGGAGACGAGCCTTAGGCTTCTGTTCAACTCTTGTTGCTGTTTGAAGCAGATATTTGCTTGGCATGTATTGTCCTCATGATATGGTGTAGCAAACATGTAGATTTTTAAAGCCAGATGATGTACAGTTGCCCAAAAAAAAGTATGTGAGTAGGTGAGAAAATCTACAACTCAACAATGTGTTTGGTTTTTGTTTGAGATTTTGTGCAGGATTCTCTCTCGTCTTGTTAGAGAAGTTGAGTTTATTTGATCTTGTAGAAGAAAAGACACAATCAAGCAAGACGTGGTTATGGCGAATGAGTTTTCAAGGTGTTAACCGTTGTACTGACAATTGTAGCTGACAATTATTTCTTAGAGCTGTGTAAAATTGACTCTAAATATTTCTTGATAGGTTATTTCAGTCGTCAGGAAATACATGTAAAATTGACTTAATTCTAAGAAAATTCTCATTTGTAAATTTTTATCATGAGTTGTCAACATTTTACTTATAATAAATTATGAGATTCCTTGATCAAATACTGTTTCCTGGAGAATTATAAGTAAACTTGTTGGTGTAGTACGGAAAATTTTGGCTTGCAAGGCATCATTCACTGAGATTAGAGTTTGTCATTTTTGCTTGGTTTTTTTCACTAGTTTGCATATAACAGTTTTGCAAGATTATTTTAAAGCTTTGAATATTATTTATATCCTGCCAGATGTCTGATAAAGTATAAAGTTAAAAGTTAGGTTGAAAAGTGTAAAGTAAGTCTGTTAGACCTTGTAGAGAGTTATCCTTTTGGTCCAGCAAACCTTTAATTATATTTCAGACACTTCCTGTCTTTTCAAAAGGGGGTACCAGCTTGGGGCTCAAATGTCTTGCATCTTGGGCCGACATTCATTCGTGTACTTGAAATAAAGAAAGGATAAATACTACTACGGTTATGTTTAGAGTAAGTGTGAGAAATTTGCAAGTGTTCGCCACATTGTTAGTAATTAGACAATTAAGAGAGTTTGGGTGTTGTTCCTGGAGGAACTTTGATTGAAATATGTAAACCTTTGGTCGAAAATTGACAAACAGATTCATTTGACAAGTTTCTAGCAAGGCAATGAGAGAGAATATGGCCTTTGATATATTGTAAAGGTTATTGTACTACATCACCAAATACCTTGCCAAAAAGCATTCTTTGATCTTGAGGCAGTGTGAGGTAATATCTAGACTTTTCTGAATGCAAAAGGTGAATGTAGAACAAATGTGTTCCCCATCATTTAATGGGATGAGGAAACTGTCCTCATTTTTAGGTTACCTTTCTGTTGGAAGGTGTTATTGATAGGGAAATATTCCCTTAAAAGCTTGGTAAGATTTAGATGAATCAGATGCTATGGAGAAGCTAGTTGCCATTTCCTTACAGAAGTTACAAAAACTTCGGTTCATGGTTAATTGATGTCAGATGTTCACGGGTTTCCTCTTACGGTTTGTTGACAAAGAAGGTGTTGTTTAGGTTGACTGAGCTTTGTGTTTGCTCATTAAATTGGAGAATTATGTCTCTGATGTGAGGTGCTTAAATAATGGTGGCTTGGTGTACTGTTTACAAGTGTGGTCTTCAGATACAGACTTATCTCAAATTCTTGGATAGAGTTATGTCATCAGCCAAGTTTATTTTGCTCACGCTTAGTGTTGACTTGTGAATTCATTAGGTTGTTGTATGAAACGTACTACAATGACAAGCATCCACTTCTTTGTTAACTGACGTAGCTGTTTTTGCTCGCAGCGCTGGGCTGGCCACTGCTGGAAACAGTTTGTCATTTTCTAGTATCAGGTTTGATACTACTTAATTCTCCAAGAGTTTTATTTTGGATACAACTGAATATGGAATAGTTTGCTTAGTGCAGCTGCTAAATCTTCTGACCTCCAAATGTTCAAGATAGGAGCAAATTCATTCTTCCTTTCTGCTGACATCTGAATTCAGGTGTATCAGTCTTACTTTTTATTCCATCGTATGTCTTCATCACCTTTTCCTAAAAACTTTTCTCTTTCTCTGCAGGCTGATTCACCTTTAGAGCCCTCCTGGGTTTATTATAGTCTGTTGACTCTGTCCATTAGAGTTTTCAGCTGAAGAATTAAAGAAAGAAAGGAAGGATTGTACTTTAACATTTTGTTGCTGGGAGAAATTGATACGAGATCTAATTTCGTTGCTTTGTCGATATTTTGATTTATAACTTTTATAGCTTTTTCAGTGCTCCTAATTGGTCTTGGCAGGCCTTAGTTGGTCAGGGTAACTGTAGAAGTCACTAGAATATCAACAGATTTTGTAGTTCATATACTTTGAGCTTGGGTAACTTGATTTAAGATACTGGTCATGATGTAGGTTAAAACTTATCCTGGTTTTTAAAGTATTTATAATAACTTTCTAGATGTCAGTAGACTTGATGTAGATTAGAGCATTTCCTGGTTCTTACACTAATTTATAATACCATATTATCCTGGTTCTTACATTGATTTTTAATATATCTTTCTAGATTTCGGTAGATTCAACGTAGATTAGAACATTTCTTGGCTTTTAAATTGATTTATAATGTAACTCTCTAGATTTCAGTAGACGTGTAGAGGTTTTCTATGTTTTGATCTTATGGAATTTTATCATACTGTAAAGGTGGAAGTTTGCTGTTTTTGAATAACAATATCAATCAAGAAATGTACAGAAGATATTTAGTTTGGTATTAAATACATCATATTTTCTATGGTGGTAGTTTGTGTTTTATTCAAGCCCCTCCTCACAGTACTGTACTTTGAAATTTGAAATGTCAGCTTACGATAATAGTTTTGTAGTATGATAATGTTAAAAGCGTTGTTCTACTGGAAAGCCTAAGAATATCTAGCTTATTAAAGGTATGGTACATCATGATTAGATTTTGTTTGGTCTTGTATGGTGGTGTATAGAATATGGACAATATTAGTTTATGGTGGTGGTGTATGTATTCAAATGTTATTTTATTTGGTGACAATGGACTTGGTATTTGAATGTTAGATGGGTACAGTGGATGTGGTACTTACCAATTTATAAAACTGGTGACAGTGGATTTGCTACTTAGCAATTTCTTGGTGACGGCGTAGTTTGGTTTTCAGAAATCATTTAGTAACAGTAGGATCCACAATGGTAGAATCTGGATTACATGATATTAAGTTTTATAGCACAGGATATGTTTGATGGTGTTTGAAATGAGTCCAGGATTCAGAAAAATAGCCCAAGATCAATTGGGACTCAGGAAGTCTTTGGTTTTTTCAGACTTTCCTTTAGAGAATTTTTTTCCGATGGTAGGTGTGGTTTTAGAAAATCTAACTGTTAAGTCTGTGGTACTTTAAAATTTCAGGATATAAGTCACTTTGTATATACATTGAAGAAGCATTTCCTGACACTTGCAGTTAGAAAGGATGATTTTGTGTGATACTTTCGCTTTTAGAAAGTCTTAATCTGGGAAACTTAGTCTGAGAAGGTCTGATTCTTCATGATAACTGCCTTCCAAAGTCTTTGTTTTATATATATTTTTTGCATACAGGATGTGTTGGTTTCTAATAGTTTTAGGTGTAGAAAGTGTGTTTATTTGTGATAATCCTCTGAAGTGATTTGTGAAAGGTGGATACATATTCATTCAATGTACTGAGATGCTTCTAAAATCTTGTAGCCTTTTAATTTGTACTTTTGTTACAAAGTCTCTTAATGTATGACCTAGAGGTCTCTTAGTTACTATTTTTGCCAGAAAGTGTTTTTTTGTTCCTTGTTTGTGTGTTTTTTTGAGGCAGCAAGTCTGCTGGTCTAGAATTTCTTAGTATAAAATCTGTTGGTTTCTAGAATTTCTTTGGTTAGAAAGTCTGTTGGTTCAATTTTGGAAAGTTGGATACCCATGAAGTTAGGTATTTTTTGGTAGTTTGTGGTTTGTTTCTGCTAGGAAATCTAGTTTGGGAGAGTTTTTGCTTAGGATGCCTGTTTACCTTGGATTTATTTATAGGATTCATTAGTCACTGGGTTGAAATGTCTTTAATCCTGTTAGTTTTATGACCAGGAAGTCTGTTAGTCCTTGAGATTTTTGGCTTGGAATGCTGTAAGTGTGTGACAATTTTTTCCAAAAAGTGTGTCAATTCTGGAAAGTTTTTTTTTTTTTTATAGAAAAGTTGTTTGTTTGGGAGAGATTCTGCTTAAAGAGTATGTCTTTGGGGGAGAATTTTTCCATTGAAAGTGTCTCAGTTTTAGATAGGTTTTTACCTAAAAAGAGTTAGTAGTTGAGAGTGTTTTTTTGTCTTGTGTTAGTTCTTCGGTTTTTGCTTAGGAAGTGTCACAGTTTAGTCTATTTATTTTGCCCAAAATGAGAGGGTTTTGACTAGTTTTTTGCCTAGAAAAGAGTTGCAGTTTGGCCTAGGTTTTTGCCTAAATGAGTTTTGTCGAGTTTGTTTGCTTAGAAAGAGTCACAGCTTGGTATTCCTATCCCCAGAAAGTGTGAGTTGGATCGGGGCTTTTGCTTAAAGAACTGTGCAATTATCGAAGTAGTAAGATGAAAGGCCAAGGTTTCGAGTATCCTAAACACTGACCAAAAATGTAAAGATATTGAAACTTAAATTGGCATTAGCTCTTTAAAAGCGAGATTTGAGGTATAATGTCTAAATTAAAAGTATTAAACTTCCCATGAAGTTTTTCCTAACTTGTACCAGCTGGTCATGACAGCAGGAATGATAATATCATCAAAATGATTAATATTAGTATTTATAATTCTGCACTCCTTTATAGGTGATCAGTACGAAACTACAGTGCTTTGTGTCTTGTAGCCTTACTGTAGTGAGTATGTGAAGGTCGGTTTTTGTAATATGAAATTCCACATTTCATGGTCAGTATTAAACAGCAGTTTTCACTTGTGGGCAAATTTTAGTCGTGTTTCCCTGTTTTGATAAGTATAACAAAGAGATATCTTGATAGTCTTGTGTTTTGTAAGCAAAATGAAATGGCTATTCATAGTCTTGCAGACTTGTTCCTGTGAACAGTACAAAATTGCTTTTCATAGTCTTGTTAAAGCTGGAAGCTGAAAGAATTTGGGAAGAAATCCTAACTTCAAAAGCCCAAAATGAATATACCAATCAGGTGCTGGACATTTCTCTATTATTACCTGTAAATGAGGTATATTTTTGCTCCATAATTGTGTGTGAATAAAGCAGATTATCCCCGAATTACGAGGCAATTGGATGAACATCTCTTCTTAATTACATAATTATCTGTTAAAGAGGATGATTTCTTCCCCAAATTACGTTAATGAAAAGTTTTATTACCAAATTAGCTGTTAATCATGGGTTTCTCCCTAATCACAGAATTACTAGTTAGTTAGGCCTATTCATATCCCTAATTAGTGGGAGTGGATGGCTATTTCTCCCTAATTTACATAATTATCTTTAAAGAGGTTGTTTTTCTAATTACCCGTCAATGTGGCAAAATTAGGTGGGGTTTTATCCGGAATTATTTGGCAGTTACTAGTTAATTAGGCCTAACTTTCCTAATTACTGCAATGTGGGATTTCGTAAGTGTGTCAGTTGTCAGAACCTAAACTGGCTTGGTGGGTCCACGTACGGTGAAGGCTGACGTTATCCGACCTGCTGTCTCGCGGGGAAGGAAGAACGGGGCAGGAGGATATTAGCTTTGCACGCCTCCCGACCATTTACCTGACTCAATCAATACTTATATTGAATGGTGGCATTAGCCTATAAGATGAAGTGGTAGAGGCTCAAGGCGCGCTTGTCTCCACCTAAAGGGTTTGGGTCACTTGTCTGCTTTTGGGGGACGGCAGTGTGTCTGGGTGTAATTAATTGCTTGTTGCAACAAGAGACTGGAGGACTTTATTGGATTTGTGCATTGAAGTAATATATTTAACTGAAAATAAAGTTTTTTAAAATTGAAATAGAGTTAATGAACTTTTGTTTAGTTTCTTCGTGAAATTCCTGTAAAATTCTCCTGTTCAGAAAGACGTCTGAAGGTATAAATTAATATTCCAGACTGCAAATTAATCTTGTGGATGAAAATATGTAAACTGAAAATAGCACCAAATTAAACTTATAATTTTACAGAGTTTTGAGTTAATCATTCAATTTAGAGTCACTGAAAATTATTTATCAATAACCAACTATTTTGGTGCATGTGATGTTGATGAGGTAGGCCTAAATTTAGGTAACTAATTTTAAATTCGGCCAAAGTTGTTAACAAATAACGTAACATATGTTAAAAAATGTGATTTTGAAGAAATACTGAAACCAATCAGCCAAAAAATGTTGTAAAATTACGTAAATAATTACAGTTACAACTGAAATTAATTAATGATTTATCTGATTAAGAATATGCCTCTCTGATAATGGAGATTGGTGCTTTACAAGTTATAATTAAACGCATTATATCACCAAATTTACAAGGAATAAATTAGCCAGGCAAAGCTATTTTAAAAAGTGAAATCTAATAATAAAAGTACTAAGCAAAAATTACCAATTTCAGTCTTAAAAATTCCAACTAAATCGGAATCATTCGAAAAATAATCGAAGAATTTTGAAATCACTGCTATAGAACATTTCTACATTGGTCTAAGTATCACAGGAGCTTATTTTCTGATGGTTTTTCGGTATTTTGCCGTCAAAATTTGACGTAAGTTCGTCAATGTTTGTAGCAAAATTAGCCCCTGTGTTCATATCGATTATGGACATGTTAAAACTTCAATCTTACAAAATATTGATATTTTGAGTCATAATTGACGGCAAATGCCAAAAGATGCCGGAGAACAGCTCCGTGAGAGACCTAAATTACAAAGTTATTTTAGTAAAACTTTATTTGTAAAATGACGTAAGTTTTAGTTTAGCTATAAACATCAATTAAAGAAGATAACAACTTATTTATCAATATTTACGAGTAAATTACCCTTTACTGCTCAGAGTAAAGAATCATCTGCGTAAAGTCGGCATCAAAAATGGCCAAGACACTCGAGATTATATTTATCGTAGTTATCGTCTCTTTCGCTGCTTGTCCCTTCGTTTTCTATGAGGTCTGATGCATAAGTAAAAGACCCATTCTCTATACGAAGACGTGGAGAGAGAGAGAGAGAGAGAGAGAGAGAGAGAGAGAGAGAGAGAGAGAGAGAGAGAGAGAGAGAGAGAGAGAGTCGTAAAGTCTCGTAAAACCACGCAAAATCACGTAAGCGTCAGAATGTGTTTTAAACCCGTAGGGTTTTGAGAGAGAGTTAGAGAGAAATAGTGGGAGACAGTGATAAACAGAGAGCGAGAGAGTGAGTGAAAGAGAAACGACTGGACTTGGTTTTTTTCGAGCCGTTTTGACATCGAGACGAAATTCTGGCTTGAATCTACACGGATTGTTCACGCCATGTTTCATGAAGACTTTCTCTGTCAAGTCAAACATTTGCTTAACCAAAGCTATGATAGTTGAACGTGAGCTTTAGGCTAAAGTCTCGGTGGGTATAACACAACAAGCCCCAACCCTCTTGGATTCCCTGTCCCGACATCTTATAAGGCATTTTATTCTAAACATTCCTCTCTCAGGGACATAGAAAATGGCAGACGCCATCTTGGAAAATACAAGCGCATGAGGCTTCATATATTCCCAGCTTAGCCAAAGTCAGCTGATGCCAACTTAGAAAAAATCAGTCCTTTTTCGAGTCGCTTTCAGTTGCTGATGACCGACTGACCTGACCTCATATTACCTCTGGCTGAGGACATATTACTCCCTCCGAGGTACTGCAGTGCTGGCTTCGAGGGTAAAAAAAAAAAATTTGATTTTTATTATCATCACAATTAACCTTCCCTACTTATAAAATTTTATGGATCAAAATAAAAGACTTTACGGACACTTTCAAATTTTATTTTTACTCATACATTACAATGACGACTTCATGAAATTGAAAGCGTCGAGATTAAAATTATGACGTCATTTATTATAGACAACTTGGGCCCCTTTCAGTAGTTGATTTAAAGACCTTTTTAAGACCATTTTCTATATACAGTATTCGCAAGTTTTTGATGCCCTTTTAAAAGGTCTTATATTCGTAGATTTTTGGCGGTTTTAAAAGGCCATTTTTACCAACAATCGTACGTTTTAGGCAACCTTTTAAAGGCTTTACTATGACTTAGTCTATAGCCTGAATATGGTCCATTAAAACCCTTTGGTTTGACCCTTACTAAAACCTTTATTTCTCTAGTAAATGTTTATATTAAGGCCCGAACAAAAAGCTTTTAAAGTCTTACTAAGGACATATAAGCCTTTTAAAGCCTCTAAAAGGCTATACCTAAAATGGAATGTATATAAGCTATACTTTAAAAATGGCTTATCTTTACCTTAGGGCTTTGAACTTGGTATCCCTATTTTTTCCTCTCTTCACTCTTAGATTAAAGTTGCAACCTCGTGATTATAGAGAGAGAGAGAGAGAGAGAGAGAGAGAGAGAGATAACCATCAAACCTTCAGCTTTACAAATGCCACTTTAGCCAGTCTTAGCAGCCAAGCAAATCAATTCCTGATTTCCAAATGACCTCGAGATTGGAACCCCCCAAAAATTCCTTATAAAAATGGCCCATCTCCATTCCTTTTGTTGCTGCTAGCACCTGCAGTATAAGGCCACTTCCTCTAAGCAAGTAGAAGGAATGAGGAAAAAGTGTTGTCCGAACAGATACTACTTTTAAGGGTCAAACTAGGACCACCATAGGGTCATCTAGATTCTAGAACGGAAGTAATCTGCTAAATGTAGGCCATAGGGCCACAAAGGGTCAACTAGTACCATTAAATGGGTCTCTAGATCGAAGAATTAATCAAATTTAGGGCATACGGTCAAACTAGGACCAGCAAATGGCCACCAAGGTGTGTAAACAGATTCTTAATGAGAAAGTATCTGCTAGTCAATATATTTGGCCTTAAACCCTCTGACATAGTACAAAAACTAGAACAGTTCTAGATATCAACAGTCCTAGTTCTACTATAAAGTTCCAATGTTTATAGACACAGTACAACGTCAGTTCCTTCTAGAAGATCTAGCAGGAATGTAGTTCTAGGAAAGTCATCTGGAACTTCTAGAAGTCTCCCAGCTCTACAAAAAGTCACGTACAACTTCTAAAAGTTTCAAAGTTTTAGAAAAGTTATCTAAAACTCTAGAAATGTCAAGCTCTAAAAAATTTCACCTAGAACTTCTAAACTCTCGAAGTTTAAGAAAAGTTATCTAGAACTTCTAGGAGTTCTAAACTCGAGAAAAAAAATTCACCTAGAACTTCTAAACTCTCGAAGTTTTAGAAAAATTACCTAGAACTTCTAGGAGTGTCAAGCTTTAGAAAAAATTCACCTGGAACTTCTAGAAGTCTCTAAGTTTTAGAAAAGCTATCTAGAACTTCTAGCAGTGTCAAGTCCTTGAAAAAAATTCACATGGAACTTCTAGAAAAAGTTATGTAGAACTTTTAGAAGTGTCAGGCTATACAAAAAAATTCACCTGGAACTTCTAGCACTCTCGAAGTTTTAGAAAAGTTATCAAGAACTTCTAGAAGTGTCAAGCCCTTGAAAAAATTCATCTGGAACTTCAAGAAGTTTTGAGGTTCTAGAAAAGTTGTCTACAACTTCTAGGGGTGTCCAGTTCTAGAAAAAATTCACCTGGAATTTCTGTCTCAAAGTTCTAGAAAAGTTATCTAGAACTTCTAGAAGTGCCAAGCTCTAGAACTAATTCACCTAGAACTTCTAGAAGTCTTGAAGTTCTAAAAGTTATCTGGAACTTCTAGAAGTCTTGAAGTTATAAAAAAGCCACCTCAAACTTCTAGAAGTCTCAAAGTTCTATAAAGCTATCTAGAATTTCTACAAGTGTTAAGCTCTATAAATATTCAATTGAACTGTTAGTCTGGAAGTTCTAGAAAAGTCATCTAGAACTTCTGTAAGTGTCAAGCACTCGAAAAAAATTCACCTGAAACTTCTAGTCTCAAAATGTTAGAAAAGTTATCTTGAACTTCTAAGTGTCAAGCTCTAAAAAAATTTCACCTGGAACTTCCAGAAGTCTCAAAGTTCTAGAACTTCTAGAAGTGTCAAAGCTCTAGAAGAGTTATCTAGAACTTCTAAAGTCTCAAAGTTCTAGAAAAGTAATCTAGTTGTGTACCAGGGCTCAAATAACCTCAAAGAAGCCATAACTAACAAAAAGGTGGGGCTGAATCGTATCCATTGACCACAGGTACAACAGACTTCCAAAACTCAATCACTTGAGATTAATAAAACCTCTATAAAAAGACAAATCTCTTTAAAAATCCACTCTCCTTTTGCTTCCTAAAAGCATAAACCGGACGACCAATCATGCTTTAACATCATTATTTTTTGAGGAAGAGGAGATATAGAAAAAGAGAAAAGCCATTAACACAACGATTGATATCTTGTGCCAACCTCATGAGATGGCTGGGAAAACTAGACTATATTGGAAGGGAGGAAAAGAGGAGAGTGACGAATTACGTTAGATTTCACTAATGCACAAACTCTTGGGAGACAAAACCTGACGAAAAACAAAGAGATGAGTAACTAGAGAGGCTACAACTTGGCAACAAGGACAAGAAAAACTCCTCCAAGATGGAGGTCTCTTAACTTAGAAGCTATGAGGACAACGTTACTAAGAGTATGTCAATTCGAAGAATAGCACTTGGGAGAGAAAGTCAGTTATGTCAGCTTAAACACACATGCTGTGACATTAAAATGCTTTATGATAGTACTAAAATAGTACTAGTGGATGATACTAGGTCATCAGTGATTTAAACACGTACCAGAGACGACCACAAAGAAGAGAAAATACATCACCCTGTTCAAGCAGATGAGAGCTGTATGAGATCACAATTTGAAGTCTAAAGGAACAATGATTAAGATATGCCATAAGCATATGCATGTGACAAACATGAAAGGAGACAACACAGCCAATATCTGGGAAAACCAATGATTATTTATTGGGAAGCAATATCAAATTATAAAATATTGCCAAAACAAAACGAAAGATGGCAAAAGTGAATGGAAGTGTGCACAGATTACGAAAGTCGTCAGCTGTATACTTTACACTCAACATCCCCAAAAAGCTGACAATTATTCAAAATGAACAAAACAACATGACCACATAAAAACCACATAAAACAAAGACATTTCTTGGATTTAATTACTGCCAATTACCACTTCCTACTACATTCTGAATTAAGAAAATAAACTGTCTAGAAGACAAAGTAAAGTTTGTATGAGAGAGAGAGAGAGAGAGAGAGAGAGAGAGAGAGAGAGAGAGAGAGAGAGAGAGAGAGAGAGAGAGAGAGAGAGAGAGAGAGAGAGAGAGGTGTTAACAAAACAAGCAAAAATTTTATTTAAAAAAAAATATATAAAACACACAAAAAATCAAATTACACTCAACACATACAAAATGATTCTTCATACTTCCACAACAAAACTCTCTTTTCATATTCTCTACATAATTCATTAACACCCATTATTTCAATCTTTTCTATCTACAAAGGAAGGAAACACCTCGAAGAAGCAAATCTGTGCACATTTAACTCTTTGCAGCTGGGCGTTCCCTTTCTTCTTCTTCATTCTCCCACTGGTCTAAGATCTTACATTTGATTCAAACATAACTAATCAGGAAGTGTTAGGCATTACAGAAAGGGAACATGTAAAATTCAGGTCTAAGGCCAAGAAAGTGCTGGGAGCTATGGTGAGGTCATTCGGGCTGAAAGGGAAACTGAGAGGTTTGAAAGGTCTAACAGGAGGAGGAAAGTAAGCTGGAAGGGAGAGAATATGAAGAATGGAGGAGGATGTACAGTCAAAGGAATGGAAGGGGTTGTAACAGCTACAGCCCATGGAAAGGACGCTGCAAAAAAACCTAAGTAATGCCTATAGTGCACCTTAGGTATTACTTCTTAGTGGCAAAACCTCAGACCACTGAGTTAAATTACTCAACTCTCAGAGTGACGGCAAAAAGCATTTGTCTTCAATAACAGAATTGAGGGTTTCTAACCTGAAATTCTTTGAAAAATGATTGGATAAACTGACACTGAAGACGAATCTGTCAAAGACAAATACGAACACTTATTATCAAAGCAGGACAGGGGCCAAAGTTGTTCCACATTGTAAAAAAAGTACAATACGTAGCCTGACCCACCTCAAATAGAATGAGAGAACTCCTATACATGGGAAGTAAGCAAAGAGTGCATGAAAAGCCTATAGCATGAGGAGGGAGGTCTTGCCTTAAGTTAAAACAATGGTAGAACGGCAAACACAAAATGAGGAAAACTTCTAATTGTGGACAGTTACCACAGTTAGTTGCTCCTCAATGGAATTATCTCAAAAGTCCAAAGCAGAACTAATTCTGAACAGGAATTAGAGGGAGACTGACTGCTTAGAGAGGATGAACCCAGGTCTTAAATAAAGAAATGATTAGCAACAGGGAGCCTTGGCTATTATTTTGGCTGGCGGTTATGGTGTATCTACAATACACAACACATCTGTTATGAGACCCTATTTTGGCTGTGAATACCACAAGGAAACAGAATTTTTCCTGTGCTAACAAAGGTACTGGAATAGTTTCAAGATGCACATCATCAGTCAGTAAATGAGTAAAGTTCCAATGGGGATGGGAAGATCTTTGACAAGAAGTATACATAAAAATAAAGATGTCAGCAGCCAGGTACCCTAGAAGGCACCAAACCAACATCTGGCCTGACCCAAAGCATTCTTTATTAGACACACAGTTACAGAAGGCAATTAAAGATAAGACAAAGTCAAACGGCTTTCTTCAAACACTGGCACAAACTAGGTAGGGAAGAAAGGAGGTTACCTATGGGAATATATTAGAATATACGATTGAGGACAAAGGCCAAGCCCAAAGCCAAGCACTGGGGCATATGATGAGGTCATTCTGGGCTGAAAGGGAAACTAAGAGGAATAAAAAGGTTTGAAATGTGTACCAGGAGGAAAAAGTTTTTGCAGCTGCACAATGAAACATTTGTTATGAGAGGGTTGAGGAAAGTAAGATGGAAGAAAGAGAATTTGAAGGGAGGTACAGTAAAAGGAGAGGCCTGTAGGGAAAGAGGAGGCTGAAAACACGTAAGGGGTGATGCAGTAGAGAAAGCAGTAAATATTGATAGAATAATAACAAGATGAAGGAGGCTGTGCTTTGATGCTTATAACTGAGGAGAATAAACAAGAACTGGAGGATGCTGGTATGACTAAATGGACAACAAAATGAGGCATGTGAAGACATCAAGGGAGTGCTTCCTTACATCACACTTTCACAGAACAAACTGAAGACACTAATTGCAAGGTTGATCAAATACATTATAGCTCAAAATGAATGAGTATTCATTTGGAACAGATGTGAGGCCAACAACTCTCTAGCAAGTTTCCAGAGGACAAAATCCCCAATTATGCAGTGGAGAGGATGTGGTTGTAACAAGCACAAGAAAACAATTACAAACATCAGAAAACCTAAAGCACTGTGCAAGGCACTTTGATGATGCATTTTAAGAGAAGAGAAGCAGTCACAGACAGGAGACACAGAGGATCAAGACTTTGGAAGCATGATTTAAAAGGAAGCCAGGACAAGGAGGAGCAAGGTAGAAAAAAATGTCTGAAATTAGCAACTGCCAGTTTGGCTTTGCTCTAGGGAAATCAACCACTGAAAATATTTACTAAGAGCAAATGCCACGAAAAGAAGGATAGAAATACATAAAAACCAAATCTGTATGTCTTCAGGAGGTGTTCAAAGGGGCACTAAGCCATGCAACACGCATTAAGAAGGGCAAAGAGTACCAGAAGACTTACAAGTAAGCAACAATGCTAACATAATACAATATCTGGGCCAAAGACAGCGCTAGACACATCTTCAGAATCTGACAAGAACATTTGCGTCTCATAACATCAGAGGAAGTATCTAAGAAATGACAAGAGGGGAGAGGCTCCTTGTAGCCTCTGTATGCAGACCTGGTGTCCTTGTTAATATCAAGAAAGGCCTTAGAAAAACATCTGAAAGATGGGAGACTGGAACAGAGGTCAGAGCTGGAAATCAAAGCAAGCAAAACTAAGAATACCACGACAGGCAGGAACCAAAGGAAAAGGTGTAGGCTGGAGACTGACCAGGTGGATGCTGTATGCATGGTCTTGTAAGCTGTCATGCATCAAATGTGAGGGTTTTGATGCCTAGTATACACAAAAGCTAATATTTAAGACACATGGAGGTGGTGAAGGATTATACGAGTCTGTCAACATCTCAATTGTTGTGGGCAGGCTCCAGAAAAGCCACTATGGTGAAAGTTTTCTAAAGCATAGCCACGCGTTGATTTTGACATTAAAAACACATTTTATTTTCACTGGAAACCCAATATTTTAATTAAAAACAAAAATATGTGGCACAGTTTTTGACCTCCACTGGTCAGCATTAAGGATTTAGAAAGTCTGAGGTCACTTGACTGGCTTAACCCTAAAGCAAACATCTACTTCAAGAACAGTTGCCCTCAAGCTGCCAATGTGATAGAACAGTATGGAAACCCAAGATGGTAACTGCAGGACAAGGAAATATTTCATTTTGATAAGCCACAAAATATTTCATTTTGATAAGCAACAAGTCCTGTACCTGACGTTTCGAAGGCCACTGCTTGAACAGTTGAAGAGACAAAACTTTTGGAAGCGTCTATTGGTTGGATTTCAAATGTGAAAAAGATGAGCTCAGAAAATGCAATCCTGACAACAATTAATAATTGCCAGAAGGGAAAAAATATTCCTGAAGACAGACCCATAAAAAACTTGACTGCTTTTGTGTATGTTAGCATTCAAACATTTTATTATTATTCCTTTTCCAAAACATACTTATAGCCATTTCTTAAAAAAAAAAAAAAAGAAATAGGACAAATAACACGTCTCAGGAAAATTCACACAAAAGAAAGGAAAGACTTAAATGACTAAATAGAGATAGATGTAGACAGGTTTTGGAGAGCAGATGATGATGATTGAAAATCTCCAAAATATTGTTTGGTCACGTGACAAAGAGGAAAGTGGAGATATCAAGGTGACTGATACAAAAATGGGTGAGGCCCACGCATGGGAATTCCAGCTGACAAGAAAAAGACACTTTCTGTCCATTAAGTAACAAAGACTATATTGTATCCAGCACTTGATAATTTTCTAGATATCTTTCGACTATCAGATTGGAAAATTAATTGTTTCCTAAAAACCAAACCATTTACATCTAAGCCTTGTTTTGTTGTTCAACTAAAATTGCATGTTTTGCTAAGACACTTCCCCTGTCATGTCTAACACTTCCTTCAAAGCTGTACTAAATTCCAATAAAGCCAACACATTTTCTCATTTACAATACATACAAAAATAGTTTTATATACCATCTTGAATTTATTTGAGATTTCATTACTTTGGAGCACTGGTAACCATGATAATATAATCTAAATTACAATAAATTAATGTATTTTTGATATGTAATTTACAATTCCGTAAATACAGATCTGTATTTTTTAAATCTAATTTACAGTTGTACAAAAATGTATTTTTGAAATATAATTAAAATGCAGTAAATACAGAACTGTACTTTTAAAATCTAATTTACAGTAGTCTAAGTACAAAAATCTATTTTTGAAATATAATTAAAATGCAGTAAATACAGAACTACTTTTTAAATCTAATTTATGGTCAGTACAAAAATGTATTTTTGTAATGTAAATAAATGCATTCAGAACTGTACTTTTTACATCTATTTTACAGCAAATACAAAAATGTATTTTTGAAATATAATTAAAATGGAGTAAATACAGAACCGTATTTTTTAAATCAAATTCACAGCAAATACAAAAATATTCATAATCTACTGACAGTGCAAGACTGGAGAACCAGTGACCTTGAAAATAACCACTGTATTTTTGAAAAGTAAACCACCAAAATATACCTAAAACTTCTTTATCGTTATACATGACATTTACAAATTGCAACTTCACAAAACATCTCAAATGGCAATTTGCTTTGTAAACCTATCTGGTTGTTGTTTAAAGAAAACAAACCTCTTCATTTTCACTTGTGCCCTAACAACTTTAGTTAAGAGCAGACAAATCAAATGGTTATTTTGGCAACAGGAAAGAGAAAATTTACTGATGGGTGCTGTCTCCACAGGGAGGTCCCTAATTTGTCTACAAAAGGCCCTCCTCAATAAACCTCAGGATCTGTAATCCTTGCACAAACACTGCACAAAGCCTGATGATGTAAATATATGCCCCAAACACAACCACAATTATGAGGAAGGCTAAAGATTGCAATTAAGAATATAACAAGATTACAAAACTAAGCAAAATACAAAATTAATCTGAAAGAATCCTAATTTGCACCTCAGCTTCACAGATACTTTGGGAGTTTGGCTTTTTGATAAGGAACAGAGTCTGTTCAGCAACAAAGAAACTACAATACAGACTAACCTGTAATTGACATTTACAGTAACATTAAATTTAAGAGGCTTATCTACAAGTGTAACACGTCCAAAATGGTTACATAGCAAAAAATAATCAGAACAATGCTGATGATGATAAGTACAGAAGTTAATGTTGTGATGTCACTGTAATTCAGTGGTAATAAGTATGCCACCTATCTACAAGCAAAAAGGCACAGAATTACGGACAAATTTGCTCAACACTACAC
Source organism: Macrobrachium rosenbergii (assembly GCF_040412425.1). NCBI lineage: Eukaryota > Metazoa > Arthropoda > Malacostraca > Decapoda > Palaemonidae > Macrobrachium > Macrobrachium rosenbergii. Next base: position 207,098 of record NC_089760.1, on the reverse strand, counting down.
CTCAATGAGAAGCAAAATGAATGAAGAAACGCATGAAAGGAAATGAAATTCACAACACAATACCAGAAAGGACATCAAAATAGCATAACCAACCCTAAAGACAAGAGGGAACGATGCCTTGAATTCTGTGCCAGCATACACTGTTGGAATTGTTGTTTTCCTTTTTCAAGCCCTCACAAGATAGCGCAACTGGGAAACATCTAAACAAAAGATTATTTAATGATTAACCGGTTTGTAAGAACAGGGACTATAAAGTAAAACAACTTGAAACATGGAAGACTAGAACATCGTAAAGAGAAAACAAAAGAGAATGTTGTGAGTGGGGCCAATAAAGATGAGGAAAAGAGAGGGTGTCAGAACAGAGCCCTGAAGAAAGCTGTGAGATATGGGGAAGGAAAACCAACAGTGACAGATTCATGCCTGACAGCAGAGGCCGAGAACTTCTAGCTTGGTTTATTGGCTCCAAGGGCCTGATGAATACTTTTTGCACAAATATAAAACACAATATCAAAAAATGAAGCTAGTGAATGTGTACTGCAGTTCCTTGCTATGATATAATAGAATAAAAAAACCAGAGGTCCAGGGTTTAAAAAAAAGAAACAGGAAGGAAATGTAATGAAAAAGGAATACAAAATTGAGGCCAAAAGCCAAGCACTGGGACCTGCGAGATACTTCAGCACTGAAAGGGAACTTGGGAAGAATAAAAAGGATTGAATGGTGTAACAGTTGCACTATGAAAGAACTGTCAAGAGAAGGTGGGAAAATAAGATGGAAGAGGGAGAATGTGAATGAAGATGCAGTACAAGGCATGAAAGGATGTTGCAAAAAACCCGGTTCCTGACAATTTGATGTGGGCTAAGACAGGACGTATCCGATCATATAAGATTTGCCTAGCAGGAGAACTGACTGACATGTAGAGAAAACTAACAAAAGTGGCCTATTTTTGGGAGCAAAAAGAACCTCTTGTTGGAAAGAGTTTGTAAGAGATTGAAATAGAAAGGTGAGACAGCAACTTGCTCTTGCCTAGAAAGGTCTCACCTGTCACTAACGACTATCTAGCTAGTTCTAAGATCATCTGCTCTCTCTGAACATTACGGCCTAAGTCAAAATAAGATAGTTGTGCAATGCACCTTAATTCAAATATTGTATTGAATATTAAAATACAATACTGTATTATAATATTCAATATTACAATCAAGACTCATGTTACTTATTAGTGTTTAACCCTTAATGGTTTGGCTAAGTATATATCATGCAAACCCCCAGGTTGGCCAATTTAAGAAAACAACACATCAATGGAAGGAGGAAGATATGCAAATGCAGATGGTGTAAGAAAACCCTGTTTAGGGCCTCTTTTACAAGACACTCACAAAACTATGTTAATTTTACCAAGTTATACATGGTTTTTCTTATAATTTATCTTACTTCATTTTGTAAAATTATAATGACAGCTCACACAATATCATAACAGATAAGAACTGAAATCAGTAACAAATTCTGGGTATATTTACTGTAAAATATTTATAAGATTTACTGAGGTGGGGGGATGCAGTAGCTTTCTGTGAGGTATACATATTTTTTCTCATATATCTTTGCACTTTTCTTTGCAAAATTACAATTATAGCCGACATACTATCATAAAAGATTAGAACTAAAACCAACAGCAATCCCTGGGTATATTTATAGGTAATCAAGTCTCAGGCCATACTGACCCACCCCCTCTGTCCTGTGCTGAGCTACTACAGTTGCCATAAGTGATTTATCGACCAATGAAGTGATGTGAACATCTTTCCTGCTAAATTTGTCAAAATTAATACTCGTAGGAGTTAGCCCACCCATTGCTCAAAACCTGTTATAGATCCTCACCCCATATTTTGTTCAGAAATAGAAAAATTTTTAAAAATTGGGTATACAGTATTCATCTTGTTCTTCTTGCTAAGCATCTTCTGCCACTTGTGCTGCGTGTGGTTGATATTTGTGATGGTTCCTGTCAAAATGTCACCTGGAAAGCAATTGAACATACTTTAGCATTGAAAATGTTTTGTGTGAAGGGTTTGCAACTTTATTTTTCAATAACTGTGGATATGATCTGATTTCTAGAAACTATTAAACTCCTGTTTATAAGAAATTGATCAAAAGTTAACAGTTAATTAACATTCGAATCAAGGTGGTCCTTATAACTATAGACATAAAAATGATGAACTGAGATATAAACAAAACAGTTTTAACCTTAATTAATAAAATGCCATTAATGCTAACAAGAAAATCGCCCGGTTTAAAACTAGGTCTAGGTCTGGGAGAGTTCCCATTCAGGGAAGGAACACAAAACGGAATGCGTTGCTCCAGATGGATGTGGAGTAGAATCCTAAACACCAAGTCATTTGTAAACCATGCAATAGGCTGGGCAAAACTGAGATTTCTGAAAGGAAAATGTGAGGATAAAATTAAATCATCATCAAACACATGTAATCAAAGTTGAAAACTAATAATGAGACCTGAACTATTCAAGGGCACAATTACAGTATTGTGAATAACTGTCAAAACAACAGTTATGATTTGAGACAAAACCTTCCCAGGAAAGAGAGGTCCAATCTCATCTGCTGACCACTCATTTGCCGACTGTCTTAAGAACAAAGATGTGGGCACCATCAGGAATGGATTGAGAGGCAACAAGTAACAGTCAAGATATTTATGTGTCAAATGTAAAAGTTTTATCTCTTTATTCTAAATAGTTTCATATTCAGTTAAAACCCTTCACTTTTACTAGGTGATGAAAGGAAAATGGTATAAATGCAGTTTGATCTACATCTACAAAATGTACTTGAACTATTTCCTACATAACTTTTGTAGTACCTTACAGCTACATTATACAGTCTTCAATTCAAACAATATCCTGAACAAAATTTACTCACTACAGCTGCATGATTCTGACAATGGAACTCAGTATCCAGAGACACAGATATCATATAAAAGGTGAAGCTTCTTTTCCCACTTACTATAATTTCAATACTGTTCTGACAATGATCTTCAAGTCCTAAAAGTGTGTGTGTGTGTGTGTGTGTGTGCGTGTGTGTGTTTTGATACGAAGCACTGGCACAACGCATCAAAAAAGCAATAACATTAGGCTGCCCCTGATTTCATGAGAGCAACACCTCCTCTCTCTCTCTGACTGACAGAGAGAGACATGAGCACAAGCCCATGCATCCATATTTCCACTGAGGAACGCTACACTAATGCACAGGAACAGAATTAAAGCACAGGTGAAGACCGGCTGCAATTAAAATCAAACATTTTTCACCACAGTGCTGAACAAATACAATCACTACCTGAATCCTGTAAACCCCAGACATTTAATTCTCATTCAGTAGTGTAATTTACATTTACGACTCATAAAAATGTGGAAAAGCAAAAAAATTAATTCATTTGTCTGTAAAATCAAAACTGAGTTGGGTGAATGAACCTTTTTACAAACAGCAGAATTTACAAACACACATCACCTACACATAAAAATCACAAACCAGAACCATTTGACACCATGACAACACTAAATATATTACAAAAATTATAGTAACAGAAACAAAAATGTATCCTGGTGAGGAAATTCTCCATGAATTCCTCCACTCAGGACTACACACCTTAAAAGAGGCTGCCTCTTGCACGTAAGCTCAAAGGAATTCCCCATAAAAGGAAGACTCAATCACTGGATTTAGAGGCCGTTCAGAACCTGGTTGGTCCACAGACCAAGTAACTGAGGATTTAGGCATGAGCGTAAGGGCCCGCAATACGTACGAGCATGCCATGTCCATCATATCTTAGCCAGGAAAGTCTCAACACTCAGGCCAGTCACATAACTGGATAACAAGAGTTGAATGTATGCTTAGCACCCTTGGTGTGTAAAATACTGACCCTTAAAGAAACTTGCAATAAATCTTAGCAGATTACTAGGCCACATAGCAATGGGCTACAATATAGCCCTGAAGGCAACAGTGTAAATAGAAAATACACCAAGTGCATGACAACATATAAATTCTTGGAACCACTGGATCAGATCAAATCAAAGACAATAGACATTATCCTATATAATCTACCTTTGGTCATCAAATAAAGGGAAAACAAAGTCTCCTGATGTATGTGTGTCTTACAAAACTGGACAAAAAAGCAATAAACCTTTCCCTCAAATCCAATCAAACCGTTCACATGAGACCACATAATCAATACATAACATTTTATAATTCAGGCAGTTTTTTCAGCTGGGATAGCTGACAACGAAACTAGAGATATATTTTAACTTGAAGAAAGTGATTTATGAAAGGCATCTTACTGTATTTGCTCATTCTACCAGGCCAAACACTCTTATGTTATTTCAAGTAAAATATTAAAAGCCAAAAAGTGAACTAGCAGATGTCACAAGTGGGTAAATCTTTGTTTTCTTGACTATAGTGGAGGGAGAGGAAAAAGAATTAGTGTCAGAACATCAAGATATTGGAGAAAGAGCACTGGATTTGTACAGGTCTACTGCGATGGGGAGTCAATTTATCACTTACCAGGAAAATGGTTTATGAATCATCACAAACTACGAAAACTAAATGAAACTCACTTCTAGAGCATCTGAAAGACTCTCACGCTCAAAAAACTGAGTTCGGGATGATTAGGCCGTATTATTATCGCCCATGAACCTGTTAGGCCATTACAACTTAGGCCACATAAACTATAGACCGTAAGACATGGTGGAAGCTCCTTGGCATGCCATGTTTAGTACTGGCCCCTCGGGGGTCAAAGTAATATATACTGTGCACCCATTTTGCCCATTTGGATGTTGCTTTGGGTCGTCATCTGGCGAAGTGCACAAACCAAGCAGCCTTCCCTGATACTCCAGCAAACATTCAATGAAATGTTCAAAGAACGGCCTCAGAACCTTTTCAAGAATAACTATAGCAAAAGAATAACTACAGCAATAACAACTGTGCATCTTATACATCTGATTGTACCTCCATCATCCTGAAAATATTTTATGTATATTTAACAATCAAAGTAGACACTTGCATTCTCTGACTATAACATTTATGAAGTTGAAAATGTTTCAAATCAATAAATGTTTTGTGTTTTTGTTTTGTAAAAGTATATCAATGAAAATTGTGCTGGGAAATAAACTTCAAAGCAAATCCTCATGAAGAAAACAACTCTATTGGCACTCACTATCTTTAGTAATGGTTGGAGTTCTTGTATGTGGATGGCACTCATGGCTGCCACTATTAAAAATATATCCACCAACTCTTGCTTGGATGAAGACTTCACGGGAAGTGACACCTGAAATCGAAGAAAAAAAAAAAAAAAATTTATCCTAACGAAGCAATTTTGTATAAATCATTATTTAATGATGATATTCATTAATGGTTGGAAACGCTCACAAACCCACATTCATACAGGTTAGATTAAGTGATCAGTTTTTTCTCGGCTAATTAGTGTAATTCAAGAGTACAGTACAGGCAGTCCCCGGTTTATGACGGGGGTTCCGTTTTTATGCCGCGTGGTAAACCGAAAATCGTCATAAACTGAAAAATCGTCGAAAATTGTCAAAAATCCTAAGAAAACCTTACTTTTAACGCTTTGGGTATTGAAAACGATGTAAACTGCATTTTTATTGAGTTTTTCATAAAAAAAAAAACTCAAAATTTTTATTATTTTGCCGTTTTGGAGCCATATTTCCGTCGGATCGGATGCATTTAATGCCAGAACTCCTGGAATATGCGCGTAAACTGGAAATAATTTTACGAATATATTTGAAAAGGCCAGAATCCTTTGGAATGTCGTAAGCCGGACCCGTCGTAAACCAGGGACTGCCTGTATAATGTTTATAGTAATTTTACAAAAACTTATATTTCAAGGAAAAATCCACTGTGATATCACACTCATGACATGCGCATAATCTCACATCTGGTATAAATACGCTGGCGAGAAACACAAGCAACAATAAATGATGCGTAGCCTTGTCAAACGTTCCTCTGGTGTATTAATGAACTGCTATAGCAATAGCTCATGTACTTAAGAAATGTATAAGGGTTAGGTGGGGAATATGAGGGTTACAGTTGTTTAAACTGGTTTGAAATGTTAAATTGTAATTAACCCAATATTTGCATATTTTGTAAAGGTAAAATTCTACTTTAAACCATTATCACACTTTTGACTTGAAAATATTTTCTCATCTTTTAATGTGACAGTGAACATTTCTGACGTTCATTTCTTTCGCAAATGACCTAACCGACCAAACAATAGCATGCCCTAGGGTAAAGACCTGATCCCACAGGTTCGGTTAGGCTAGGTGTGGTTGGTTAGGTCATTTGCAAAAGAAACCAATGTCAGAAAGGTTCAGAGCACAAATTAAAACACACAGAAAAATTATATTTTCATATCAAAACTGTGATAATGGTTTAAAGCAGAATTTTACTGACAACTCTGAGGAAGGGGGCGGAGGGTTGCAGCTCCCTGACATAGGGTGCTGTGCCCTGACCTGGCTGGGTAAGGAAACATATTATTATGGATAAGGAACCATATTGCAATAGATTAAAAAATATTATGGAAAAAAATATTGTTATTATGGAAGAGGAAACATATTGTTCTTATGGACAAGGAAACATTGTTATGAATAAGGTAACATATTTTACTGGAGAAGGAAACACATCGTTATGTATAAGGAAACATTCATTATTAAGGAAAAGGAAACTTATTGATATAAGGTGGTTACTGACATGTGGGCCAGCATATATTATTAAAGAATAAACAGGCCATAACCACTAAATGACCCAAAACCCTAACCTTCCCCAGTGTCCAAAGGCTCCCGGTGACCTAAAATACCCCATATTGCTATGCTAATTAGGCCAGCCTTAATTCAGGACCCTAAATGACCTAATAAGATAATTAAGATATACGATGTTTTAATGGAAGAATTCCTAGATAATTAAGATATACGATGTTTTAATGGAAGAATTCCTATAATTTCCCAAATGACCTAATAAGATAATTAAGATATACGATGTTTTAATTGAAGAATTCCTATAATTTCCCAAATGACCTAATAAGATAATTAAGATATACGATGTTTTAATGGAAGAATTAATATAATTTCAAGTAAAATTATGTCGGTCGGCTGTAACTAAAGCGTAATAATATTGACCCTTGAAGACTGCACGCGGGTACCGTGGGTAACCCGCACCGGCGCATACAGCTCTAGGGTAAATTGCAGTTTAGCTGCAGTCGACGGGCAAAATGTTACCCTAAACTCATATAAAGTAGCAAAACAACACTGAAAAACGTCAAATGCCACAGGATACCTCAATTGCACACGAAACGCTGCTTGCGATCGGGGCGAAGAAACGTAACCGGTCAACAGAGCCGCTATCTTGGGTTACGTTACCACTAAGGAGCCATATATTCAGCAGGGGGAAGGTTGGGTACTGCACAAAAGATACCAGTTGGTAAAGTGACGTAGGAGGACTGTTACGTAGAAACATGGCGGTAAATAAGTTACCCCAAAAAATAATAACACTCCTACATGAAAAGCACTAAAATCCGATACCACCAAAACACGGGTGACCTAACTAACTGATAATAAAAGAAGGATCGTTTAGGAACCTTACCTTGAAGTGGTGGAGGGTACAATTCAGCCGCCGGCTTTACGAACGCGTGGAGCCTCGTCGTCGGGTCATCAAGGTGTATTTTAAAATTGGCTACTCAGCTACTGCCAAGTAGCCGACGAGAGTGTTTGGCCTGGTAGAATGAGCAAATACAGTAAGGTGTCTCGCGTAAATCACTTTCTACAAGTTAAAATAGATTTCTAGTTTCGATGTGAGCTATCCCAGTTGAAAAAAACTGCCTGAATTATAAAATCGTTATGTATTGATTATGTGGTCTCATGTGAACGGTTTGACTGGATTTGAGGGAAAGGTTTATTGCTTTTTGTCCAGTTTTGTAAGATACACATACATCAGGTGACTTTGTTTTCCCTTTCTTTATTTGATGACCAAAGGTAGATTATATAGGATAATGTCTATTGTTCTTTGATTTGATCTGATCCAGTGGTTCCAAGAATTTATTTGTTGTCATGCACAGTGTATTTTCTATTTACACTGTTGCCTTCAGGACTATATTGTAGCCCATTGCTATGTGGCCTAGTAATCTGCTAAGATTTATTGCAAGGTTCTTTAAGGGTCAGTATTTTACACACCAAGGGTGTTAAGCATACATTCAACTCTTGTTATCCAGTTATGTGACTGGCCTAAGTGTTGAGACTTTCCTGGCTAAGATATGATGGACATGGCATGCTCATACGTAGTGCAGACCCTTACGCTCCTGCTATTCCTCAGTTACTTGGTCTATGCACCCAACAGAGCCTCTACGCACTTGCGTAGGATATAGTTGCCATATATCGCATTTAGGTATTCTTTGATAGCTAAATTTTAATTACTACCGATATACTGAAGTTATCATTACATTCTACGAAAAATGTAATTTTCTCAGTGATAGTAGGGTTACGGTTTTGGCTTATAGCTCAAAAACTATTGCGAATTTTTTAATAACATTTTCTGAGAATATAGTCAAGAGGTGTAAGAGTCCGTATGTGTGTGTATATATACTGTATATACTGTGTGTATATATATATATATATATATATATATATATATATATATATATATATATATATATATATATATGTGTGTATGTGTGTGTGTGTATGTGTGTGTGTGTGTGTGTGTATTATACACCAGAAGGAGGCTATCGCTACACATTTGCAGCTTGGTCCACTGATTGCAGTAGTGCAAGGAAATTTCAAACTGTACTAGTGTGTGCGTGCGTATGCGTAGTACTGATAACACAGAGATAGTTTCGCGACGAACCTGTAATACCTTTTTCCACTGATAATTCTGAAGTTTTGCTCCCTCAGATTCAGAGATGGCAAAGATTATGTATTCACGCATGATTGTTGGTTAATCTGTTTGCTTTCAAGATATCACAAATATTAGTGGATTTATGGGAAATTTCGTAAAAGGTGGGCTGTGGGGCACGACACATTGATTGGATACTTGTTGGATTCGGATCCAAGTGTGGATAAAGGGTTATTTTCATTATTCTTTGCTGGTCTAAGCTGTGTCTGTCCACAAAGTATCTAAAAGTTTTTTTATAGACTTCCATGAAATTTTGTGGCGAAACAGTTATGAACCAAAGAAGGTTTGATTAAGTCAATTTTACCATGTATCGGCTGTTCTCCCTTTGTTCAGTTTTGATGGCATCATATAACTCATTGGTATATCAAGGACTTAAAACTCCAGTCTAAATTCTAAATTCCTTCAGCATGAAGAGACAAGTGTCGTTTCTGAGTTTTTTAAATTTTTCATATGATTAGACAATTGCCACAAGCATAACTTGCTCATTTCTGTATATTAGAATTTAAGGCTTTATAAGAAAATGCCGCATTTAAGGAGTATGTTTTTTTAGATAAATAAATATAAGACTATAAACTAATGAAAGTAACACAAAAGATAGTTAATCAAACATAATGAAAATATAAGCCAATCGGGGACAACTTAGCAAAAACGAGAAACAATTAAACTCAAGATGGGTGATGAAGCTCGAAATTTTTTTTCATTTTTTCGTTTTTTTTTCTTGATACGTTTTGAGTTTTTTCTTACTCGTCTGCAACAGATTGTCCGCGCCTTATGCGGCTAAATTCCTCGAATTCGATATCAGTGGATTGGAGTTTACGGAGTACAGCCTTGCTGGCACTGGGATCTGGATGCATCAACTTGAAGGGAAGGTCTGCAGTCAGTTCGCCTCCAATGGCACCACAATTCAGCTTCACACGGAGAGAGTAGGACACGACTATGCCCAAAGCGTCATTGACATTCTTACCGGCCGCCACCAATGTTGAAGATGCCAAATTAGCATCTGTATCCTTCATCTGACCATCCAGGGCGATTCCATATCGTCTTTTGTTAGAAGAGGCAAGAGGGGTGATGGAGAAGTTCTTGGTGAAATGAGCACCGGGAGTGATTGGGCATCCTTCACGAGACTCGAGACTGGCCACAACACGGCTGAACATGTTGTTCGTCATTGTTACCTCAACATGTTGGACCACTTGACACTTGACGTTCTTCACCGTTTTCTTGGAAGCATTGTTGATGTTAAGCTTAGCCGTGATTGGCTGACCATGAAGGTAAAGATCACGGTCCAAGCTGACTTCCAAGTTAAGCTTCCCAGGAGAAAGAGTGAAGCTCTTGCTCACCAAGGTAGAAGGCTGGCGAGAGCTAGGCTCCATAGATGCAAACTGGACCTTTCGGACAGCGAAGCTGACGGAATTACGCTTGTGGGGGCGCTCTTCCTTGTTATCAGCCACGTACAGCTTCAGGTCGTAGATCACACCGAGAGGCTGACTCTGTTGAAATAAAATGAAATATTCATTATCGAACACTGTTTATATTTCATTGCTCTTATTAATATGGATTTAAATCCATTTGACTCTTGTGCCAGATGCCATTACATTTGTTAAAAAAATTAACTGTTATATCATGACATTCTTTGCAATTAATGCTAGAAATCATTAGAGTTTACTTACAGATGCCTCATCTCCATTGTCCAAGTTCACAGAGCAGGGGGCATTTTCAGGCAGAGAGACACTGAAAGCATGGGCATTGGCCCCAAGCTTCTTGAGGAGCCTCTCTTGGACTTCAGTGACTTCCCCATCTGAGTTGTTCATTTCAACTGGGGTGTTAACGAGAACCATTTCCTTGCTGAAATGGAGTCCCATGACTTCATCCTCTTCGCGCCCGTAGCGGTACGTGACCGCCACGCGCGCGAAGACCCTCCTTCCTCGCAGGTAGTCATTGTCCACAACCACCACACCGTTCACAGGGGAGGTGTGGTTGATGCGGTCAATGAAGTCCCGCTGGTTTAGGTACGCTGTGACCTTACCTGTGCAACACAAGAAAGGATGAATGTAAAGAGGAATGTCAAAGTGCACGCGTAGAGGATTTTATATATAATCAGTGACACCAATTTGTCTATTCCAGTCGGGATTGCGGTAAATACATAATGTTTGCAATGTTTCAGTTCATAATGCAAGTATTTGGATTTCAAAGTTATATCTAACGGTAATCAAAGGTCGATTTGGAGATGCGTATAGGTTCGAAAGTAAAATTACTATCGTAGGAAGCTGAAATTTCTGAACTAGAGCGTGCAAATGACTAAGAAATGACTAAGCAAGCGAACGTCATCCAAATTTTTCAGTCTCAATAACTATACATGATGTTCTAACAAAAGAATCTTTAGTTTTTATCATGATTAGATTTACTTCGATCACGAAAATATTCAATCCAAGTTGGTCTTCCGGCAGCTCGTTGGGGAAACTGCAAGCTACCCTACTAAGTATTCTTAAAATCCTTCAGTAAGGGTATAGCACTTGTTGATGCTATGCCAACTAATCGTCAGACAACAAAATGCTCTGTAGCTTCCGTTGGATGGTGAAACGATTGTTTATGAGAGACAGAACGAGAGAGAGAATTTTGTTTATGTTTTGAATATTTTGGCCTACAGAAGCAATACACTATTAATTTTCCTTCATCAAAACCACGATATTTTTGGAAATCAAACGAATTTTGATAAAACATTTTGACGTAAGGAAACCAACTTGAAATGATCGTTAATTTGCTAACAATATAAAGACAATGAATTCAACGAAAAGACTAAAAAGCAATACATTATTAATTTTCCTTCACCAAAACCATGATATTTTTGGAAATCAAACGAATTTTGATCAAACATTTTGACGTAAGAAACCACCTTGAAATTATCGTTAATTTGGTAACAATATAAAAACATTGAATTCAACAAAGAGACTAAGCTATCAACGGTTACAAGTCACACAGAAAACATTTCCATTTATGTATTATAATGACTGAATTTGATTAAAGATCATGATGGGAACAGCGTCAGTCTCTAAAGTAAATGTGCCGATGAATTTGCTTATTATTCCGGGTTCTGGTGTCGGCAGGTGTTAATGAATAAAAGATCAGTTTGCAATGACATCGAGTTCCCTCTCTGCAAATGGTGTCTGGTTATCGAACTGAAGAAATGAACAGAGAGATTCTTTACAAGAAACTTCGCTGTTAGCCTTACCATTAGGGGCTGTCTTTTTGAAGACCTTGACTGCGTTAACCATGGAAAGAGTTTGGAGGCGAGAGCTCGGCTTGCAAAGTCGAACGGGGTCAGAGAAGGCTCCGTGTGAATCTGAATGACCAGGTTTTCTCTGCGCGCACATTTATACCTGAACAGCTACTCCTCCATTGCTGTACTGATCTCATTAAAGGCAGAAGAAGCCATAGGAATGGAGCCGTCGTACACAGAGGTTTTTACTTTCCTTTTTGTTTGGCTTGCTGACGGTGAAGGCAGTCACTTCCTTCATTTTGGAAAGAAGGAAATGGCTTCTTATACACTGTAAGTATTCTGTGAATTTATATCCGTATACATATACTTAAGGAATCATGAATGTATGCACACATGCTCAAAGACTGATTTTATTAGTACTTTCAGATCATAATGATCGAACATTTTTATTTCAGATCTGAATAAATACTAATAAAAATTTGTAAGTTCTCTTCAAATCCGTTCACTCTGTAAGGATTTTTCTTATCTCTCGTATACCAAATTTTCTTTCTTAGAATACCTGTAATATTATGTTCCATATGCATCACTGCTCACCCCTGAGACAAACAGCTTAAGTGAAATATGTTGATTTTTTGCAAGGACTTTTTGCAACCACACAACTAGTGGCAAAATAGCTAATGCTGAAAGTTAAGTTATATATATATATATATATATATATATATATATATATATATATATATATATATATATATATATATATATATATATATATATATATATATATATATATATATATAGGATTTTTGATTGAAAGATATTGCTTTGGTCGTGGAAATGGCGTTTGTAAAGGTCCTTCAACTTATATATATATATATATATATATATATATATATATATATATATATATATATATATATATATATATATATATACACACATACACATATATATAATATATATAATACAAACACTAATATCAAATTCACACTACACGGAATTATCACACAAAGGGGAATTTATATATATAAATGGATTATATACATCACATACATACAATCAGAACACAAATCCAGCAATATCAAATTCATGCTACTCGGGAATTATCACCAAAGAGTGAATTTATAAGAGATAAATGGATTTGTACTGCCGGGTCATGATTGATATAAACACATCCAGCAACTCCAGTTAACGTTCTACCACTGAGCTATCAAGGTATATGAATTTGATATTAAGCGACATTTGTATATCATATTGTATATAAATCACGGTATGATAAAAAAGTTCATATATATATATATATATATATATATATATATATAAATCACGAAGATATGGAACATGATGAATGTATAAATAAAGGCAAATACCACGGACGAAAACTGAAACAACAGTCTTTTACTAGCAGACTGAAGCGAAACATATAAAAGTAAGTACAAGAAAGCTCGCATAATTGACAGATGACATACAGATATCCCTGAGGATGGGGATTAGAAAGGAACAGATGCACCTGGACCTGAACCAAAACAAAGGTAAATCTTTGAGATTTTACAAAAGATTAGGCCTAACTGGCTCAAAAGCAGGAAGGAGTCAATTAAAGGATCATCCAGGGGAAAAGACTAACCACCAAAAATTACCTTGGAATGAATAAGCTGACTACATATTTATAAAAGTATGGCACTAATATATTCTCCTTTTGGTAAACAATAACAATTCTGCAAAATGAACATTTTCAAAAAAAAACTATTAAACATGAATACATAGAAAATATATATAAGGTAACTATTTAGTAATTAAGTCAGTGGTTTTATCTTTACGATCATTCTTGAACATTTTACTAATACAGGGGTCCAAATAATACATTCCAGGGGTAAGGTTGTACAGCTGGAAGTAAGCTGTATAATTACAGATTCTAAAAGATTTCATGTAGAGAAATCTTTTGATCTGGTAGATTTTGACCAAGAAAAAAAAAGAAAGAAAGTTGTTCCCCACAAAGAAGAGTTGTGTTTATATGATTGCATGATTCTGAGTAGATTCCTCTGCAATATGTCTTCAAAATGTATTGCTTGAAGAAGTGCCAGTGTGTATCTCTTCAGGTATGGTTGGCGTTGTTCGTATTATAATGACACACTTTCTATACTGACTGAGAAAAGACTCCTACTTCTGCTTTTTGCTTTCATTATAATTTATCAGGTTGCAGAGTAAAGCCCTACGCCCTACCCCTTCCTTTCTATCCCCCGACCTCCATATTTGTCTCTTGTGGCTGGGCTTTACTACTCCTCTTGTGATTTCATCACTTTTTAGCCTGTGATTGACAGTAAGTCAGCCAGCTTCTCCTAACACCACTTCCTATTCACACATATTAAGAAAATAGTGTCTCTTCTAATGTTGTGAGCAGTCCATAACTAAGCATCAGGAAATTTGAATTTTGGTGGCTAATTTGAATGGCCCACTGTAACTTTAAAATTCATTATTTCAAAAAACAAACCCGGAAGGCACCCCTCCAGAATATGAGCTTTCAGAAAAACTAAGTATTATGACTGTATCTTTCACCGTTATTGCTTCACAAATATGTTAGGTCCATCACACATTCACCCACCCAACCCATACCACATCCCCTGAGCGCCAAGAATCGATATCTGGATCTCTGGAATGGCTTAACAGATTTCGATGAAATTTGGCACGATTAGAGAACTTAGTGGGAAACCTCTAAAGCCAGAGTTTCATCCTGGTCAGCTGAATATTTCCATAGTTATAAAGGGCCAAAGTCGGGGCTATTGTGTACTCCAGGTGGCTGGGCTAACTACCATGGTGGTTGATGCAAGGTTTGCCAAGCAATGCCATACTCCTCCATTGTACATGACCTGGACCAACCTTGCTCCATCCTCTAAACAATTTCTAATTTTTGTTGAAAGGTCAACACCTCCCTTGTCCTCTTAGGATGAGGTGGGACCATACACATAATGCACAGCCCTACACATAACACAAGCAGGAACTGCAATGAAAGTCACATGCTCAGGAAATAGCATCAAGAAAGCAATCACTCTGAACAGCTCAAGCAAGTGACTAATCAACCATGAGGAAGGAAAACAGTCTTTATTACCAAGTACAGTGATACTTTCTGTATGTAGCCAATTAGCATACAACATGTTTATAACCTGTGTCTATCAGCCATCAAAAATAAATATTTAGAATGACGTACATTTCTGCCAATAGCGAGAAAGCTTACAAAAAACATGAGTGCTTATGCATCCCTGCACCTTTTAGAAAGCTTACAAAAAACATGATTGCATTAAGTGATACTTAATTCATTTTCATTAATGATTGAGCACTTAAATTGCAAATTAAGCACTTATAACTTTATATTTTCCTCTGACTCACTGCCTTCCTTATTCATAGCTAAGCCATATCTTTGTTTAAGAAAAAAATCTGCTGAAAATTTAGATACTGTTTACTTCAGTAATGTTAATATCAAGGTAACAAAAAGACAGAGCAACTATGTACAATAATCCCTTAATTATCCGGATCATCTTTATCTGGAACTCGACATTATCTGAGACATCTGGACCAGAGACCAAGGCCCAAAGACATGTGTATATAAATTTCAAAAAATTTGAAAAAACTGCTCTCCGATGGTTGGCAATGCTGTGCAGCCTCACGGAAATGTTGGTAATGCCGCTTACACCCACAAACAGGCTGTGAAGGTGTTTAAGGAGTGGGGGAGGCCTTCAGCAAATGTACGATTTTCTCTATTTATGACATGAGAAATAAGTTTTCACCGATTCATGGGCCCGTGAACAGCACTCATTGAGTTAAGAACCTGGCAGAAAGATCCAAACCTAATTTGTCATCCTGAACCGCTAGGTTTTCAAACCTATTACTAAACATTGATGGGTATCACATGAATAAATCATGAAGGTTTCAAATGATGATGATCACAAGTCCAACTGCTTCCATTACGCCCACATCCCTGCATAGAAAAGAGGAACACTAGTCATGTGCCGGGCAAAGTGTGTGGGACCGAGAGTTTCTTTTGCCTCCTGTGCATGCTTGGTGGAAATTAGTTGTAATCTGGAGACTTTCCTACAGTCGCATCTGGCTTATTTAGTCGACCATGAACGAATCGGTATGAAAATGACTACTTCTAAATCCGGCAAAGTGTGAAATTATTTACTGTGGTGTTCTGAAAAAAAAAAAAAAGACAGAAGGTGGGATTTAAGAATTACGAATGAGAACTAATGCTTTCTTTTCTAGAATGGTTCACACAAATACCATACTTTATCTTAATCTCAGTTATTTTTGATGTAGTTCTTTCTCTGAATGAATATGCATTTTTTGCTAGGATCTTTCTCTAGCACATTTCTTCTTCAAGCTGGAGTTTGTGATGTACATGACAATGCTCTTAGTGTTCTATTTTTTTGTGTTAGTCAGTATTCATTATCCAGCCCTTTACATGTTGCATGTTGCCAGGGCAAAACCATCCTTTTGAATATAACACAGAAACTCAATGAAACTAATTCTGATCCTGAGTGACTTGAGTTTAATATGTTTTCTCAGGATTTCTTAATTTAAAGAATAACCTAATGGTATGCAGAAAAGGAAAAAAAATCGATTTATGAAATTTATTTTCATATATTAAGTAATTAATTATAATACATAAGAACATGTATGCTAACAATAACAACAATAACACACAAAACAAATCTCACTAGCCTGCTGTGAGTACGATTTTATGAATAGGGTATTTGTTAATAATTTATTGATAGCTGTAGACAAATGTTTCTCTCTTCCTTAAGGTTACATCCATTGACTTAATCACAACTGACGGATTCATTTAAAAGTAAATTTATAGTTAGAACCTTAAGACAGATTCAAAACCTTTGTCTTGAAAGACTTGGTACAACAACAGTGCACAGCACTGTCTTCTTGGGTTAGACTTTGACACACGACTAACAATTAGCTTAACCTAATCGCACCAAAATACGACTTCAACTGTCGTCTAATTCTTAAGTCCAGTCTGTTAGACTTGACGTTATTTTTTCAGGCACATCCAGTATGGCCAGTCTCTAAGACTTCCATGTGAGACTGTATTTATTATAAGGATTAAATGGAGAACTAGAAGTCGCTACAAAAGATCTCCTTGTATTATCTACATATGTAATAGGAAGTCCATCAGTCCGTCGACCTGAGGGGAAGAAGATCCGCCCAAAACGATTTGATGAGGATTTTGGCCGAAACTCTGAAGTGTCATCATTTTTAAATAGCAGGGATGGTCTAAAAGCTCTGCCACCATTGGACCGCTGCTCAGAAACAACCTGCCTTTGGTCCTTGTTTGGTACTGGGGTAACATAAATTTTGCTTTGTCCATGCTCTATTTGACGTATATTTCTTCTGGAGTCTCCAACAGGAGGGAGATATCCCAAACTGAGAGGAGATGAAACTTCTCCAATGTTGATGTTAGCATTACCTTGTGATGATGTTGGCAAAAGAGATGAAAATATCTGGGAACCAGTAGATGATACTTGTGAATCTGAGGACAAGGTAGGGGAAGATGAAGATCCTGTGGATGTGCTAGTAAAGGAGAAAACTGTTGGTGCACTAGAGGACTGGGATACTGAGGGGAAACTGAAAGAACTGGTTCCTACAGAGGAAAACTGATTAGCATTTGAAGGAAAAGTTAATCCTGATGAAGAGGATGAATATGATCCCTGTGAAGATGTTGATGATGATGAATCATGTGAACTTGTTGCAGATGATGACAAAGCTTGTGATCCTTGTGATCCAAATGATGTCGAGTCTGATGGTCCAAAGGGCGATGCAGAAGGAAGATTTAACAATGTTGAACTGAGGGGGAGACTAGAAGGTAGGCTAAGTCCAGTTGAGGGCACAAAGGAGTTTAGAGAGATTTCATTTGCAGGAGGTAAGTACCCTTGCTGCAGAGCTGCTACATCAATAGCAGACACACTATCCCGTGGGCTACTGAAACTAGATGTTGGTTTGGCATGAGATACAGGAGCCACAACTTCTTGTTTAAGGCTATCTGTTAATAATACAGGTGATGTAGATGGTAGATTATTTACTGATATCCCATTCAGAGGTTTTTGAGCTATGCTTCCTAACTCATTTCCATGTAAGCCAAGTCCTGAAGTAGAAAACTCTATAGATGGAGGGCTATACTGCCGAGTAATACCAGTGGGACTATCTACAGAGCCAACTCCTGAGGCGACATTGACAGAAAGTGTATTTGAAATTTGTGAAAATGACTGGGATCCTGGCTGGCCAAGAGTCTGGTCTTCATTGACTGAGATGGAATTCAACAAAGGTACATTATCTACTGATAGGCCATTATAATTATATTCTTGTAAAGATTGCCCACCTTCAGAAACTAGATTGACAGTGTTACTCGTGGGCCGATTCTGATTAACAGTAGAAGATAAATTATCAGCTATAAATGTTGTACTGCCAAAATTATTATTATTCAAAAATGTATTTTCTGTTACCTGAGAAGTCTGATATTCAGCATTATTCTGGAATGATTGATCAGCTAAAGTTCCTTGTGAAATCAAGACATTACTATTATCATCAATATTACCTATGCCTTTGAAACCATTTCTTTCTGAACCCTGTGTATTATGTTGAATAGAGAACGAGTTACCTTGATCTTCAGTAATCAGAATAACATTTCCATGGCCTGTGCTTTGTGATCCTGTTGCAGTACTAATTTCTAAACCTGGAGTTAAACTATCTGAAGGAACTGGATAACTATAGCCCTGGTTAACCTGCCTTTCTGTAGAAGGATCTACTTGTCCCTGACCCTGCACAAAATTACCCAGTGTTTGAATTTGGTCTTCATTCACTTGGCCTGATACTATACCAGTTGAGTCTGCCAATCCTGGAGTAGGACCTTGACCCTGAAGTTGTTCATTATATGTCTGATCTTGACTAAGTGTACCCTGAGTAATGCTAAAGCCATCTTGATCAAGTCCTGTACCTGACACCTGGGTGGGATCTGTCTGTTGCAAGATAGATCCGTCTTGACCTTGGAAAAGCTGTGGTCTAGTTAGTCCTTGCTGAGTTGAGAATAGTCCTTGATCCTGGAATGTACCTTGACTAACAGCATCTTGTGGCTGATCATACTGCCCAGTTCCTGTTCCACTAATAGTACTCTCTGCATCAACTTGAATGCCTAAAGTCCCACGTGCTGGGTCTTCTGGCAGACTTGGGAATGTTTCAAACAAACTACCTAATGGAGGACCCGCAGTTGAAGCTCCCTGGCTGCCTGATACACCAAAGGAAGTGGTCTGTGTATCACCAATACCTGGCGTTGTAATTCTCCCTGCTGTGTCAAACTGGTTAATAATACTTTCTGTATCACCTGAAAAACTGTCACTTACACTTGGAGAACTTTCAGAGTCAGTCCCTGAGAAGGTTTGCCCTGGAGTAATTGTTGGCTTTCCTGACAAAGGTAATAACGTTCCATCTGGTATTCCTGCTGAAGTTAATGTTTCAGTTGGAAAACTTGTTGATACGCTTTGTGAAAGAGGTTCACTTGCAGGAGAGATTAATACATCAGTTATTTCTGGTCTGGCAACTAAAGATGTGAAATCGGATATCCCTTGTCCACTTGCAGGATCAAAAATTCCCTCAGCAGCTCCTAGGTCTACTCCAGGGGCAGCTGCTGAACCAAGGAATCCTGCAATAGTACCAGGTGCATCGTCTGATGGCAATATCCTGTCTCCTACTAAAACAGGCCTGTCTGATGAATCAGTGATTCCACCTGTTGTACCTGGTCTATCTTCTGAACTAATATATTCCCCAGTTGAGGAAGGATCATCCGGAGAGCTAGTAAGTCCTCCTGTTATGCCAGGGGTACCTAATGAGCTAACAAATCCTCCAGTTGTACTAGGTACACTTGATGAATCAGAACTTATCCCTGCAGTACCAGGTTTTCCTCCAACTGCTGCAGGGCTGGCCAATGAGCTAACAAATCCTGTTAACTCAGGTTTACTGGATGGTCTAATAAGATCTTCAGCTGTACCTGGCCTGCCTGGTAAACCAACAACTCCACTTGTTGCTCCAGGTTCACTAATTTGGTCAGAGAGCCTTGTTGAACCTAACCCATCAGTAAAAGGGGTAAATCCTCCTGGTCCTACAGGTGTGATTCCTGAATCAACTAATCCTTGATTATCAGATATATCTGTTGTAAAAGGAGGAAATCCTGGATCAGTATCAATGAAATTTTCTGATGTACCAGGTCTCCCAAACACTGCACTGGATCCCCCTGTTGGACTACTTCTACTTGGTAAACCAGTAAATCCACCTGCTGCACTTGTTCCTAATGCTTCACTAGTTCTACTACCTAGATCTACTAGCTGTCCTTCATCAATGCCTGTTATTCCACCTGAAGAAACTCCTGCAGCTGTAGGCCTAATTCTTGAAGCAGTGGGCGTCCCTGAGGTACCTGGTTGACTTATTCCAAACCCAGGAGTAATGGATGATCCCTCCACAAAACTGGAAAGTCCTCCTCTATTACTAACATCAGCAGGTAACTGTGATAGACTTTGGGTTCCTGCTTCTATTCCTGTAGCTCCTGGTCTGTCTCCAGATATACCTGGTCTACGTGTAGAATCAAGAGTGGATCCAGAGATTCCAGGCCTGCTTTGAATCCCAAATGTGCTTGGAAATCCTCCTAAGTTTTGTGTTCCACCTCTAACACTTTGACTAGTTTCTGAACTGGGCAATTCACCTCCTGTACCTTGGAGAGCTACAGAAGAAGGTAATCCTCCTCCAATACCTTGATCAATTGCTGCAGAGGGTAGTTTAACTTTTGTACCTTGGCCAGTCACTGAAGTAGGTAGTGGCCTCCTAGTGCCTTGTTCACCTGATGAACTGGGTAATCCACCTCTTGTGCCTTGGCCACCTGATGAACTGGGTAATCCACCTCTTGTGCCTTGGTCACCTGATGAACTGGGTAATCCACCTCTTGTGCCTTGGCCACCTGATGAACTGGGTAATCCACCTCTTGTGCCTTGGCCACCTGATGAACTGGGTAATCCACCTCTTGTGCCTTGGCCACCTGATGAACTGGGTAATCCACCTCTTGTGCCTTGGTCACCTGATGAACTGGGTAATCCACCTCTTGTGCCTTGGCCACCTGTTGGTGTTGTTAATCCTCTTCTACTACCTTGGTCCCTAGTAACAGTTGGTAGCCCTACTCTAGTATCTGGGTCACTAGCAATAGTGGGTAAACCACCTCTGCTGCCAGTTCCACCTTCTCGGGGTGAAAATGGTAATATTCCATCGTCAGAGAAATCACCTTGCAGGTCACTTCCTGTTACTGGGAATCTGGCTGTAGTAGGCCGACCTCTTGGGGCACTAGCAGCTGCTGTACCCGTGACATCATCAAGAAAATTGCTGGGAAAAGTTGAAGGAGTGTCACCAAAGATGTCAGCATTAACGCTATACAAAGAAGGAGCCTGACCACAGTCAAAGTCATACCACCAAACACACACTAAGTACTGTTGATTGAAGATGGTTCCATTGGGGCACAAGAAGGAAAACTTCTCAAGCCGTCGACCTTGAGTGACACAAATGTGAAAGACTTGGCACTGAGTATCTTGATCGGCATAATAACCAGGAGAGCCTTGCTGTTCACAGCTAGATATGAAAAAAAAAATTAATTTAATTTGATTGTAAATTCTTACATAGTTACTGCATATTTATACTGTATATTGTATGTGTGTTAAGCAGATATGCATAAAATGTTATTGCACAAAAGCTTTGTCAATGTATCATTTTACCGACCTAAAAGAAGTATTGGGTACTTCAGCATATGTTGGGTAATTGCTGCCAGCTTCACCAACTATCATGTCATCATCTGGGTCACCAAGCCTAATAATGTCCACTGGAGGATGATTTGACAAAAAAGGAAAAAAGAAAAGAAAGCATTATGGAAAGTTCAAATCACGCCACAGTAGAAACTTTGAGGAGACATATCTGTCTGAATAAAGGGATAACTTTTTAGATTTTGATTGAATCACTGAAAATGTCTTGTTCAAATTTCTACTGTAGTTCCTCATAGCAAATATAGGTCTGTCTTAAATGCTTTACTGATGACTTTTTCTTGATGAAGCTTCACAATTTTATTTGGAGAATTCTAACAAATCTTAGAGAAATTAAAATAGTTATGGTCTAAAAATATTCCCGTCTATGAAAATTGCCGAGAGGGACATACATGAAAGCCAGTAAATAAAAGGAAGGATAACATGCAAGGGTCATCGTCAATTGAGTCAGTACTTGTCTTGATACTAAAAAAAATTATTATTCTACCAAATGTCACGACTCTGTTGTGAAGACTAGAGAATTCTTCACTGACTCCAGATTAGAATCAAGCAGTCACTAGGTTCAGAGCTTTTCTGCGTCTTCTCAGGTCACCATGGGTCTCAGGTACCTGACCTGATGATCTGAAGCACTTTATGGCTGTCTTCTCTTGTCAGGATGTCTGTCACCCAGAAGAAGCAGTGCACCTGAAACAGTCTCATTACTTGGTTAAAAACATCAATAGCACAACATGTATCACCTAATGAAATCTACACCATGTTCACATAAGTTTTCAGGAATTTGTCTTGCCAAACTGCTTTGAAATTAAGCATACATCATTACAAATCCTTTCACTAAGTCTATTATGACCAACCCCCATCAATAAATTCTTAGTTTGCAAAATCCATAGATCCTGAATCCTGTACTATAAATTTTGGGGGATTCTTCAGAAAGTCAAGATGTCATTTGAATGCTGTGAGTATTACTACCACATAAATGCCTTTTGGTCGCTCTTATGAATAGTTCACACAGAAAAGTCTAAAGTTTACTCGTGCAAAACATTGCCCTGTCACCAAAATATATCCTTTGCTAATATGTGCTATTAACAGTGACACAGTTTTACAATTGCTGCTTAGCAAATGAGGAAGGTAAGACTTAGCAAAGGAAGAATTGGAACAGTATGGGAAAAGGCAGCAAGCTTTGTAAATATAGACTTGACAAGAGAGTGTGCCTGCTAACTGGGTCAGTGCAATTAGGCAAGAGTTGGTGGAAGCTGAAAATAAAAGAAAATTAAAACTACCACAAGGTGCCTAATAAAAGTTTTGCTGTGCTCATAAAATCAGGTGTAGGATATGTAACACTCCTTTGAATGTAACAGTGCTATTGAAGTTGCTAGAGGGATAGCTTCTTGTCAAATACTTCATAAAACAACTCCTAATAAAAAAGAGCTCAACAAATATGAAGAGATTACCAAAGTACTGTATAGCCATTTAAACCCCTTGTGATACAAACAAATTCAAGCCTCTAGTTAGTGAAGTGCTGTAGAATGGAGAATAAACAAAAGAATATGGTGGATCCACTAGCTGTCATTTGATTACAAGCTGACTGTGCTCAGCTCTGCCCGTGAGCTCTATTTCAGATACCAACATTTCCCGTAAACACTTATTTATCACCACACTACAATCAGATAGTTACCTGCTGTCAGTGCATTGAAAGCGGCTTCCTCTTCTTGTGCGCTAACCTGATGAACAAAAGTCATTTTCATTAAGAGGAATTTTATTATTCCACTTGACAGAATTATCAAAGGAATGTGTTGATGCTCAAGCTAATGTAAATCAATACCTAAGGTATATTTAAGAAATATACCAAAGGTATATCTAATGGTGCTTGTTACGAATAATAAATTGTCTCGTACCACTCTCCCACTGACATTTCTAACCACTCACACATCCATACAGACAAATATCTGAAAACAGACCTCTTCATATAAGATTGTGCATTCACTTGACCTACAAAAAACATAATTTTTAGCCTCTTCATTGTGTATTAAAATTAGCACAATGAAAAGACTCATCTGAGCTCATAGCAGTAAAGTTTAGTACAAAGCAGAAAAATCTAAGAAAAATATAGTTCGAGATTCTAATATTACTGTAGCCATATCAGCGCAATGATGCTGTTGGCCAAGGGTATCTGATGCTAGATTAAGTTATAATCAGTTCAAGGGATAAAGTTTTCATTCACACGTCAAGTCTACCAGTGAGGTTTTTACAGAAGGTGTTATAGAAACAGGCATTTGGTCCGTGCTCACCTGAACCTCTTCTTGGGATTGTTAGAGTAATTAAACAGTAATCATGATGCTTATCCAAGAATTTTTACGTTATCAAATTTGTTGCAAGAAAAGAAAACATGTTTGACAAGTGTCTGCCTTTTAGTTCCTTGACAAGCCTGTCAGTGACGTGTTGTGTGAAACGAAAGTATTATCATTTAGCTTAAAAGTCAAAATCTGGCTAACCTCCAGAGCTCATTTTCCCATGCTCATCCTTATATTGTACCAACATTACATCTTGAAGAATGAATGAATCATAAAATTTAGGTAATGAAAGCATCCCGTTGCCTTCATTGCCAGTGTAAAGAGGGAACTGGCGTGGTTGGACAGCATGATAAAGAGTCCAGATCTACTTTAAGCCAGGTTGAAAATAGGATAAATATAGCTTGAAGGAAATAGAGGGATGTGGCAATTGTAATGTGTGACAAAAGAATGCCAAATAAACTAAAAATAAAAATCTAATGTGCAGTAGTCAGACCGGTGATGATGTTTGGTTCAGAAACATGGTCATTAACGACGAAGGAGGAACAGGAGCTGGAGCAAGCAGAAATGAGGATGCTGATGTGATTCTGGGGCTCTCGCTGTGTCAGAGACTGGAAAGTGAAGAAAATTAGGGGAAGGGCAAGAGTGGTAAGGCTTGCGGATATGATAAGAGAGTAGAGACTGAGATGGTATGGACATGTTGTACAGATGAGTGAAGGGGAGGGAGTGAAGAGGGCTTGGATGGAACTAGTTAAGGGAGAAGGTCAAGAGGGAGGCAGGGGATTAGACAGCTTGGTAAAGTGACAGGTGATTTAAAGAAGGAAGATACTTTCGAGAAACAGTTGGGGAAGTTACATCAAGGGACCTGACTCCTTAGCTTAGAATAGTGGTGCTGATGAAGAAGATAAAAGTCAAGAAAACAAATTAGATGAAATACAAGGATCTAAAGGTGAAACTGAGGGGAAACCCCTCAGTTGCTTGAGAATACTAGTTAGAGAGGTTGGACAGCAAGATGAGAGAAAGGAAATGGTAACAGAGGTTGAGTAAAAGGATAAGAAGTAGGCACAACTACAGCCGGAAAGGAGCTGAAGACATGAGGAACAACAGCGCTAACCCCCTGAGGGGCAACATCTTTAGGTCAGATCAGAATTTGAAGAATAACAGTGGCGGTTTTGCTCTTAGTAAATACATTTACGTGTCACATTCAAGAAATGGGGGTTCTTAAGTCCTTGAATTTTATAGCAATTATCGATTAGAGCTTCTGCAAGCCTAAAATTGGACAAAATTTATAGATAAAACAATAGGAAAGTCGAAAGAAAGTTTAGATAAAGCGAGATAGAACAAGTAAGTTTCTAAGCACAGAATTCCCAAGAGCAAAAGACGTTTCTAGGTAGATTCTCCGAGTTCAGTAGCTAGATTCTACCAGGTACTGAGCTGGAAGCCAAACTGGATTTTTACATGATATACATACCGTGAAACAGGACCATGCTAGCAGTTCGATGGCTGTGAAAAGAAAGACAAAACTGATAAAATACTATCATAGCAGTCTGCTATATTTTCTCATCATATATGGGCAAGGCATCAAATTTTACAAATCATGCAACAGAGAATGAAATTCTATGATTAAAGTAGAAGACGGAGCTCCACAGACGTATGAGAAATGAAATGAGATATTTTCATGTTCATGATAGTGAGTTTTATCGCTGTAATCATTTACAATTATTTTTTTTATTTTACCTCCATTCGACAGAAAAACCTTGACAACTAAACGATAATGCTTGTCTATTCTCAAAATGAGGAAAATGAAATAATTTGAAAAAACACTCTTGAACTCGAAAGTCAGTGTTTTGGAGAATGTGTAAAACAGTGAATGTTGGAGCAGAAACAGGGTGGGTCTATGGTACAAATTTCTCAGACAATGATAAAATTGTTTTATAACGCAAAAATGTTTGCGTTCTTTGCTATATAGCTTAATGTATGCTTCTATCAAGGGTAAAATATGTAAAAATGTTGGCCAAGCATGACTCTCTCGAGGTGTGGTAGGTGGCCCAGAAGGAGCGCCATGTTAGTCAGCTGGTTGGTTGAGATTAAACTGATTTATGTGGGCACAGGCTATTCATTGCTCTAAGGCGAGCTGCGTGCCATGACAGGAGGTGTGAAAGGAATGAGGAGGTCTGGCGCGACCTTCAGAGCTCTTCTCAATCGGCAGTCAGTTTAATATTACATTGGCTTGGAGCAGAATGGCTCATCAGGGAGAGTCTGGCTGACCACCGTAGGTGTTGATTGGTCCTAGGAGCTGTGGTCATAGGGCGCACTGCCTGAAGTAGCAGGCGACTAAATTTTTCTTCCAGAGGTGTGCCTCGCCGTTCTCCTGAATTAGAGGGGGTCTCCTGTGTTACATTCAGCAACAGTTTCCATCGGAGGATGGCTAGGGCCTCCTTACATAGGAGGCAGCGATAGTTGTTGCTGCCCTCCAGGATTTTTGTGCTCCTTACGATCTGCTGGTGTTGGGGTCCATTGCCGTGTTCCCTCATGTAGTGCTGGTGCACTGCCCCTCCTTGCAGGTAAACAGCAATCCTCTTGGAGAGTCGAGTCATAGTCATACCAATGTACGAGCGAATGGCAGCATCCTTCACTCAGGTCACAATACTTGGAGGGGAGTGGTTTACCAAATATTTTGCCCTGAGAAAGGATGCTCAGGGCAAAATATTGGGTAAAAAATCTCCTAATATTGTGACCTGAGAAAGGATGCTGCCTGGCAGCTCAGGGCAAAATATTTGGTAAACCACTCCTCTCCAAATATTGTGACCTGTGAAAGGATGCTGTCATTCGTACACTGGTATGACTATGACTTGACTCTTCAAGAGGATCGCTGTTCACCTGCATGAGGGAACACGGCAGTGGCCCCCAACACCAGCATTGATGGCTACACCAACGGAGGCCCTCGCTATCCTCCGATGGAAACCGTCAATGAACATACCCCAGGAGACCTTTGGCCACTTGCTACTTCAGGCAGCGCATCCCTATGATCACAACTCAGGGGACTGGTGCCAGGCAATCAGCGCCTACATCGGTCGGTCAAACTCTCCTGGATGAGTCATTCTGCTGCCAGCCAACAAGAGGAGCCCCCCCAGCTAAGACAACCAATCAAAAATAGCCAAAAATTTCTACCCGCAAGCCCACTTGAGCGTATAAATATGGCATAGTTGTACCCCTGCCTTTATTATTATTATTATTATTATTATTATTATTATTATTATAGACCTTTCATTAAAAAAAGACCTTACCTTACCCAAAGATCAGATCTGAATTAGGGGATCAGAGAAAAAATTAGCACCATCATAATGATAGCCTTGTTGAAAAGAAAGCCAATATTCATTAAATACCCTGCAAGCACAGTTCTCTGTTTTAAAGCTTAAAGACAAGTGAAAGCAAGAAAGATGGAGCAACGAATTAAGTGTGGTTGTGAAAATGGCTACAGATGATCAAGATAGAAGGAGAGAAGATGTACTGCAGTAGAAAGAAGGCGAGGAAGGTCAGTGAAGGGAGTTTTGGTAAGCTACAGATGAAATGCAGGAAGTGACTTTGAAGCCAACTTACCAATAAAAAATTAAAGTCTGGATACTGAATATTAGTGAAACAAAAAACTTGCAATGCATTGAGATACTTTGCACATTATAGGCCTCTGTAAAGCAAAGATTGAGGAAATGGGGAGAAATGTAGAGGTACGGTACAATAAAGAAATGGTGAGAGGGTTTGTATAGTTGGAAAGACAGCTCTAATATTAGGTAACTACATCTTGTGGGGAGAATGGAGGAAGACATATTGGTGAAAAATATTTCTGATTTTGGTATCCTTGGAGGAGTATGAAGAGCA
This sequence comes from Macrobrachium rosenbergii, assembly GCF_040412425.1. Taxonomy (NCBI): domain Eukaryota; kingdom Metazoa; phylum Arthropoda; class Malacostraca; order Decapoda; family Palaemonidae; genus Macrobrachium; species Macrobrachium rosenbergii. The sequence goes on along the minus strand of NC_089760.1, from coordinate 178,945 downwards.
GCAATGACAATGGAATGGAAAGTACTTCAAATCCCGAAACTCAGAGTGTCTGTATGCAAGAGTGTAGGAGCGTGGTGGGGCGGTCAGCACCACTTGTGGGAGTTTTCTGATTAGTCTTGATCTGGCAGTAAAATGATGGATGCTTCTAATCAAAGTCTTATAAACATACATGTATGTCTGTAAGAGCCCAGGGTGCTTCTATACTAAAAGGAAAATCTCAAAATTGAAGATATCACGTACCATGCACTGGAACACTGAACCATAATTACAAAGTAACAGTTGAAGCCCCCGTAGCGCATGTCTCTAGAAGAGTTAGCGACAACATAGGTCTAATAAGACAATCGTACACTAAACACAGTCTACATCCATACTTTTTGTCGTTAGGTCTCATGCAAGTCGAATGACACATTAAAGAAAACACCTCCTTTGTTATTTTTGGGATCAACCATTACCAACATGTTTTGGTGAATCTATTCACCGTGCCAACTCCTTCATCATTATTTAGAGATGGAAAATGAAACCCATTTTAATCTTCCGTCATTTTTCAAAAATGATCTTGATGGAACTTTTAGTGAGCTCGTCATGGAATCTCAGCGCGTGATTTTTTTCTTTTATCTTTGCTGTAAACAAGAGTGTGGAGCTTAGTAACTTACCTATGAATAAGACCCTGTGGGGCCGTAACGTCGTCATTGCAGTGTACGTCTGCAAAGAAAAAAAGAAAACAAATTATATATGTTTTCAAGATCCAGCACGCCACCCTCCCCAAACACACACACGCACATGCATACTGTATAAGTACAGTATATATATGCATATAGGACTTTTTCTTTCTTTCTTTGTTTATATATACATTTTATCTATTCCTGCATTTATTTATTTATTTATTTTTATTTGGATGTTGGAAATAAGAATGCTAAATAGACGTGTACAAATAATTTTTTTTTTTTAGTGAACTAACCGATAGGAGAGAGAGAGAGAGAGAGAGAGAGAGAGAGAGAGAGAGAGAGAGAGAGAGAGAGAGAGAGAGAGAGCACTTCAGCTTTCGTTTAATATTCATGTATTTGTATGACTACTTTCTCGAAGAAATATGTTTCTTTCATATATATTTGTGGACGCAATGGCCGTAAGTCCACGAGCGGTTCAGTATGATAAGTTCTCAGGAGAAAATTGAAAAGTTTGTCATGAGTACGGCCATATCTGCCCACGGAGTTGTAGCAGTCAGAAGCGATTTTGTAATCCCCTCACAGCAGCTTATTTAGAAAGCTAAAACTACATTTATATATATATATATATATATATTTATATATATATATATATATATATATATATATATATATATATATATATATATATATATATATATATATATATATTTGTATATATGCATATATATATACTTATATATATACATATATTGTATATATATGCATACATATACATATGTATATATATATTTATATAAATACGTATATAATATATATATATATATATACATATACTTAACTTTTTAAATATATATAGCCTATGTATATATATACATATATATGTATGTATACATAATATACTTAACTTTCAAATGTATATACATCTGTGTGTGTTTTTTGTAATTTTTATTCGTGTTTGGGGACAGTTTTTCCCTTCACAGTTGCACGAAGGTCACAAAGCCTTTATTCAAGTTGCATTCCATAATAGCAGAACTGTTAAAGATCAAGGACATAAGTTTTATTTGAGTGATTCTTTTGCAAATAAAAGTGAATACTAAAATTTCTTATTGTAAGTAAGATTTGGATAAATAAATAAATATTGAGAGAAGAAACGACGCAGAAGTCATTGTGAGCGATTTCATTAGATTGGCTCCACTTGACAAATGAAATTGAGCAGTACTTTCTCGCTACTCGTTTTCTATTTATCTACGCTGTTGATGTATGACTTATCCTTTTTCTGTACACGGTAATGTTTTCTTGGGCTATTCGCCAACAGAAGCTGGAATGGTTCGAGTACTGTGATCTTAATGTTTTAGGCTACAGCTACGAAGATAATAGAATATTCGCTCTGGGTAAACTGGAATACTTGTTTATATAATGAATATTAGGTTTCTATACGAAAGACAGTAACACATCAAAATAATCATCTTTTCTCAGTACCGTTTTAAACTTTAAACCATGTCAGCTGATATGACTTAGTACCTGATTATATGCATTCATCTGAACAAACTCACTAGTAAAATGCGTTCAATATTAAGTGACCTGCATCGAGTTAGCCCGGAAATAAAACATCGTACTGGTTAGTTAACTACACTATACATGGAACACGCTCCTCAGTGCCTCTCTTTACACACACACACACACACACACACACACACACACACATATATATACATATATACATATATATATATATATATGTATATATATATATATATATATATATATATATATATATATATATATATGTATATATGTATATATATATATACACACACACAACAAGAAAGCAATGTATAATAAAAATCCACAATTATATAGTAAATATACTACTATGTAAAATGTGTAAAGTAGACCAAAGACTTTCGAACACTTGAGCGGCGTTCCTCATCAGTGCTAACGTTAAAATGTCTTTCAGGAAACTGTGAATCTATTAGCAAGAGAGCAATAATGTTGTGTTGGTCGATCCAGTGACCGGGAAGAGATCAGTGACGTTGGCATGACATTCCGGTAGTGAAGATACTATTTAACTGTGTTGAGAGTTTGGTTACTTTTTATTTGTACACAAATGAAGCTCTGGGTAACTGAATAGATGGAATCAGGCAGGTTGGTGGTAGCCACTGCCTGAATCTTCCTGTGAAGTAAAACTTGCGTTTTTTTTTACTTTTCATGTGCTTGACGAATGCGCCCTTTTAGTTTTCTTCGTTGCTCGTTATTAACGAATTAACTAAGAAAACGAAACTCAGAGTGGTTGCAACTTTGAATCTTTCACTTTCTTGACGCGTGCGTCCACAATCGGCAACCATAGCTTACCTGGGTAATAATTATGCGGATGGTTCCCCAATACGGTGTTCTCGAATAATTATCTGTGCACAAATACTTTCATTCACCGTAAAATACGTTCACTCAAACGAAAGACGAAATCGTCGTGTATATAAGTGTCGTTATCTTTGCTGATAGGCCGGCGTGCAGGATACGATGGTTCCCGTACATGTCACGCGGCATTCATTAATGAGTATAAGTATGCACTCCAAGTTATACACTGAGGATAACTTTTTACACTTATCGGATTATGACGAATAGGGTGATGAATGACATCGCATCCGCCGATGGTGAATGACCAGGTCTGAATGAGTCGAATGAGGAGGTACAAAGCTCCTTTATGTCACCGAGAAAGTTGGGCCGTGGTGGCTGATTTAGTGCAGCTGGCGACAGCATGAGGGATTCTCTCTCTCTCTCTCTCTCTCTCTCTCTCTCTCTCTCTCTCTCTCTCTCTCTCATTTATTTTCGACTGATGATCATCGTCTTTTGAGATATCAGACTTGTAGGAGTCGCATTTTCAAGGAAATGGTGACCATTCTCACACTCAGAGACAGTCAATTATTTTCTACGTCACGAGAGTGGCCTTGTAAGTATATATATATATATATATATATATATATATATATATATATATATATATATATATATATATATATATATATATATATATATATATATATATATATATATATACACACACACACACAACTGGAAAGATAAAGAGGTGGGTGCCATCCAAGAAAGGACCTGAAGTTTTATGAACAGGATTTTATACTTGTAAAAACAGTTGACAAAAGATAACGTAACGTAGGGGTAACGGCTTGTTGAAGCGTGTGTATGGGAAAGAAAAATAAAGAGCGAGAATGATGACGGGGTCTGAGAAATTGTGCCTCTTGATTCCTTTATCAGCTGTGCGCGA
>NC_089760.1:137500-170000 GCF_040412425.1 Macrobrachium rosenbergii | reverse complement strand
GTAGGGTCAGGTAACAGTAGTATAAGATTCCGCAAAAACTTTCAAGGGCAAATTTATGGCCAGCGTTTGATAGTGACACTAGAAGTCGTTTACTGTATCATGTTGTGGTTGGGTCTCTCTCTCTCTCTCTCTCTCTCTCTCTCTCTCTCTCTCTCTCTCTCTCTCTCTCTCTCTCTCAGGCGAGGAATGATTAGAGAGTCCTATTACTTACAAGACAGCGTCTGATAGCAAGAGCCGAAGGTGGCTGTGGTGTGATGAAACTGGCGGTCTTTACCACGCTGAGGAATGCTTACGGCCGGCCATAAACGTGCAGCAGACGCATGATTCGAACTGCTGAATAATGCGGATTGTTTTGGTTCGCCATTTTTCATGGGGCTTCTCGGCAGTCTGAGTTAATGCCTTTCTTAATGGAAGTGTCTATGCTACTTTCTTTCTTTTTTTATTTTTTTTTTTATTATCTTCTGCCTTCCTGTAATTTCAAACACTGCTGCTGAGTCTGACTGATGGGGTGCCATTAGTAGATCCCTTGGGTGAAGCCAGAAGTCTGCTGTCAGGGTCTCATCAATTTTTGCGACATTAAAGGCATGGCAGTAAACGACGGAAAAGAGAATATGAGGATTTTGTATGTTTGTTACGTCCTTTTTTTTTGTGCATACATACATGCATACATACACATGCTGTCATTAACCCAACTTGCCTTTATTTTTCATTTGTTTTCCCTGATGATACTTTCACGCCACAGCTCGAAATGTCAGTTGGGAGGAAAAATCTTTGTCAAATGTTTGTTCATAAAATAAGGAGTGCTTCACTCTCGCCTCCCTGACCTGCAGCAGTCCCGTTCTGTAGAGATGCCACGATGACAAACGGCACAACTCCAGACGGGGTTCGTCAGTGTTACTGATGATGATTCTCGCTCATTTGGAAAAAAGAAACCTTTAATGCTGCTTCCAAGCGCCATGCTGCTAAGTATTAGTTCTCTGGACTTATTTTTGTTGTTATTCTGCTCGCTCGAGTTTCTGCCATTTTTGCAAATGTGCATTCTATTATGTGGAAGCTTGTTTTACAAGTAAACGATTTGAAATTGTTCCATGTTAGTGTCTGTGCTTCAGGCAGCTGTTGTAACCTTTTCAATTATTCTCTGTTTTTGAAAAGACATCCCTCCTGAAGGAGTTGTTGACCGGAACTTTGAGCGGTTTACCGAAATAGAAAGGACACGAGAGCCGCTTTAGTACTTTCTAATATAATTATTTTGGAAGTTAGAAACAAAAGTATGCAGACGGTGTATCTGAGAGGGGTGGTCAAACAGAGACTGTATCTGGACAAAACCTTTCACTGAGCGCATGTCGGCCACGATTTATATCAATGTTCTGGTGTTACTGCGAGCATTTTATTTCTTCCAACTCACCATTCCAGGGCTAGTGACATTAAACCAACAAAAATGTAACTTTTAATCACTCAGTCAGTGTTGGGTTGGGCATCAATGCTCGAGATCAGTTGTCATGATGACTGGGCGGATGGACGTTTTGCCTGGTGCCCGTTTTACCTTATCGCATTGATTGAATTGCAAGAGTATTGCAATGAGAGAGAGAGAGAGAGAGAGAGAGAGAGAGAGAGAGAGAGAGAGAGAGAGAGAGAGAGAGAGAGAGAGAGAGAGAGAGCGCAGGCAGAGAGAAAGAAAGAAATAAAAGATAAAAGGAGGTTTGGTCAAGAGGCTATCTGATGCTGGCATTGCATACCTGCGGGGGCACTTGTTCTCAGGTATAAAAGATGGGCCAAGAAGGACGGACAGGGAGTGTAGTGAGAGCTACGAAAGGTTGTTTAGAAAGGAGGACATAAACTCAGCTTCGGTAGGGGAGAGTGAAAGATGGAAATTACAGCTCAGAGAACTCGCTCCTTTCCTTTGGCTGAGCTCTTGATGTCATAAGTTCTTATTTGTCGTCTTGCAGCGACGCTTAATTGCGTTAGAAAATATGGAAACTGATGAAATATGTACTGCATATATGTATATATATATATATATATATATATATATATATATATATACAAGTTTCAATAATACACGATGTTTTGAATGTTATATATATATATATATATATATATTATATATATATATATATATATATATATATATATATATATATATATATATATATATATATGTATATATATATATATACTGTATATATATATATATATATATAGTAATAACTAATTTATTATTCTCTCAATTTTTTGATTTTTAAGAAAATTTATATATATATATATATATATTTGTATATATATAAACATATATATATATATATATATATATATATATATATATATATATATATATATATATATATATATATGTTTATACACATATATACAAAATATATATATATATATATAAATTTTCTTAAAAAAAAAAAATTGAGAGAATTTAATCAAATTAGTTATTACCATATATATATATATATATATATATATATATATATATATATATATATATATATATATAACATTCAAAACATCGTGTATTATTGAAACTTGAAAGTTATAAGTCACACACCTCACAATAGTACAGAGAATGTTCGTGTTTCACGGAGAAGTGAATTTAACGTAATCGTTTGAATTTTTACAGGAAAATTGTCACAAATCCTAACAAAAAAAAATGGTTTATAGAGAGAGAGAGAGAGAGACACCGTGATCAGTGCTGATTAAGCGGTACATTACCAGGTGACGATAATGATAACGTGTGAGAAGTAGTTTTGGGGCAGCAGGAATGGGAGGTGGGCCTATCTCTAGGGGGTTTGGGGCAAGGGATAAGTGGAGAAGGGACGAGCTCGCGCGTGCCAAGACCCGCGCCACAGGTCAGTATGCAAAGTCGGTGGAAGTAGAAGAAGAATTAAAAGGCAGAAATAGCCAGCGACCCGTGTTCGTGGAACGGGACAGCAGGATAAAGCATTGCAAGGTGAAAGTCGAGGCTCTCGGAGATCCACGAATAGGCCGCGACGTGATTGCCGGACTAGAAAAGAAGATTCGGTAATGGAGGTAATATAGTGTTTTGCCTTTGGTGTGAAAGCTGGCGGGCCTCCTCTACAACAGTGTGCATTGAGGTATCAGTCGGATGCTGACCATATTCGTAAGAAGAGGAAGTTTTGTTTTTGTTTGGTTAAAGGAGAATAGTCTGCCAGGAAGACCTCCTGAAAGTATCTAGAAACTTTTTGACAGTATTTGATGCTAGTTCGAAAATGTATTATTTTCAGTTTGTTACAACCCAATGCTGATTTTGTCTTTAACGGCATAATTATTTCATAAAAAAAAGCCCTTCATTCTTAACGGAGCCATAGAAATTACAATAAGTAAAAGAACACATATGCGAAGTAAATTACAATTATTTCTGTATAATTAGAAAAATGATAGATCTTGAGCATTTCCTAAGATGGTTATCTTCACTTAGGAGAAAAAATCAGGGAAATCTCGGTAAATCCTTTCCAGTATGCAGGAAAGGGACATCATGCACGCTGGAGAGTGATGGGTGCACCGCTGTGAGGAGATTCAAGCGCCAACAATTATGCAGCTGGTGCAAAGTGAGAAGAAGCGGCGATGGGTTGAGTGAAGCGCAACGGAAGGAATGGCGAAGGCCGATCTGACCTCTTGGGAGGACTCTTCGAATGATCGAGCAGGAAGGCGCAGCAACTTAGGCACAATAGATGATTATGGGAGAAAGTTATGTGGTGACGGAGGTAGGAGGAAAGTAGGAATAAGTAACCGAAAGGAGGGGAGCGTTAGAAAGGTCATCGTCTTGACAGCTGACCTTTCCAGGAATGAAGTGACTGATGAGCTAACAAGAGGTCGACATACGGTTTGGAATGCAATTAAGGAGTGACCTGACCCGCGGGAACTTCAAGTTGCACTGTACCACGGCAATTAGCATTTTGCCAAAACTCATCCTCACCTGAAGGGGGAAGAGAGGATGCGATGGAGAAAACTGGCATCCTTCGAAATTGCTGGAAGTATGCCATAGCGCTGATGCTGGGGGAAAGAGCTTGTTAGGGAGAGAAAGGGTTTTTGCCCTTGGACAGTGCTCAGTGTATTTCCAAGCCTTTTGGAGTGGAATTTCTATTCATGAGTTGTAATCACTAGCGAGATACTGGAATTAATGTCGTAATGGAAGAGACAAATTTCTTATGTATCAGATAAAGCTATGATCAATTTGCAAGTTTCATTATCTATGAAGCGTTTGTGTACTTGCAGAATTTAAAAATAAATACCTGAGTAATAAACGTGAACTTATTTAACACAAGCCGACCCGTACCTTTGTTATAAACTATAAAGGCAAGTGTACTGGGGAAGGAAATGCCCATATCAATACAACAAACCGGATATCGAAGGAGCATTCTATTTCAGGCGGTATTATACCTCTTCACTACCGAAAATGATTTTGGTGTTACACTCAAGAAATATTTGTACAAGGGGTTTCCAAACGACAGGTAATTAAGGGCTTTGCACAGTTCGATAGGTTCCTCCTGATAACAAAGTGTAAGGAGTGGTTATCTTCTTCAAGAATGCACCCGATTATATTCTGGTTTTCATGACAGGTGTGAAAGATTCATAAAAGTAGGAATTTGGGATTTCAAATACTTCGTGGGCATTTGTCTTCCCTCAGAGACCCAGAGGTAGAGCGAATTGGATATTAAACGACATTTGTAGCTTAACGTTTGTGAATATATATATATATATATATATATATATATATATATATATATATATATATATATATATATATATATATATATATATATATATATATATATATATATATATGAGTACAGACAAGAGGATGGGAACTGGGTGGGGAGGGGAAGGTGGCAGCGTTGTTGATCTGAAGACGTTTCGGTCACCACGTGGATACAACGTTGCTCACACGGATGTAATAGGGGAGTAGTAGTCACGATCTGTCATCCACTTTTGGCTCTTTCTTCCGTTCATGACTTGTGCTTGAGTGGATGAAGGAGCAGAGCGAGCGAGCCAGTTCTGTTTATCTCTTTGTTGGCAGTTTTTCTTACCTTCTGTGTGCCGCTCGCTTTCACGAACAAGTTCGTCCCGGTGTTCTTCAAATGCTGAACGCTGACCCTTTTCCAGATTCCTTGGTGGTCAGTTTGTTCACATGACAATAGCTGGTGGTAATAAATTCTACTGTGATATCAGGTATTCGTGTGGGTAGTTCAGAAGACGACTGATTGAAGTAGTGTATTCGTATTGTATGTTCCAAGGCTAACTTTGCGAAGCTGTCCACAATTTACCTTCTTGCACATCAATAAAGCTGTACAATTCTTGTATTAGCAGGCAGAGATGTCCTTTAAAACTGAAGCTCTGGGCTTTGTTAGTAAGGCAATGAGAGGCAGACGCTTTCCCTTCGCTCTCAGTAACGTTCGTCCCTTACTGGACTGCGTGAGTTCCATGACTGGTAATCATGGCAATGAAAGAGCAGCATTCTTCACGTATGTTCACTTTCGCCATTCCTCCCGGCTCTTCGCTCCACTTAAGTGCCCTTTGCCCTCCATTTCTCCCTCCTCTCCCCCCTCCCCCTCCCCAACTCTTATTCTCCTCCGCCACAAACATAAACGTTCTCGAATACGACTGAAGGAGATGAGATCCTTTTCAGTGGTGTTCAGAACCTTTCCTCCTCGGAGTCGGGAGCCTACGCTGATGGTCGACTGCTCGAGCGAAATGGGTTTCTCTTTGGTCTTGTTTTTGAATATTTATAGTTTCTAATTGCCGCGGTCATGAGTTCAGATGGGCTATGAGGAACTTCGCTGTCATTGCGAAAGCGGTGGGAAGGGAAACAACTTGAGGAACCAAAGAGATATGAGGCATTGCGTGGATCAAGATTATAGTTGGGTCCACTTGTCATTTTTCCTAGAAGAACTATTGCGGTATTTTGGTATTTCACACGATTTTTGCTATGGGATGTAAATCCTTCAAGTTGCTTGAAGAGTTTTGCATACACACACGCACATATATACATAGATTTGTTTATATAAATCCTGAATATAGAGGTATAGACTGTTTTTAAATTTCTTCAAGAATATACGACATATTATCGTATAGTCCTTAGCTTTGATATTTGTAAGCCGTGAAAACCTTCGTTTTAATTCCACGTTCTCTTTTTTTATGACTATTACCTTTTTCCCTTCAGGTTTTTATCATAATTAAAGTTTAACGTTATACAAAACCTGGTAATACATCATCTTGCGATTCCATTTTGCCTGTTTGAAGAATGACAATCACAGCTATTCAGCTCTTATCGAGCGCTGATGGAGAAAGTGAAGGGAGACGTTTCCCTCCTAAGTGCTGATCAATTCGATCCATTCTGCATCAGGTGATTGCGGCCTCTTTGCAGCCTAATGGGCGATGCTGCGCGGTAATAAGTGCCGTTCACATTTGCTCAGGTCTGGTTGTGCCCCAGGAAGAAAGCGTACTTTTCTTTGAATGATGTAATGAATAACTTTTATTATCTCTCTCTCTATCATATATATATATATATATATATATATATATATATATATATATATATATATATATATATATATATATATATATATATATATATATATATATATATATATATATATATATATATATAATATATGCGCGCGTGCGTGTATGTCCTGCATTCTCCATTCCCTTGCGTGTAGTTCATGTTGTCACTTTGTTTCCCATGCTGAATACTGAGGATGTCCAAGTACTTTAAGTAGGAGGTTTTTGAAGTGTACTTCGTGGAATGGCAGGAGTCGTCGTGGTCGTTATCACTCACAGTTTTGTGTTTTGTTGGGCTAAGCTGAGAACAAAATGATGAAGGTTGGATTTTCGTTTCATCAGATCTTCTTCTTTTCTACCTTGTGCTTTCACTATACTGTGTTGTTGGGGCAAATTCCGAAAAGTACCTTTGCTTTGGCGTTTAGTATTGTTATTATTATTATTAGCACTCGTTTAGGAAAATCAAATATCCGAGATACATTGCTGCAGCACATGAGAAATCAGCAAAGTAATGTCTTCGTCAGTATTGGATCATGTTTTAAATCTTTCCTAAAACCCACGAAAAGTAGGGAAACTCTGTATTGGGATGTGGGCGGTTTGGCCGAATGTTCTCTCTCTAGTTTCACCTCAGGATGATTGAGATCAGCCGAATCCAGAATTTAAACGGCCGTTTCTTATGTTTCTTCTTCATACATACTACTTTGCTGTTTGATCCTACTTTCTTGCCTTTCTCTTTTCATTTTTTTTTTCTGTCGCTTTCTCTTCCGTGGGTTCTTCTGTTTGCGTTCATCCTACCTGTTATTCTTGTATTTCTGGATAATTTGCTTTTCTACACAAAGTTACTCTCTTTGCGTTCTTTCCCTTCTAATATTTTCTTTGCTTCTTTAACCTTCAACCTCCACCGTTCTTTCACAGCTCACCCTGGCTCTCAGCCTGTCTTATCTGGAATCTTAGATGACTCATGAGAACGAGGCAGCTGTACATTCCATGAACTCTCTATCTCTATCTCCCTTCCCCCCCAACAACCCCCACCTCTCTCTGTCGATGTACACTTTTCCATGATTTCTTCATATAGCGTGACTGTGGATCCCGTTGCTTTGTGCTTGCACGACCGTCTTCCCCCCTTCTCCTCCACCCCTCCCCCGGTCTGTGTTTGCAGTTCTCCTATTGCAAGATGCGTCGAATCTTCTTGCAAGGAGCGCGACGACGTCGTTTCTTATTCACTTGGACACAAAACGTTCTTCATTGATCGTGTGGCATCCTGAGAACGTTCAAGCATATGAAAGTACGAGTGATGTGGATGTGGTTTCTTGACGGACGATAGGTCTAATGCCATACAAATGCAGCATGGAGGACTATGAACTCATCTGCCGTCTGATCAAACGTTTCTGCTTCGTTTCCTTAACAGGATGCAAGGACGATGTGCTTTTGGCGGGGTCCACTAACGGGTCAGCGTTCGGATTGTCTGTAGTGTAACTTCTACATTATGTAAGGGAGTGTTCTATATTATATATTATGCATATTATCTATGAACATGACGCTTTGTATGGTAATACTGCTACTCTGTTATCTATACAAGCAGGTTAGTATAGCACGCACGCATTATATATATATATATATATATATATATATATATATATATATATATATATATATATGATGAAGCAGATAAAGGGCAGGAATACGATGCGATACGCATTTTGTTTTAATCCTACGTTTCGTGACAACATCGCCACATCTTCAGGGATTTTCTACAAAATAAAATATAATATGTTAACATAAAATACGAGCTGATTATAAAATCCAGTAGTTGAAAAAGCTAAAACAATTTTAATGGTAAAATTACAACTCACAGACTTAAATTACATGCACACTTGATTAAAACTGAGAATATAGGTACAAAAAAAAAAAAAAAAAAACTTTATAAAACGAAACGAACATTTAAATATCTCGGCAAATTATATATAAATAAAAAGAACGCCAACACATACAATAAAAAGCAAAAATTATACACTCATAAAACTACAGCTGAAGACAGCTACACATAACCAACCTTTCAGCATCAAAGATAAAAACACACTAAAAGTAAACACCGTCAAGTGTGCATGTAATTTAAGTCTGTGAGTTGTAATTTTACCATTAAAATTGTTTTAGCTTTTTTCAACTACTGGATTTTATAATCAGCTCGTATTTTATGTTAACATATTATATTTTATTTTGTAGAAAATCCCTGAAGATGTGGCGATGTTGTCACGAAACGTAGGATTAAAACAAAATGCGTATCGCATCGTATTCCTGCCCTTTATCTGCTTCATCGTATGAATGAGCGCCTTGCGCGTCTGATCTGTTTTCTATATATATATATATATATATATATATATATATATATATAGACACACACACGCCAGTCAAAGGAGTGACAATAATAACGCGGAAAGAAACTTGAAAAATGAATAAGACGTAGTGTCGGAGTTGTAAGTATCCTAAGGCGTGTTACAGAGGAGAAATATGTCCCGGCACAGTAGCCGATGTGTAGCAAGAGACTGAATGGGATAAGGCACGCACCTACTGTAGACCCAAGTGCAAGGCCAAGGTGTTCAGGGAGGGAAAGAACAAGTGGTGACTGTGTCTGAAGTGGCTCAGAGATGTAGGGACGCCTCTCTCTCGGTGCCCTCAAGTTACTAACTGAAGTCTGTCACCGATTTGGCTGTTTCCGAATGAATTTAGAGATGGCTGTAGCAGAGATGGAATGTTTTTCAAAAGGAGGTAAAGATTTCAGGCAGGTGGATAAACGTCATCGTTCTGTTCATCTTTGGTAGATTTCTTTTCACCGAATAGAGAGTTGTCTGTTACTGATAGTGCTGTAAGTGCAGAGAATTCAGCGTGATAAGAAAGTCCTCATTCGACAGGAGAGGAGGACCCCAACCAAAGAGAAGTGGGAACCGGAAGCTTCCCAATCGTAATCAAGTGTTACATCATGGTTTCAAAGATCAGCGAATTGTGACCGTGGGGTTAGCATCAAAGTCTAATCCGGTTCTCGACTGCAGGTATTCATCGACGTGCATAAGCCCTTGTTGCCGCCATGGCTCGTAACTGAAATCCGCTGCTCAACCGCTCACAGAGCAAAGAGATTAGTTAGCTTAGCTCCAGATAATTGGAATGAACGTGGATTTGGTCAGATTCGGTGGACTAAGGAAATGAATGACACATTATTACAGCTTTGAAAATTATCCTTTGTCGTTCAAGAGTTAGTATCCTACCAATCACAAACATAAATAAGTCGATTATACATGTAAACAGGCGTACATATGCATGCATGCATGCATGCATACATACACACACACATATATACATACATACACACACATACATATATATATATATATATATATATATATATATATATATATATATATATATATATATACACACATACACATACTTCGGAGTACTTCAAAATGAAAGCGAAGGAGAAATCACAAAGGAGGAAAAGAAATACAGATCTTGATTCGTCCCAACAGCTTCACCCTCCATCAGATTTATATATGTGTATTTATATACAGTATATCTATATATATTTAATATATATATTCATATATATGTATATGAATATATATTCATATATATTTAAGTATATATATATGTGTGCGTGTGTATAACTACTTTAACAATAATAATGTGTGTGTATAAATGTTTTATAAAGTCAAAGACTCGACGGGTTGTTTAGCAAGGCGCTGTGGCTCTCCAGTTGGCGATATTCCGATTCGGGTGGAATGCAGTGGGAAACCCGGTAGTTGTTAGACTGGTATCCTGCATCGATATGTCCCTTTGGATAAGTGAAAGCAGATCTTTACTTCTTGTTTGCGAGTAACGTGAGGAATGTTATGAGTCTTTAGCGCAAGGGGTGGGACGTTTCTTCTCTGAAAGCCGTTACAGGCAAGTTGCAGTTGGGATGTTGCCCCAGGCGAAAGGAAGAGTAGAGTTGAAAGCACAAAGATCAAGTGTGGAAACCAGCCCTGCCATATCTGCTGGGTCATGGTGCAGCGTAGGAGGAATAGTTGCTTCTCGAATGAAGCCGTCGGGATGAGGATTTTTCCTCACTCCTGTGAGAGAAGTTTCGGTCGTCACGCCATGAAACGTACTTTCAGATTCACAACTGTTTGTTGAGATTGATGGTCGTGCGTCATTTTAGATCTGAGATCCGAGCTGTTTATTACGGTTTTGCCGAAGAAATTTCTCTCACCACGAGGTCTACGGTGCACGGATGACTTGAAAAATATATCTTTTGCTTAACATGATGCTCGATAAGAAATTGCGCTGTGCCATCAAAAGTTGACCATCTTTATCTCGCGGGATTTTCGGAAACAAGTTGATTGAAGAGTGCGTGCTTCAAACAACCAGCGTTGGTAAAAAGACTTCTCGTAATGATTCGACACTCCACAGGAAAGATTGCAGTATGTCGCTTTGATTGTGGACATCCCACTAGTCATTCGGGTGTTATGGAAGGCTATCTCGGTGCGTTCGTATCTACCACCTGTCGCCCTCTTTCATCCAGCCACCTTGTCGAAGTTCACTAGGCAACGCCTCTACAAATTTTTGGCGGCCTCACGAAGGTTGCGCTGAAACACTATATATATATATATATATATATATATATATATATATATATATATATATATATATATATATATATATATATATATATATATATATATATATGTATGTATGTATGTATGTATGTATGTGTGTGCGTGTTTGTGTGCGTGGGGGGTGTTTAAATGTTTAAATGGGTCTTTATTGCATTTTTTACTCTTCGTTCGTCTCCGTCTAACGTAACTGACGGCTGTGAAACAACAAGAAATTTGGACAAATCTGAATAACATTTCAGTACTGGAGATGAATTTAACACGCATTTGTGATAAAGGCTATAAAATATCTGATTTTTCCAAAGAAAACGACAAACTATGAAATACATAAACGAATGTTAAATGCCGGTGATGGTTTGGCGCGGATCGTCAACTTTGATTATTTTTCGGACTCCTGGATGACTTGCAGGAGGCACTCTCTGTGGCAGTGATTTAAATGCTATCGTCTGAAGCGATCTGGATAAAGAAATTATGCTGATATTACGGCATATTACAGTATCACCATGACATGGTTATGTAATACACTGGAAAATGAAATGCTTATTTGTGTATATCGAGTTTTACTCCATTTTTATGTTTGTATATAGGGAGTTAAGTTGGTATTGTGTAAGTACGTGTATGCTAGGCGTATACAGTATAAAATTATATTTATTACTCGGTATCTTCCGTTTTAGTAATAGAAATTGATATGCAGTATTTGAGGAATCAAGAATCATGTATATATATATATATATATATATATATATATATATATATATATATATATATATATATATATATATATATATATATATACACACATATACACATATGTATTTGTGTATATATGTATAAATCTATTGTAAAATCAAAGACATACAAACACACACACACACACACATATATATACACATACATGCATATATACATACAAACACACACATATATATATATGTATGTGTATATACACACACATATATGTGTGTGCGTGTATGAATGTAATATTTAGTAGACACGCATAATTATACACACATGTGTAACCTTAGTGACCACAGTGGCACATCAAAAAATAAATACTACATAGCTGTATTGAACTTAATTGCATTCACAAATTAACACACACACCGGCAATTGGCCTCACTACCACGACGATGCAGAATGCTTTGGTATACGTACCTTAGTACAAAGGCACCTTCCAGTCAGCAAGTGCGAGAGACAAGAGGATACGGCCCGTCTCACACGTGTGGATGTACTGATGAGAGCGGCAGTTAGTCCTCCCCTTTTATAGCGTCCTTTCTCCGCCATCTTGCATTGGGCGGAGGGGTTCCGAGGATGCCTGTTCATTTTTTGGGCATCGGATAACGCATACGGTTCCCCGGTGATCGAATGGATTGTTTTCAAATGGTAGCATCATATTTGATAAGAGCGATTCTGTATGCTCATTAGGAATGCAGTTTAATTTTCTTCCTGGCACTGGTCCTACCTTTCTTCTTGACCACCCTCCCAGCTGTAGACCTCATCCACGATGCATCACCACCTTTCTTTTCTTCCCGTTCACGTCTTTCCTTTTCTTTTTTTTTTTTAGTTCCTCGCTCTCTTCTCCTTCTTCTTCTTCTTCTTCTTCTTCTTGACTCTTTGCTTGAATGGCGTAACACCGATCAGTATTTGACCTCGCACAGGATCCCGTGTGCGATGGCCTCTCGCCCTGTGCCAGTGTAGGAGAGCACAAATGCAGATGAAAATTAAGATAAAACTGTTACTGTAGTCTGTCCTAGAAGTGAAGAAATTTCTCTGAGCGTCTATTATCCTATAACAGAGCGAGATTGCCTTTCCCTTCCTTCCAATGGAATGATAGGTCGTGAAAGTACTTTCCTCTCACCTATTGCCGTCTAAATAGCTCGGGCGGCCAGCTCCTAACGTTCCTTTTATTAGTCAGAAATTCTAATGGGAATGACGGCGTGCGACTTGAACTGCCGTCAACGAGCAGTAAGATCGTTTTCTATTGTGGGTGACGGCGATGGAGAAAGTTGTCCTTCTTGGATGGTGGCGCCGGGGGTGGGAGGTTGTGGGGGTTCGGGGAGCGGAGAGGCCATTAGGCGCCATGAGAAAAGGATCCTCTTTTACGACCTAGCAGGACATTGTGGCCATAAGGAAGCATCTTCGTCCTTCTTTTCCTTTAAGGATCCACTGAAGAATTTAACTTAGGAAATCTCTCTCTCTCTCTCTCTCTCTCTCTCTCTCTCTCTCTCTCTCTCTCTCTGTATACACAATTTCTAGAAGACGTTTCCACCACAAAAGAAGCATTGTTTTTTTGTGATTTACCAAATACTAGATGGATTGGAAACCTCCACAGTGGCGTCCAGTTAAACAACAGCTACGTCTCATTTTTATCATACTGCTTTCATAAATATATATATATATATATATATATATATATATATATATATATATATATATATATATATATATATATATATATATATATATATATATATATATATATATATATATATATATATATATGTATATATATATATATATATATATATATATATATATATATATATATATATATATATATATATATATAACAATATATGTGTGTGTGTGTGTTTGTGTGAAAATATACTACTCATCACTCACTCACACACATGAACATTTACGCATGTAGCTTTGGACAGTTGCTTCATTTGCTTCCAAGAAAGAAAGAATGTGCGGAATGTTTTTCATTCCCAGTCAAATTGAAATAGTTGTGCGGAAGTTGCAGTAAACATTCTGAAAAATCTTGTTGCAGACACACTACGGTGCATGACAACGGTGAAGTAAGCACGGTATACATGTCCACGAGACTCATCACCCTTCGGCAGAAAAGATTGCTCCGTGTTTCTCAATTCTGGCACGACGAGCTCATCTTTCTCGCAAATTCGCTTCTGTTTTTGTCCGGGATTACAAACAACAGAAAATAAGGTCTGTAGTCTCTAGAAAATGAAGGAAAATTGCAAATTTTTTTTCTCTCTCTTTTTTGCATAGTGATCAAATCTAAGTCAAGGCCTCTGTCTTTCTATCTGTCGGATAGCGTGCGTCATGCGAGCGCCAGAAGGGTAATTTAGTTCACGGAATGTTCATTCAGGATTCCTTGCTAAAGAATTCCAGTTTAATCTCTTCTTGGAATTTGGGCTGTAACTGACAAAATCAGACCATGATAAAACTTTAGCTTGACAATGATCTCAACGACAATTATCTCTTTGCATGAAATGAGAAAATTGACGGTGTATTGGGCTGAATATGCAACAGGCATTCTCGTCTCGCAGCGTCATTGTTTGCGAAATGGAAATGGTTCGTCTTAACCTGAATGACTCTTCCATTGCCTCAGATGTGCCGTTCATTTGATTGTGAGTTTAATAATATCATCGGAGCAACGCCGCCATTTCACCTCACTCTCATTTCCAGCCATGTATCCTTGGACTGCATTTTTTAGGCTATTTTTTTATCATTTGCTGTCTCCATCTTCCTTTCTCCGTATTTTTAGTTTCGCTATGATTCCTGGCAATTTATTGGGAGGTTGAACATGACTGTAAGACGGCGGGTTACAAGGAGACTCACCCGACTGGTCCAGGTTTTGCAAGCTTTGATCCGATTGTTGTACCTGATCAGCGATTAAGTCCTTGCAAGTTCTGCAGATCTCCAGCATTAGGTATTTATTGAGAGATTAACTAGAAAAATAACTGCTGCTTTGCTGCACGTTTTAGAATGGTTGGGTAAAACGGAATTATAATGTCCAGACAGATATTGATAGATGTTTCTGTTCAGTTTTTTTATTGCTCTTCAGTGACATTAGAAAACTTTCTGTAGTTTATTTTTTTACTTTCACTCGTTATGTTTTTTTTATCATGTTTAGGCTTTAAAATAGTTTTCTAAGTATTTTATATATATATATATATATATATATATATATATATATATATATATATATATATATATGTGTATAGGAAAACATATTGTAGATTTCTCACTAATTCTGTCTCAATCTACGCCGCTGAAACAAGCTACTCAATCTCTCTCCCCTCTAAAAGGGTCTGCACCTTGTTCATCTGCTGGATAAACTACAACGTGCATTAAATTTAAGAATTTCGTGTTTGTCTGTCAGTCTATTGGTAAAATTATACTAATTTCAAAGATCTTACTGACTTTCAGTTTCATCCACTAATTGATAGCGCATATAATTAACGCTTTTAGTAATTCGTATATGTGTTTCAAGTGGAGTTACAGTTGCCAGGGTTTTTATTATAACCACCTTTTCTTGTTTCTTTTTATTTTATTGGGTTGCTTAGATCATCTAAGAGAAAATTTGTTAGAATGTGAGAAACTTCTGACAGAACAGTTATTTTCAAATTAAGGTAGCCACCATTCACCTTCGTCATCATCACCAGCGCCACGTAATGCCAAGGAACTTCAATCAATTCTGCCACTGATGTCTTCCCTGTGCTTTGTGTGTCACTGATCTCCGCTCTTGTCCAGCCCGCCTTCTCTTCGTTCTCGCCCAAGCTCGTCTGGGTCTGTGTCTATTGTTCTATTTGACTTTTTCAGTCTTTCACTAAATTCCGGTTCATCGGATGCTGAATCAGTCAGTATTCTGCCCAATTCATCTATATTAGATACCGGCATATTGCTATAAGAGTCGTTTGACCTCCTGGCCTTCTGCCATAGTACTGTACAAGGTACAACCACTCTAACTTTGGGTCAAGGAAACTGCTGGTAAGGATGAAATCTATTAGTTTCGTTTCGCATGTAAACCGCTCCCCTCCCGACCTCACTGGTGGGACGTTCATGGTCCTTAGTTTCTTGAGATGGAGGGCAGCCCTGACTGCAACTGGCGTTGATGAGTTCGAAATCTGCAGCGGTAATGCAAAGCCGCACTAGACTCCCTTCGGGTAAATGGATCGCAGTTATATGAAGGACTCATTCAATAGGAAATGTAAGTCACCTAAACGGTATCACTTCAGCCGTTAAAACCTGTCGATACACAGTCCACAGTTGATAATAGTTACTTATTCCATTAAGAATGTAGCAAATAGAGTAAAATTTACTGTGTAAAGAACACTCTCGTTATTTATGCCTGAGTCACTGCAAAATAACTTCAGAAAGTGACCTAATTCTGACATTCAATCTCGCTAACATGACAGGAATGAAAGAAGCCTCTTCATAAAACCTGTAATGCACATCACTTGTTTCTTCCGTATACTGTATATTAGGCTATGTGGCAGAGAGTCACGCGGATTATCCTTAAGATCTCGGATAAAAAATTCCTGTTCAATGTAAAGCTAATTTTCAGTCGTCAAAACCCAGCACGAACAATAACCATGAAGCTCTCCAAGGCAAACAATCATTTTTCATCATTAACTAAGATAAGACTCCGGTACAGTACAGGTACATGGCTCGTGGGAAGGACGCATCGTGTTGCGTGTGTCGTCAAGAAGTTGAAGAATGTTATCCACCTCATTTATTCGCTTTATCGTTGTTCCTCAACAAAGGCCCGTGGCTACAAGCACTTCTTCATTATCATTCCCTTTGGGTGGGAGTTATAACCAAAGTACTGTCAATTCGTCATGAAGCGGTATTTCTGGCTTAATATTTGTGAAGATATAAGAAGTCAGACCCGAATCAATTTTCAACAAGTAAAAAATACTCCGAAATTCTTCGGCGCAATCACGTTTTCTGCACAGCGTATAATGCTGTATGAGCCACGGCCCATGAAACTTTCAGCCACGGCCCGGCGGTGCCTGTCCTATAGCGTTGCCAGATCATGACTAATTTTAACTTCAAATAAAATAAAAACTACTGAGGCTGGTGGGCTGCAGTTTGGTATGTTGGATGATAGGAGGGTGGATGATTAACTTACCAATTTGCAGCCCTCTAGCTCAGTAGTTTTTAAGATCTGAGGGCGGACAGAAAAGTGTGGACGGACAGACAAAGCCATCCCAATAGTTTTCTTTTTCAGAAAACTAATAAAAGACCATAATTAGCCACTTTTTACAAACTTGACAATCAGCTATAATGGAGGAGATGGGTTGATATTAATTCCAAGTACAAATCCTGAATTCGACAAGAATATGTACAACTAAGTCGGGATCAATTTATATCTCTCGACGGTTTGCCTTCTTTTCTAAAAAAAAAAAAGGCCTATGTTCGAATCCTGGCCGGGACAGAAGCACTTAATATTTATGAGGAGCATAAATAAAAAAGTAAATAAAACATAAAAATAAAATAAATAAAAATAAAAAATAAATAAATAAGAGCATATTAAATATATGCTGTATATATACATATATATACATATATATATATGTATATTTTATTTTTATATATAATATATATATACTTAGAGAGAGAGAGAGAGAGAGAGAGAGAGAGAGAGAGAGAGAGAGAGAGAGAGAGAGAGAGAGAGACTCGTCCCCCCGCTCCCTCACGCCTTTAAAGGCAAAAGAGAAGAAAGACTGCCATCCAAAGAGAGAGTAACCCCCACTGAAGAGAGAGAGAGAGAGAGAGAGAGAGAGAGAGAGAGGCACTGCAGCGGATAGAAAGATAAAGGTGGGACTATCGAGTAGACGTAATGACGAGCTTCGTTCGATTGCATCCCGAGTAGAAAGTAAACCAAAAGGTCGCCAAAACACAAACATTAGGGAAAATAGACAGAAGCATGCAGAATTACCGGCATTTGCGCACAACTAATACTCCTCGTTTTAAAAGCGCAAGTGACGTTTTTAAAAGAAAAATGTAATTTCTCCAACACCTGCTACGTTGAATGAAGTCAAAAGCGTTTTGATTCTACTGACATCCTAGGCTAGGCAATCGAAATTTGCATTGGAGACGTGGGGACAGACAGGTGCATACTGAGCCTCAGAGCACTAAACATGCACGGTTCCTCTGCAAACTAAACGAGGTTCGCGACACTGGGTTTATCTGCGAGCAAAATTAGGATATTTATATTCTGGGGCAATGAGGAATCACATTAAGTGATCGCGACCAAGAAGTAATCCGCAGATAAGACGAAAACGGCTAGATTCTAGGATGACACTACAATTTGCAAGATGCAATCGAATAATCCACAAAAACATGCACGAGATGAATAGTCTAAGGGAGCTAGGATTTTTCTTAAACCTTTTTTCTTTTATGGAGAATCTTCGTTGCACAATATTTACACTGTTTTCATATTCATATATTTTCATAGTTACCACCATAACCTTAATAACAAAATTTTCTATCAAATTCTACAAAACACTTTCATATTCCTTAACAACATTTTTTTTTACATTACATTTTCAAAGCACTCTTTTAAAAATGTTTTATTTTATTTTTTGAAAGTTGCAAACAAGATCACTCTGGTTGTTGGCATTCTATTTTCAATGTACAAAAGCAAATCACGATCATCCGTGAAGAGTCGCAAAGAGCCTCGGTGTCCCACTCCAGCTGAAGCATCCGATAACAGAGCCGTTGCAGTTTTCATCTCGTTTTCTGTTTCGAAGTCCAGTTTAAGTATTCTTAGTCCTCCGTTTGCTCTTACCTTACAACACTTTCTGAGAAGCAGCTCGAACTAATGCAAAATTCTTTTAGACGAAGAACAACAGTGTATCAAACGCATATTATCTTCTACAGCTGCACAAAAAGGACACTTATTTTCGTTATGTTCATCACATATAATCTATCATTTGTATTAAGTATATCATGAATATATCTATAAACTATCTTCCTGCTGTTCTTAACTTTATATTTATTGTTAACCTCCTTCCGGATCTTATTCCAGTTGAACAGAGGATACGACTCGCTCTTGGTTTCGCAATCTGTACATTCCATAAGCAACCAATAAATCTCCCTAGTTGACACAGATTATGCCCGAGTTCAAGGAATAATGTGCAAGCCATAGTAGATGTATGGTTACTTCAGGCACTGCAATTTGGGGAGAATTTTAAGGAACAGAATTTACTTTAAAAATACATGGCCGAAAGAAAGCGCTTGGCAGTGGTAGGGGGATTGGGATGGGATACCCCTCTCACAAACCCCCCCCGCCCCCGTCCCTCCCTATTTCCCCAATGACACCCAGTAAACGGCCTTGTTACCAAGGTCAACGAGCGTCTACCAGTGATGCCCCATATAAAAGGGGATGGTTTGTATTACCCAAGAAACAAAAGTGTATTATTAGAGATTGATACAAATTCAGTTACATTACAAACAAACCAGTCATATCAGTTATCACACCAATTTCAGTCAACGGACAAATATCCAGAATGATATCCTGCAAAAATTTCTAGTTATATTGCTTTTCAAATCAGGTGAAATCAGAGACTGTGAGACCTCATAACATATTTTACTGGTACAGGTGTAAGAAGAGCAAAAGATTTCTAGTTATGTTGCTTTTAGGAGATAAAATCAGACTATATATATATATATATATATATATATATGTGTATATATATATATATATATATATATATCGAACATGTAGATTGCTGCACACAAACATGAGTAGGCAAGTCTGCTGACAAGCGATTTCTTGACGCACATAAAGGTGATACCCAACATCCAGACCTGGTTTCTGTACAAATGATCTCTGAGAACGGAAGGCATTCTGGTAATCCTTAAAAGAACGATTTTACACTACACTCGCTCTGTAGTTCTCTGAAAGTATCTTGCACTTTGCTTGAAACAATAATCTGTGTTTTTTGTTGAAAACTATTGTAGGCATCACTGATCATTTACAGGCAACAACCGCCACCGCTAACGTCGTACACCGGAAACTTTTGGCAGTGGGGGAAACAACCACAGTAGCCTACTGGAGGTATAGCAACAAAATGAAATAAAATACTCTGTAGGATATCTAAATGCATGCTCATGATGTTACAAGATACAGGAAAAGAGGTGGTACAGCAAGAAACGAATAATATTCATAAGGTTGCAAAAAGGGTCCGTCTGTTCAAAGTAATGAAAATTCCTGCTGAAATAAGGGCGGGAATGTCATCCTTTTTGAATATTCGTCCGAAACAAAAAAAATGGGAACAACGCCACGAAGGAAACAAAAAAATAAGTCTCCTAAACGGACAGCGTATCCCCTTCAGTAGTTTGCGGAAAGTAAATCATCCCTCATACGGGTGGCTGATATCAAGCTTCCTTTACGTGACACCAAAACCTTGAAACAACCTTCGCCATGCGAACGGGTCATATTAACCTGACAGCCATGACATTTTCACCTGTGCCCGCTCGGCGTGCCTGAAGTTCAATACCATGGACACACGGGGTCGCAAGGTCAAAGTCTTCGTCTACGAAATTTCATGGTGGCGTGCAGTTAGTTACTCAGGCGAGGAATTCCACAGCAAACCAAATAGCGCTTCTAGACCAGGTAAAAGCTATAAAAGCGGTGCAATCAATAAAAGAAAAATGTAAATGCAATTTGCAAGTTTCCAAATATACCAGTTATATGTGTTAAAAGATTCGTAATGGTGAATGACGTTTCTTAATATATATAAACTCTGTTTTTCGTCGCTGATTAATGAGACTCGAACACAAAGGATGAGATTACTCCGCGGACGATAAAAGGAACTTCCTCAACTAAAATACTGATGAATTTCACCCGTCCCACCAGAGACTCACGCAACCAACAGCAAGCGGACTTTCCCTCCACCGTGGGTCAAAGTTTGACTGCATTCCGTTTCAGCATGAAAGTGTTCGGTTAGCTGACAGACTGGTATACGCTTGCATAACATCGGACATAATCCTTGAGGGAGAGAGAGGTGGGTCTAAACACCCCAAATAATTTTATGGTTTTAATAATTTGACCATTAACTTCGTTTAGACATTGAAAATCCAGCGTTGAAAAGCTCTGGCATGATATAAATTGTCTTAGAGAAACAAGATTTGGAGTCTGAAATTTGAGATTATGCATTATTAAAGAACTGTGGCTATGTTAACTTTGTCAGTGTTAGCAAAGGTGAATGGAAGGTCTTATGTGGATTTTCAAAAAATGAGAGAAAGTATCAAATTCAATCTCTGAATCACACTTCCAACCAGAAGAAAGTTGCTAAGCAAGCAATCAGTAAGAGGAGACCGAGCATTGTTCCTCGTCGATCGTTCTCTAGTTTGTATAGTAACATATGTTCTTTCTTCGCTGTTTCATTTTGAAGCTACGCGGTTATATACGACAGATCGACAGCTAAATATAGATCAATCTAAAGTGAACGCTGAACCCCTCCAGCAGAACAGAAGGTCTCAAGCTTCATGAAATTTATATACCATAAATCTCAATAATTATACAGCGAAGACTGCTCAAAATGAGTAGGATGTCAAAGTAGGATGGAGTAATACAACGGAAATCTCACATATTAAAACGTTTTTAGACAAAAAGAGGTCTTTCAAAGTAGGAAATAAATACTCAGAATCTCTTTAGGAGAGCAAGGGACTGACGTTTCCAATCCCTTAAAAGTAAGGGTCATAAACGTACAACCCCTCATACAGAGTGGGACTTGGGGGGAAGGGACTTATATTCCTAAAAGGTCTCATCCGGCACCACTGTGAGTCATCACGATTTAAACCAGCAAAAACTCACAGAGCAAGATTAAGCTAAAGACCTCAAAGGATTAATCTGTTTACTAACATTGAATCGCTCTCTAAGAAAACAGGAGTTACAGTTCACCAACACGTCGAGGCATATAAACACTATTTCTATCGGCCGCTTCAAGGCGAAAGGGGTAGGGCATGGGCGGTGACCGGCGCTGCCACATCAAATATTCCCCCTCAAGTTGTATGGTATGTGAAGGCAGCGAAGTTATACAACGTAAATATAACTGGTTTCTGATCATTAAAAGCCCTCGTAATTTTCTATCTTTTAACAACAATAAAACAACACGTTTCTTTTTAAACGCGGCAAAAAATTTTTCCAGCGGTGCCAGTTTCTACCTCAGGTGTTAAGCTGACCTCAGGGCATCAAGACGTCGAGCATCCCGTGGACCAGTGCCTCCACGAGGGAGGCTCAGTCGAAACGCACACACTCATTAAGGAGTCTGTCGCCTTGCAAACAGCATGGAAGGCAGTCCTCGCTCCCGCATTAATCTTCCTACCAGGGCTCGAAAAATCGTTCATAGGGTCGTTAGGTGCTTTTCTAAAGAAAAGCCAAACCATGGAGCCCATGTGTCTCTCTCTCTCTCTCTCTCTCTCTCTCTCTCTCTCTCTCTCTCTCTCTCTACTCATATATATATATATATATATATATATATATATATATATATATATATATATATATATATATATATATATATATATATATATATATATATATATATATATATATATATATATATACGTTCTCTGACGTGATATAATGAACATCCGTTCCTCCAGTTCAACTTGCAAAATCCAAAATACGGATGTCGTACGGAGCATGCCAAGTCCCTCCTGATACGAGGAGATAGGCTACACAGGACATTACGTCGTCATGCACAATAAACATTTTAGTAATTAGAGTAATATATATCAATGAAATAACATTACTAATAATAATAACAATAATAAAGTGTTATATGATGAGTAATATAGTTAAATATCAAATATAATATTTGGAGATCACAATGAATTAACAAATCATAAACAATAAACACAGTAAGCCTCAAATAACTCTGAAAAACCCTTATTTGTATCGTTATAGGAAAGTTCAAAAAGGGACAAAAATTCCAAAAAAGGCGATAAATTACAGGAAAGCTATCAGAGGTACACGAAATATTCATCGAGAGAGAGAGAGAGAGAGAGAGAGAGAGAGAGAGAGAGAGAGAGAGAGAGAGAGAGAGCTAATGGGAGGTTCATCAGTCTTAGGTGCCGAGTGACCCCTGCAACCTCTCGGCAGCACTGCAAGCAACAGCTGAATTTCAAAAAGGTCTGTAATCTTCAACTCTGAGCTTTCTCGTGTTAGAACATATACACACTAATATACTACAACGGTTTCTCGAGGCGTTGATAAGACTTAAATTACGTAAGAAAAAAAGGTTTTATTTTTTACATGTGAGGAGTTACAAGCTAAGGATTTTTTTGCAAAACTGACCTTCGATATCGCGACGTCAGTTTACTTTGCTGCAAAGTTAACCGTTTGGTCACTCCGATATAAAAAACGAAAAGACAAAACAACCAGGATTATCGTAATCGAAGCAACAGCGAGCGCTCTCTTTCTGGGGAAGCTCTTCGGAATTTCTCGCCTACAAGGTCTGAGAGTCATTCAGAGTTTCATGACATCAACACAGTAAAGTAAAGTAATCGCAATAATTTTCCACAAAAGGCGACAGCTACTGAATATTCCTTCAACTTGAAAAAGTACGTTTGAGAGATTTAGGGGCACCAAAACACATCCGCAGAGCAATTTTTAAGTTGAGTTTAGCCTAAATATTGCGACATTCTACACGGGAAAACTACTTCAACCTACAACTCCTCAAAGTCTCATTTTCTTCTAACAGTACAAAGTTTACAATAATAGAAAGCCTGATTACCGATCAGTTTGATTTTTCTAAGAAAACACCTTAAAAAAAGAATTTCCTACTCAATGGTAAAGTTTCGAAGTCTAACTTAAAAACTGAAGTAAAAATAGAATATCTCGACGTGATTAATTTCACAGAGCGAGAGGGGTTGGGGAGGAAGGGGGAGGGGGGCCGATAACAGCATCCAACATAGCTTAGGTGGTCCGGGACATCTGGTCTTAAGGCGTTACAAATGGCGCCAAGCCATGGCAAGAGTATGCTTCAACTCAACCTAGATGATTCTTTGCATAATATAAATTATATACAGCTGCCCCTGCTGACAAATGCAATCGCTTAAACGACGGAAAAGAAAGTCCTTTGAGTAAATTAATTTCATTGGTAAGAGTGGGCCATTAGGGAACAAGTCCCATTTCATGGGTCACAAGGGCACGGCCCAGGGGCACCCCTGATACAGCAGGGGATGGTTATCATGCAACGCTACCTTCTATCATCATTGCCTCGTCAATGCTTTCAGTGCTTGGTTAAAAATTGATAATGCCAATTTCTCACTGTCTACCTGACAACTGTGCAATAAATTTCTGTCATGTTCCTTGTCTCTTCTCTCCTCAGAGTTTTCGGCAGCAAACATTAATTACAGAATATCAAGAAACATCCCTATGTTTCAGGCCAAAAACTTGAAAAAGAAATATAAAATTCCATTAAAAGAACAGCCTTCTACACCAACTTCGCGTCTATTTAAAATGTTTATTATTAAAAGAAGAAACGTGATTATCCTCCTCCACCTACTTCTGTTACCTGAAGTTGCAATTAAAATACTGTAACTTTTTTTACCCTTTTTCTTACTTCTCTAAATTCCTGTCTCAGTGTAAATAGCAATAAAAAATGACTGACTCTCAACACAGTTCACAGGAGCAGTTCAGTAAACGCGGATATTATTCCACAAATTCGGCGCAAATCTTTATATGTATCATGAAGCTACATCATTGCTGTACACTATTTACTTTGCTTATGAAACAGAATAATCACAAAAGCTGTGTATAATAAGCTGAAATTTTTAGGCTAAAGTGCGAAAAGTGAATGAGCAGCAGCTCATCAAACTTACAAGTAGCATAGTAAAGTCCCTTTCGATATCAATTATCAGGGATTGCTGAGTCAGTCATCAGATTTCGGCACTAAGAAGATTTATGTTGAAAAACGCTGAGAGATGACCAATTACTCTTTTGTGTTGCTTATCATTTCTTTCTTTTGGTCTTCATTTGTACAGTAGTTCCTTATTCTTTTCATAAAAATCTATTCAAAACTCAACTTTAAATCGTTAAATTGTCACAGCTTGGGAACACTATTAATAATTAGTTACAAAGCGAAAACCAGTTGCAGGTTCATGGCTGAAGATGTGCCTGACCTTTGCCTCTGGTGCCTCTTAGTAATGTACATACCATCGCAATTACACTATGATATATGACAGAATATTCAGTCATTTTTCCGCACCTTCGATTGGGCGTTAAGCTAAAAATGACCTTGTCCGCAAATGACAGATGACAACACGAACGAAATCAAAACAATACTGTAATAATATTAATAATACTAATACTAGTAATACCTAACACTATTAATAATAATAAGCAGACAACAATATTTTATCATAATAAAAGCAACAACAAATTTGATAATAATGAAAGAGGCGATAGGACAGCAGAGGAGCACTGCAAGCGATGGCAAGCTTGACGTCCCATTAAAAGACTGAAGCTCTTCGAAAAGTAAATACTGTTAACCAGATACCAACAAACCCCACGATGCTTTCAAGCACTCGCGCGCGCGCGCGCAAACACTTTCTCCAATATTCACGAGTAGTTAAGAAAGGTGATAAACATGAAATATTCGAAGAGCCTTCGTCTCTGAATCTAACGATTTGGAAGGAACCTTCTCTAAACCGGTAGGCTCTGCGGTTGGACCCTCAGCCCTCAAGAAGAGGGACACTCGCCCTCACCACGTGTAACATTCAACTGGCTTTCGAAAGACAATCATGATAAGAGACATGACATGCAAGGACATATGCAGTACGGAAATTAAATTTTGTACGCTGTCCTTTCACAATGGAAACGAATACGGCTGCAAGTAGGCTACCCTTACAAAACTGGGTCCAGTTAGAAGCTTCCTCTATTTTCCAAAACCGACATTTCACTCAGCCGTCACGTGGCAAAGCGAGCAAGAAGGAGCGAGAAGCGATAATGAAACGAACCCGTACTGCAAAATGACTTGAAGGGGCCCCTTAAAAAATGCTTTTCACTTTCATTTCTTACCTAAAGACCCCATTCTTCAATTATGCTGCTCCTCTTACGCCCAAAAAATCTAAGCATCAGGCATGAAAAGGATTTCATGCTAAATCTTCGGTTCTGCGTCTTCCCAGCTCATTCGATGAGGACACTTGAAACGAAAGAATAAAATGCACATAATCGAGCTACAGAAATATTTTCTGTACATACAGACGGCGAATCTGGCCTCCAGACTGACAACATCTAATGCTACGAAACGAAGAGATCGTCAGAGGGTCCTCGGAGTGAGGGGTAAAGGCAGCGAAGGAAGGAACGAAGGAAGGTATTTAACGGTCAGCTTCATATGGACTTCGAAATTCGTCAGATTCTGATAACTATCAAAATATGAGAACCTCATTTTATCTCTGAAAAGAATGAAAAGATAACTGTAGTGACGTACTTTACGTCAGCGTTTGTATTCCAAGTGAAACATAATTATTTACCATTAAAGAAAACACAAAACACATTTATGAATAATACGTAAAACATCAACAGCTACAAGGATGTTTACGTATATATATGAAGAGCACTTCGTGAAGACAGTTCTCTGTAATTTAGAGAATTATACTTCATAAATGAAGCCACCTTTTCCTGATAAACCTTGGGGAGGGGTTACAGACATTGCCACTGCCTATATAACAATTGCGACATAGAATACCTCTAAATAGTCTAATTCACTATAGGATGAAGACAATAATCAACACTTGCTGTAGCCTTAATAGTCATAATAATTATATTAAGAAATTTTCACCAATTTGTCTATAGAAAAAAAGCAACAAAATGAGAAACCTCATTTTTAAAAAACCGCCCCAAATAAATTAGCGGAACTTATTACTCTCTACGGGTCCTATGAAAGACACTGGAAAGGTCAGAAATTTTGTAAATTTACGAAAGAAACAGAGAAAAGAATAGCTGGGAGGAAAAACAGCTCATGAAATCGAGTAGGCCTGAAATGCACATTGATGTCCATTGAGTTTATATCAATAATCTCATGACCAAGGAGATGAAAATCTCAGCTTCGCATTAGTGGCTATTATTGTTATTTCCATTTCACAAGTCAATTTCTGGGTAATCCCTAATAAGCCTCAGTTAATCATTAAGGAATTTTCTAGTATTTAATGAAGACCAACTCCTTATTTTTTCTGTATTATTGATTGACATACTCTAATATGATCAAAAAATCAATAAAAAAGTTTTCATTTAATTAGACAATAAGGAAACACTAAGATTTATCCATTTCCCTCAGAAGACATAACACACTGTAAGATCCAGTTGTAATAAGTGAAAGAAAAACATTGTGCTTCAAACGGAATTTCCAGTTAAATTAGGAAACGAAAACATTTTCACCCTAGAAATAGAAATTTACAGGCTAACATCTGGGAACTGAAATTTCATATCATTTAATTTGATAATGCTGGTATGTTGGGAAGGCTCTTTTTGCAATACAGTGGGGTTGCTGAATCTAACTTAAATACAGACTGGGTAGGAGGTAACTCATTGTCATTCAGCAGGAATGCTCATGAAATAGCGCTTTCTGGGCAAGCACTCGTCAGACTTTTCCTGGATGCCATAGATATGCTTCCCTTTATAATATTTAGTATTTAGAAAACTGAGCTGCCCTCTCACATTCTTCCCCGACAAGTTAAATGTCAAGTCTACAGATAAAATAGGAGGTAAAATGTTCCTGTTCATAAACATAAATTTTTATACTAATCTGTCCCTTCATAGCAGGAGTTTCTCCAAATTCTCCATCGTAAATCTCACGCCGTGGCAGCGTTTACTACTCTCGCCTACCCCAAAACACAAGTTCGACACAAGAGAAAGCTAGCATTCTAGATTTACTGTCACCTCTCAACGTTTCATATATATATATATATATATATATATATATATATATATATATATATATATATATATATATATATATATATATATATATATATATATATATATATATATATATATATATATATATATATATATATATAAAATATACACACACATATATATATAAATAAAGGAGGTTCCTATTCGTTAACCTGGCTGCAACTCATAGTCAACGATAACTATGTAGCTAATTCACTGCAGAGTTATCAGAGCCATACTGGGATTATCAGAAAATGTCTCCCTCTCGCCCCAGCCCTCAGGGCAGATCTCGGGTCTCACTATATATGTGTATATACTGTATATATATATATATATATATATATATATATATATATATATATATATATATATATATATATATATATATATATATATAAAGAGATGCTATTAAACGTTTTCCCATCCAGAGAGTGGCTGTACAAGGTGCAAACCATTCACTTGCACGTAATTTCACTACGAGATGCAACTGCGAACCCCATGATCTTAGCCTTCGTAGGCTCACACCGACTGATCGCCTGTCAAACTTTGATCGCCTGTCAAGAGCCCACCCACATCCTTTGTACTGAGATAAAATAGGATTTTCAATTATTCATCTTAGGTAAATAAGGAATCTGTCCGAGCAATATGGGCAAATAGCCATTATCTGTGAACAGCAGAACTATAGCATTCAGCTTTTCCGTCAAAGGTTGCAGCTTGCCTGTAAAGATAATTAACAATAAGAAGGAAATGGATAATGTAATGTGAAAACAGATCTGCTTTTTATTGATGACAACGAGTGTTCAAGACTATAGTTCAAACAAGAGAAGAAGAACTAACTGATGTGAGAGACGGCGAGATCTATCCATGCGTGTCAGTCGCTATGGATGAGGTCGTTCACGACCCATGAAATGCCAAACTGAGGTTGAAGATTGCAAAGGCAAAATGAGTTCATGAAAGATTCGTTTACTCTGTCAATCTCTATTGTTAGTTTCGTGTTTCAGGCCCTGACGGTTGATCACTCTCTCCAGATACCAGTTCTCCTGTTTCACAAGTCCCAAACTTCGAATGAACCAAGATACTGGTTATTCAGCGGACAGATATAGCCATAAAAATAAAGCATAAAAAAACAAATGTACTTGAAATTGTATAGAAAGACCAAGATAGTTGCTACGCTTGAACGTGTAAAGTGGGCTTTGTTCACCTGCGAGATATTCTTCTTTCACCCACAGGCTGGGTATAGTTAGATATCCTCAATATGTAAACAGGGGTGTACTTCGAGGTGTAAATTCAAACTGATCGACGGTCGACCATGGGCCGCGGAACAGATTGTGCAACCGGATCAGAGTCAAATGCTCCAATACTGTTTGACAGTGTAACCTAACTGAACGGCTGGCTAGAGTACATAAGGTGTATCTACTTGATTGGAGGGTTCCATCAAGAATAAAAAATAATTGACCCAACAGACAGACAAAACTAAGGTTAAGTATACGGTAAGCAAAGGGTAGTGAGAGATTTACTGTACAGACCATATGATGTTTTTATCTATCTGGAGAGATGAATGGAGGGTTGTAAGAGACGATGTGAGACAGAAGCAAGGGCTTGACACAGAAGATGGCATGTGTGATCAAGAGAGAATCTGGGCGCATGAGGATGTTCACTGCGAAGCATCTGCCAGTCTCAGCTAAACTGTAAAACCAGTATATATGGCATATACAGAACTACAGAAAGACTATGAGAGGATCAATGTAGATGCAATGCTTGTTAAATAGTGGTTTTTAGAGGCGACTAGAATTTTCACATAAGAAGTGACACAAGGGTAAATGAATGGGTGAAATGTATTTGTGCAGCCACTCTACATGTACTATATATGAACAAAAGGATGGAATCGGCAAAGACTGTGAGAGCATATAAACAAAAAGGACGAGATCTGTACACAAGACATTTTGGCACTGAAACTGATAAAAAGAGTTTGGATATGTTTGTGAGAAGGGAAGAATATTGAAAATACTGTAAGTGTGATTCAGGCTATGAAAGTAAATGAAAGCCAAAAAATGGATTTAGGTATAAAGGAAGCAACAGATTCATACATAGAAAGAAGAACAAAATCAATGTTCTGGACAATAGCTGGATGGGAGAAGAATTGCCGATAGATATGACAAAGAAGACGAGGGAACTTTTGAAAATCTTGACAAGAGGCTTCTAGAAATTAAGGGGTCGTAGTGTGTGAAATATATATAAAAAAAAATGAGTGAACGAAAAATCTACAAAGAGTATCTGCACTGTACGCCAAGTAAAGATACAAGGAAGACGAAGCAAAAAGGTTGGCTGGGGTGACAAGATGGCCTTGTGTGTAATGAGTCAGGTTCGCCCTGAGGAAGTTCGTGATTTGATAGAATGGTGCAGAGTCTAAACTTTGGAACCTCTGGAGAAAGGAGAGGAAACTGAAGCCTATGACGCTGATGATGCGACGGAAGTATGAGTATTTAAGAGCTTTAATAATGAGGAAATCCGTGAGAACATCCAAGAATGAGAGCCGGACGATATATGCAGATGTCTAAGTAAAGGCGCAGAACTTCATTCTTCATTCAAAATTTGACAGAAAAACCCAACGAGTCCTAAGTCCCTTACGGTGCTTTCCCCAATAGGTGAAAACCGCTCTGCGCTATTATATACAAGAGAGCCGTGTTTTTAATTGAGAACTTTATTCAAGTTGAGGCCCTAAGCTCTCTTGAGTGACAGAAAAAAAATTATTGATGAAAACATTACGTCGAAGCAGCTGCTTGTCCTTACGATATTTCTATATGCAGTTTGATCCTATTCTTGTCATCCTTTTTGCAACGGCGTAAAAAAATTCGTTATTTCTTTACTTAAGGCTAACAACCCTTACAATCGCCAGCTGTTATAAAACTCGGAGGCTGATTCGATAAGCAGTAAGGACACAAAGATGAATACATCTGGGATTAACTCTATCTTTCGTTTAAGAGTAGTAACATTCTCTCTCTCTCTCTCTCTCTCTCTCTCTCTCTCTCTCTCTCTCTCTCTCTCTCTCTCTCTCTCTCTCTCTCTCTCTCTCTCTCTGAGTGTGTTCGTTTGTGTACGTAACATCGCCTACAAGGATTCCAGTTTAATAAAGAGTGAGGGATGTTTCCCCTGTTGACGGATTGTACATAAATACATATCTTTCGAAAACATTAAAGTACAATGAGGTCGTAAAGATCCACAACAAAATGAACGGTACATCCAACTTTCACCATTAAATTAAAAAGATAAACAAAACCTGTACATAATCTTGCAAGTTTATTATGAAAATCGGCTTTCTAGATCTCAAATGTGATCGGTGGAAAAGCGTCAAGAAATCAACTATCCTTACTAGACGAGAGAGAGAGAGAGAGAGAGAGAGAGAGAGAGAGAGAGAGAGAGAGAGAGAGAGAGAGAGAGAGAGAGAGAGAGGGGGGCATTAAAATTGATCGATGTGTTACACAGAGAAAGATCTTAATCGCAGGCATCAGCTTCAATCATAAATCATCTACTCTTCAGCACAAGGAAAAGCGACATTAAGAACATTACTAAAATATCCGAAGACGATCCCCGTCACAGCAATCACATCAAAGATAAGGATGCTGCATAACATCCCAATAAAGTGTGCAAACACTTCCTCGCCTTTCTAAGGACGCCTTGCAAGGTATGTGCGGGACGCCTTGCCACATGATTAACGACCTCCTTTGAGCCGAAATCATCGTCAAAATTCTCTAAAGGGAAGGCAACATTAGGCATGAAATATAGAATGTACAAGAAAATGGAGTCGAACTATTATAAAATTTCTTCAAAGAGAGAGAGAGAGAGAGAATGGTTTCTCTGGAATAAAAATGATTTCCGAGAGTACTCTGAAAGCAAACGCTGCTTGTGTCCATAACCATGTTATATATGAAAACATTTTAGCTTATTTCAGTCATTCTATAAACGATATAAAAAGCGGGCTATGATTATCCCAATCTGTCACCACTAACAGAATTCTATCAATAGGTGTTTACTCTCTCCAAACACACGAACACATGAGCATACACAGACACTTACAAACACACTGGTCAAGACGTCTGCGGTTTACTGGACTGCTCCCAAAACATGAAAATATATACGTAGTCACGGCGTCCATGAAATATCAGTGTAGCACGGCTTTATAATTCTAATTGCTTATTAACGACAACCATGCTTAAGGAGTTTGGGGCCACCTCTTGCAGCACACGCTCCACTATTGCGGCAGAACCACCACAGTGTACCCCGTCACCAAGGGGCTGTCAGTCACCACTCCACCTGAACCACGAGGGCCGGTGGCCCCCGCCATTGTTATTGTGAAGAATTTTCCGTCCACATGCTGTATCAAAAGGAGATCAGATCTTGACAATAAACAGCATACTCTGAGCACCTCGTTTGTGACTTACATTTAAATTGGTGACCTGCTGGAACGACATGGCAGACAACAACATGTCCTCCCTAGCAACCACCAGCAACCAACAGACTTATTAAGGCTCTTAGCTCTGGCTTGCTTTCCTTAAAAGCTCCTAGTTGTCCTCGGAATAAGTAGATAAAATCTTGGTCTAAATACTGCTGCTGGATAACAGATAGTTAAAAAGATTATTTCCGCAGCACGGTAGACATACAACTCTGT
>NC_089760.1:130000-135000 GCF_040412425.1 Macrobrachium rosenbergii | reverse complement strand
ATAAAACCACAGGATAAAAAAAAAACTGTTAAAGCATCCACGACGACATTTAGGTACATGTTTTAATAAGTATATTGATAGTCTGCTTTTCTATGCAAGCAAATATTAGTGATCTTGAACGTATGAACCTTCAAGCCCACTAATGTGACAGAAAAATATAGAAGTGTCAGGTGAACTAACCACGCTGTAACATTGAAGTAAGAGAGTTGAAAGGTTGTAAAATGTACACATACACAATAGTAAAGTAAAAATGTTATCATAAGCATAATCATGGACCAGTTTTCAGGTGGCTTAGACATGTAGAAAGAATGGAATAAGCTCAGTTTGTTAAAAGAAAGAATCATTCAAAGTCAAGGATGGAACTGGTGAAGGTGACCGAAAAAGTCGACTGAGTGCCAAAGGTGTTGGATCTGAAGTCTTTTCCTGTATATCGAAGAATGGCCGGAGTGTGTACGGGGCGGAACCGAGTGTACATAGTACAAGCTGGTTCTGAGGAAACGCGATGCTCACATATCTTTGGTGTAGGTGCAGAGTGGGCTGATGCTGCGGCAGTTTTCTGCAGCATGGGTTTATCATTGATCTATCAGTTCATTAATGAGGGGATCAACCATATTTTATACCAAGTCGGCGGCCACATTTTATAACTGTTCCCTTCATTCACAGGTACTGGCTGCTTAATTACCCTGAGCTTCAAATAAACTTCGTTGGATGCACTTTCGTTATCTATCAAAACTCATTGCATCACTTCTTATTATACGACATGAAAAATCGTTTTTTCATAAAGTAATGCATTTGTAAACGATGACATACATGTATGTATATGTAAATACTATCTTCAGCACGTATAGTTCCTCAGTGGAGGGGTGGGTACCGTTCTCAGCTAGCACTCTGCTAGACCCACGTTCGATTCTCCGACCGGCCAATGAAGAATTAGAGGAATTTATTTATGGTGATAGAAATT
The DNA here is from genome assembly GCF_040412425.1 of Macrobrachium rosenbergii. Classification (NCBI taxonomy): domain Eukaryota; kingdom Metazoa; phylum Arthropoda; class Malacostraca; order Decapoda; family Palaemonidae; genus Macrobrachium; species Macrobrachium rosenbergii. The sequence continues at coordinate 134,039 of NC_089760.1, read as the reverse complement.
CATTTCTCGTCATAATGTGGTTCGGATTCCACAATAAGCTGTAGGTCCCGTTGCTAAGTAACCAACTGGTTCTTAGCCACGTAAAATAAATCTAATCCTTCAGGCCAGCCCTAGGAGAGCTGTTAATCAGCTCAGTGGTCTGGTTAAACTAAGATGTACTTAACTTCTTTTTGACCAACAATGCTTTGGAGACGGATAAGACTTACTGTATACGTCTACCTTTTGCAGACAGATACATTTACTGATTAAGCAATGTCACAGTAATCGCTTCCGTAAACTGTGAATACTCTTCTTGCGACCCGCTTTTATCAGCAAAATGGCCGAACCATAAGCGTCGTCACCGCGAATCACGAAAATTTTCAAATCAAGTTGTGAAATAGATAGCAGTATGCCGTGCATTTTACTTGGAATCATGAAAGTCGTCGCAGTCGTTCAGAAATCATCCCCGGAGTAGGCCACGAAGATTGCCTTGGTAACAGTGACATGCCGCGGGTACCCATCAATTATCATTCACGGGCGGCTGATTTAGATTTAACCTTCGTGTCAGGGCCAGAGCCAAACTGGGAGGAAAAACGACCTCGATCATAAGGGTTCTGGCTCTTTGTTTCCGTTACTATCGTCATAAAGGATGCATTCAATCATGCTGCTTGCCGCTTACATCAGTATTGCTGGAGTGAGGTTCAGGACTGGGCTAATCCTCCCTTCTAAGCTTTCTCTTCTTCGCCCTAGAGCGGGTGAACCGGTTTACCGGGAAGCAGTTTCGGCGAGGCTTCCGTCCGCCTGTCCGGGTGACTCATCCGTATTTCGGCGCCTCGGAAGTATTCTGGGTACTTCGCTATTTATTTTTCTATTTAACTTTTAGTTTTACCATGTTCTCGGCTGCCAAATGAACATATTTAGAAGAAAATTTGAGGCGGAGGTTATCATTCCATAAATCATTGGTTTTATCGAAAAACATATGGTTTATATCGTATGAGTTTGTCATGATTATTGCTTAACGCTTACCGCTATTTACTCAGTCGTGTATTGGACTGTCTATATCATACTGTGTTTAAACCAAATTTTTGTAACTGGTTCTTGAGAGAGAGAGAGAGAGAGAGAGAGAGAGAGAGAGAGAGAACTAAATATATTGTACATTTGGATTGTAATGACAATTCTCTCTCTCTCTCTCTCTCTCTCTCTCTCTCTCTCTCTCTCTCTCTCTCTCTCTGCAAATGTGCGGCATGTACCTTTGTAGATAAAACGGGCAAAATATGCTAGAAAAGAAATTACAAAAAAAAAGACAAGTAATTTTTGTAAAGGTTCCTGTGTAGATAAAGTCTGTCCCGTGTTATTCGGTGAATTCACGGGACGTCGGGAGAGTCTTCATGTAGATGCGAGTTGGTAAGAAGAGAGGATAAATAATTTTAGAATCAGATGACGATATCAGCTTATTACATACGAAACCTGAGAGGTTGACTTCTGTGAAACAGAAGATACGCCATGAGTGTCCATTCAAAGTTTGCGCTTATTCAGTTGGCCTTGGCTACTGGTAGCTGCTGAGAGGTGTCACCGCCATGTTTACTTACGTTACGGCGGATGGTGACCAAATAACCCCTTTTCTAAAACCTGGGCCCTACCATAGTATACTACTGTTGCCAAATTAGCAGGAAATCCGCCAATTTTAGCGGAGAGGGACACCCATTTAGTAGGATTAAAATGCTACTGCGGACAGAGGGAAATTTTAACTCAATTCAGCGGATTTTTCAGCTGATTTCTCTGAGAAATTAAATAGCTCAAAGTTCTATGAATAAACCACTTATTAAAGTATTCAACACAAAGTATTGTTTGGCTACTTTAATTCTGTAAAGAAAAATTCACAGCATCTAGAACACAATTACATGACACGGGGTTTATCGTTGGCTCCTCCCCGCACACCACTTATCCTCAGTCACATCTGCTTAAACCAGATAAAGGATCCCATCGATTGCATTGCAGAATTGCTCGGCTGCAGTGCTGAAGACACTGAGAAAATTGAAAGTCTGTGGCGCAATTTGTCAGTAGTCCCTTGGCAAGAAAATGTGTCAGCAGGGAAGCTCTGGATCGATGTAGGAAACTACAGAGATGCACCCGGAATGAATCCATTTTAAGAGTTACATGAGCTGGTCATTAGTATATTATCCTTACCACATTCAAATGCTGAAGTGGGAAGACTTTGTAGCCAGTTCGGTATTGTACAAAACATGCCAAGAAACAAACTAAGTTTAAAATCTGCCAATACTGTCCTTATTGTAAGAAGTGGACTTAAAAAAGAATTGACAAAAAACGCCACACATACGATATTCCTAAAAGTATTGCAAATTAAAATTGAAACAATATCAGCTTATAGCGCAGCACATTCTTCTACTGAAAAGGAAATGGAAGCAAGTAGCTCTTCTACATCGCCAGACACAAGCAAACAAGGTTATGATGAGGACGACATTGTCTTTTTATGAGATGATTAGTTCAGACGTCAGGGACACAAGAGCGAGAAATATATTAAAAAGGTGAGTATTATACATTTTTGTAAGCCTTTATTTTTATTTATATATATATATATATATATATATATATATATATATATATATATGCATATATACATATATAAATATACTGTATATATATATATAAATATATATATATATATATATATATATATATATATATATATATATATATATATATATATATATATATATATATGTAATGTACCAGAGCCGTATTTTGTATACCTTCATATTCCTTTTTCATTGCTCATCGGTTTTCGTTCGCTCATGTTCACTCTGTTCGTTGTAGCGTTCTGTGCAGCAAGCCGGTGACTTTTCGTCTTATTCCTTCAGAATAAAAGCCCTTTACGAATATTAATCATCATGGTATAACAGCAATATAACACCGGGATGACATTGGACATTAATATTTATATATATCTTTTATCTCGCCAACTGCAACGACTTTTCTTCGATGACAAAATATAATCGAAAATATACATTAACGGAGTTTCGATGTTTGAACGTTGTTTATGCAGTCTTTGCCTTAATGGGAGTGATTTCTATATTATATCAGTTGTTCCTGAGAAACGGTGGTTTAGCTCCAAATTCCAGTTAATAAACTGACAACGTTAAAACCTACGAAAACACGACAGGGACTCCATCATTCATCATGTGCAACTGCCCTTGATAATGAAGGCGAATCGGCGGTGGGGTGAATGTCACCAGAGAAGAGAAGAATCCTGACTTAACGCTAGAACTATTCTTTTGTTCCTGACTGGCAATTATAGGAACACTTACATTCTCATCCAAACCTAACACGCTGCGCCAGGTCCTTACCTGACCAGGAGGCTTTGCCCACCCCCTACCCTCCAACTTGAAATGAGTCTCATTCCTCAGACCTAATGGCAATGGAAGCGTAAAGTTCGTAGATTCTTTACCCGACCTCGAGTATTAGGTCGTGGGATTTCCTCCCCGAAGTAGATACAATTTGGCTGCTCAGATTAAAGCACGACATTCCTCTTCTTATATTTTGCTTGATTGGTGGAAGCATTTGCGCTTCTGCACGGGGCAGTTGCTTGTGCGTCACATTCAGTGGCATGACGGCCGACGACTGTCGCAGTGTTCAAGTTCGCCACCAAGGTGGTGCTGAGGCACAATCCTTTGTATTCCGTATTCATACTCATTTAAATGCTTTTTTCAGATGGCAATTATACGCTTCATATTTATTCCTTTATCGGTATTTAATATCTAGCCCATTTCGTCTTTGGTCGGGGTTTTTGGAATGTTGATCGCAGTATTGGCAATTATTTTTCGTAGAGCTTGTGGTTGTTGAGATACCCTGAAATGTTGCTTATTTTACAGCTTATGCGCATCTGTTCAGGAGCCTAGTAAACTGTATATCGATTAGCTGATTACAGTGGTTAACTTTTATATCATTCCCGTGTAAAATGTTCTTGTTCCTAATGTCGGTTTAGAGTCTATCTATTTTACTTAGATCCCATATTGGGAAGGTGGTTGAATCCGGGTTGTCT
>NC_089760.1:97500-125000 GCF_040412425.1 Macrobrachium rosenbergii | reverse complement strand
TATTATATATATACACACACACAATGTGGGTGTGTGCACATACGGCTTGTAGTATACCCCTGTTTGTCCGTGTTCCTGCATTCACAAGTACATAGAACCTTTCATGGAAGCATTTCTTTCCACAGGTGTTTGGCGTGGACGGGAAGGCTCAAAGCCATGGCCACATGCGGGGGAGTTGTTGTATTGGTGTAGGTAACTGGGGAAGGCGGTCAGAAGGTCACTGCAGTAATGCAGCAGCGTCTGGGAATTAATTCTCTTTGAGGAGGAAGGAGGCTCATGAGAGACGCGGCCATCCGGTGTCATGGCAAAGATTGATTGAGAGAGGATCCACGAGAGATCTGTGAAAGGGACGTTATGTCCGAGAGTATTTTTTATTCATATCGTCATGCATTGGCGGATGGAGAAACATGCGGAGAAATACTTTGTATTCTTAATAACAATACTTATTTCTTCCGCGAAACCATCCTTTCATTAGCATGGCGACGAGATTCATTTTTACATAAGGCTTTTGAGATGGTAACGGGTAATTTGCTGATGAAGGCATTGGCAATATCCAGGTGATTTACTGATGATGAAACGTTGTGAACATTCCTGACAGTTCGTTTCTAGGCATCCATTAGAGGATTTACTAGTTAGACCAGTCCCTCCCATAGTAGGATGGCACCCTTCTATTCATGAGTTTGTCATAAGAATCACCTCGGCGTACTAAACGGTAGGATGCAGGAGTTAGAGACGACACATTTCATTTACATATGTCTCGCGAAGCGACGGCCGAAAATCGTTAGGGGAATCTGCGACTCTGTTCGGAATCGTTATAGGTACCGGTAACTCGAGACACTGTCGGTCCGGCCAAAAAGGCGTTAGGGGTCAAAATGAGATGCGGGTGTGTGGCGGCGGAGGAGAAGAAAGTAAGGATTATCGTCTTGTTGCCCGATGAGAGTGGAAAGTCCGAGAGGAGTCCTTATTTCTAGCTGGCCTGCGTCCAACATCCTCCGCCCTCCCCCTCCTACGCATCTTCCTCATCCTGCAGGAGGACGAAGGAATGCTTTTGTTTGGTTGTTCGACGAAAAAGATGGGTATTTACTGAATGCTGGAGAGAAAATTCTACCGAGGATGATGATAGGCTTTCAAGCGCTTGTTGGTGCGAGCTTGTATGGTAATTTGTGCATTCAGCCAAGCGTTTGTCCACCCGGGAATACTCCTGTCGAGGCCATTACGATGCAATCCCAGAGATTTTTGTAAGGCGAGGTTTCAGTGTCTTCAAGTGCAAAATAACTTCCAGAAACTTTTCTTAAAGGTAACATTTTGAAGAACATGGAGATCACGTTCGGTGAAAATAGGATAAAGTTTATTTTTTTAAGCAATAATAATTTTCGTGTGTGTGTTCAAAGCATAATTCCTAAGGACTGAGTATTGCCTGTTTTAGAAAGAATACGAATAATAAAAAATCAGCATTTTTTAAAAGTATTCTTAACGTTATATATATTATATATATATATATATATATATATATATATATATATATATATATATATATATATATATATTACATTACTTCCAAAGTAAGAATATCAATTTGATTTGAAGACGATCCTGTTTCTTAAAAGGTTTCGCGTCCATGTGAATATCTTCAAGAAAACCAGACGACGAGACTGATGCACTGTCTATGAAGTACAAAAATAATGACATTGTTCATATGCATGATACGTTGCGAGAACAGTTTCTCATCCCTAACAATAGGCTTACATCGGTTCATCCAGTGTTGTCCGTGCGAAGATGAGATGACAGATACTTATGAAATCGTGTTTAGTATTCGTTCCTCGTTGCGCAGCACGTAAACCTCTCGCTTTGAGCCTATGTAATCGCTATGGCACTCTTCTGTTCTGAGTGAATAGGCACGTTCTAAGGTCATTGATGGAACTTGTTTATGTTCTATCGAATAGTGTTGACTCGACGGAGAATCCTTGTTTAGATAATCGAGTGGTTAGTCTCACCGAGCGAAGAATGAAAATTTTTAGTGTTCTAGCAATGCCTGTTAAACCAAATGAAATGGCGATGGAGAAGTTATAATGGTCATTTGTTTATTCATGGGCATCTTTGTATGGTTTCTTTTATGCAAATTAGCATATTTGTGTTGCCATGCTGATGTACGCGAGCGTTAATACACCCGATGAAATAATATGCAGAGTGCTCAGCTTTCTTTCTGTCCTGTTGAATTGTTGTTGTCGTCTGCCGACTACGTCCTAATCTCAATGATACGTGGGTGTCTAGAGCATTTTTGCATATGTAAAACGGTGGTCGTTTTGCTGTTGTTGAATGGACTAAGTTCGTTATTACAAACAATTGTCCTGATCATGTCATAATCTTAGTTGGTCGGCTCACTGAATAATCTCTGGCAGCCTCTCGGGAGTCTTGTCTTGACTCACCAGCAAATGTCATCTTCCATGGACGGAAGCACGATTTACTGTACGGACTCGATCGAATTGTCGTCAGACGGGATCTGCCGCTAACTTAAAGATAGTAGATCTTATGAAGGAGTCCAACAGTGCCTAAGATTCCTTGCATATCACTGATTTTAGCCGTGGACGTCCACTGTAAAGTTGCTCAAGGCCTTTGTCAAGTTACTGATGGCTTTTGTCAAGTAACTAGTAAGCCCCTCAGGACGGCCCAGAAGTGAATGATCAAAGCTCGAATTGCTATGTTCGACATTTGGCTCGTCATTTCGTGAGAACACCCCCTAAGGCGAATCGTTCCATGACTGCTCAGATGGAGCATGGTTGAGGTTGAGGCTTAACAGGAATCCAAAAGATCCTGGAGCAGTGGACGGACTGGTTACTCCGAACTTTTCATGTACGAGCTCTTTTTCAGTTGCTTAGCTTTGACCTTTTACATTTTTGGTGGCTTTAGAAGGGAAGGACACTGATGGATCAGAAATCGTTTCAGTTGGTTGCTGTGGTGTTTGACGCCGGGCTGGAAATTTGACTAATCTGTAGAACCACGACAGATGATAGATTTTTGTATATCTTGTTATTAATTTGATCTACGTATTTTCTTCCGTACAGCATCTATCAAATTATTAGATATATTATTACTATAAATAGATGAAAATAACGATTGATATTCTTAGACCTGTCTAGGGTGCGTTGCTTGATAAAGATTTACTCGCCATCTGCCAAATTAGAAAGCTAACGCTCACTATCTTAGGAGGGGGACATTTTCTGACGAAGTGTGCGGCGTCCTCGCAGTGTCTCCATTTAGCTGCTATAAAACAAGAAATGAGCTCATAATGCGTTATGTATTCTGCGCAAGTTTTACTTTTCTTAAATATACAATCTTTTTTTTTAACAAGTATACTCTGGTAAATTTTTCGAGACCACCTTTTAAGGATCGGACCGTACTCAAGCATATCGCTAGATCCTTCCCAGCTAAGCTCGTTGGAGGCTGTGACAACTTATCTGTTAATCACACCATCTATTTGTCTAATACTCTGTCAAAAGCTGCAATAGATTATCCTTGGGAGCTTTTCTAACAGACAGTTGTTCTGTTACAGAATAATCCAACGTTGCAAAATGTGAACGTACAACGTTCACAATTTTTATAGTTAATATCGTGCTCAACTGCAGTTTGAAAGTCAGGAGGTTTGGTTCGAAAGGCTTTTTGGTGACTTTGGTAATTCAGCCTTCAGATGGAGAAATCTCTAATTGTGAGTGAAACCGGTTGTCCATACCACGATCCCCGGAATTTTCAAGATTTGTTATTATTATTATTATTATTATTATTATTATTATTATTATTATTATTATTATAAAATATATGTCTAAAGGAATAATACTTGACACGATGTTTGGCCTATGTGTCAGTACGTTCACTGCAGTAATGTTTGTATTAATAACAAAACTGAAAGCTAAATGAAGTTTTCTTCTATTAATAAAAAAAATCCTTATGACATGTGTTTAGCACCCCATTTAATTGTTCATGATATGAAATTTTGTGTGTGTGAACTGCTACAAAATCGTCGATATCTACCAAAATAGCAAAACCACTGGGATATGCATTATACCGTTCATGCTGAACGATACTCAGTGGGATGGTTTTATATGAGTTAAGAGTTTAGTCCAGCGTTGTCTAATTTACACTCATCGTCTCCCCCCCCCGGTTCAGTTAATTCTTGCGTTTCGAAGTTTTCGTTAAAATCTTTTTAGGGAGAAAATGCAAAGTATGAATTACAATTCCGAGTTGTTTCAGGTCAACTTAATCTTTCTTTCCTCATCTGGCGTAAAGTCTTACGTGTTTTTCCTCACGCGGTTGTAATCATCGAGCAGCCCTTCGACGCAGGTTGGCGGCAGATGTCTGCGACCGGGGAACGCGGAACGAGCGCCTGCACCAACGAAAGGCATACGTAGCTACAGCTGTGAAATTTACAATTTGTGTTTCTTTTACATAATTGAAATGCGCAGAACTAACTGTAAAGCTGATAATTTTGATAAGTTCATTGTTCAGTTTCTGAGAATAGAAAGGATATTTTGTAAGCCAAAAATACTCGTCGTTATAAATTTGTTCTCTGCCAAATAACTCTAACCGTTCCGCCTGGCTTAATTTTTGTCTTCTATAAACCGTATATAATCCGCCGTTAATATTTCCTTCATGGGAAGTTTGAAATTTATGCATTATTACTAAAATTAAAATAATACTTTTTTTTTTTTTAGAAAAGTAACCTATCATCAAATATGGCTATACTTACGAAAATGTTTTGATAATTATGATACGAAAATGTTTTTATAATTATGATATACCGACATTGACAATGAGCATCATTTAAATATTTTTGAATATTTTGTAACTGATAATGGGTAAAAAGGTTCCGGAAAAGCTAGGTAAAAGAGGCAGTTTCGATATTTATTTTAGTATACTAGGAGCCCTTACTACTTAGTCCACCAACCTAGTCTTCCCTTTTGCATTGGTAATCTAGATAAATTCCAAACAGGCTTAAAAGGATTACTACTAAAGGCGTGATAGAACTGACCAGATCTTGACAATATTGCAAAGTAGCATCTCAAATATAGCCTAAGGCCACTGCTGCAAATTCCAAACAAAGCAGACTTTAATTAGGCTAACGTTTTGGTCTTTGGAATTCACCCATATCTTCAGGCAAGCAGTAGATTCACTCTTAGTTATTTTCCAACATGTTATCACCGTCATGAGCTTTGTTACGTGTTCTTCATCGGAGGGGTGGGTAGAGCTTCCGGCTAGCACGCTGTTGGCCTAGCGTTCGACTCTCCGAGCGGCCAGTGAAGAATCAGAGGAATTTATTTCTGGTGATAGAAATTCATTTCTCGTCATAATGTGGTTCGGATTCCACAATGAGCTGTAGGTCCCGTAGGTCCCGTTGCTAGGTAACCAGTTGGTTCTTAGCCACGTAAAATAAATCTAATCCTTCGGGCCAGCCCTAGGAGAGCTGTTAACCAGCTCAGTGGTCTGGTTAAACTAAGATATACTTATTTCTTTGTTACGTGTTCTGTTTATTTGACTCAGAATCATGAAATGTCACGCTGGAGTGGAGATATGTAATTTTTTTTTTTCTCTTTCGTTATGGGGAGGGCAGACGACTTCCTAGGTACGCAAAAGAGCAAATAAAGGCACAACTTGCCATACTGTTATTAGACAATAAAAGTTTGTTTATCTTAAGTCGAAAAGAAGGCATCGCGCTTACCCCATATAAAAATGGGAAAAAGCACGTTAAAACGAAGAAGAAGAATGATATTCCTGGCGGCTGTTTGTGGCGAGGTTGATAAATCTCGCGCTGTAGATTCATTTGGACGTTTTCGGTTTTTCAGAGATGGGTGTTGAAATATTACCTAACGTGGGGAAAATTTGTGCGTTTTACCAACCAATAGAAGCTGTAATCCTTTGAAAATATTCAAGTTATTTCCGACCTGACATGAACTTTTCCTCTTTGCTCTGTACTTGGGTCCCGTTTATTCATTAATTGTGCGGAGTTGCATATTTTTTATGTTTCATGTTATGCGTTTCTCTTTTCACTCACCCTCGAAATACTGAGAGCGCTGTCAAGTTTGTCATGGGAGTCACAATTCTTGTCCCTCAAATTGGTTAGGTATGCCAGGAGGCACCTACAGTACTGTTTTCTCTTTTGAACTGACATGTTCATTAGAGTAGTTCTTAATTATCTTTAAGAGTTATTCATACCTTAGTTTTTTTACAATCGGATAGAGAGAGGCTGCAGATGTCTAAAGAAAATTTTCACAAAAATTATTTCAGACACTCTCTCTCTCTCTCTCTCTCTGTAGAGGACTGCGTTCTTTTTCATTTTGTAGTGCTGGAAATATTGCTTTAGATAGCTGCTCTCTCTCTCTCTCTCTCTCTCTCTCTCTCTCTCTCTCTCTCTCTCTCTCTCTCTCTCTCTCTCCTTTTCTGCTGAGGGCATCGACGAGGTAATCTCCGCCTCCGAGCAATGTTATCTCATTTTCTTTGTTTCTGTCTCTCTGTCTGTCTCTTGTGACCTGAAACCTTCCCTGTGGTTATGTTCTCTGAGAAGACTGGACGGAGGAATGCGTTAAAGTTCTCAACATCTTAAATACTAATTTCACAACTGGTAAAGATGATAGTAAATAACCGCAAATGATGTTAGATGCACTTTACAATCCGGCTGAAAATTGAGGAAAGAAGAGAAAGTTCCCTCTCCAGAGCTCAATTGCAGATGATGGCGACTCCATCGACGTAATTGATTAAGAATAGAGATGCGCCACGTGCAGTCTCCGTCCGCACGTTAAGCTGTTGTTTAACTGATGGGGCGGCTATGACCTGCTGAAGAAGAAAATTGATTTTTCGGCAAGTAAAGATAGATAGTTCCCCAGTGTAAGCTGCGTCATGGTGAAGCTTTTTTTCATGTGGATATTATTCCAGGTTCTTCGCTACCTTCTGCATGTGCAGAGAACCTCCCAATTAGTGAGCAGACGTTTTATTTCAGGATGTTTTATAAAAGATGGAAGAGAGATTTTACCTCAAGAGATGTTTGTGGTGGTTAAAAGAAGAGACGCGAGACTAGCCGTGGCCCTCCGGCAATTTTATTCATTAAATTTGGGTTTAACCAGTCTAAGGACAGAATTATGTAAAGGCATTTGATAAATAAAATCTGTGATGTTGGGAATCATTATATCATGGTGAAGGAATGTTGGAAATGAAAGACGTTGTCCAGAACAACTGCTTACATTAACGGGTCATTGGCCACCTTAGCATCAGGTTGCAACGACCAGTCCCTTATCTTCTGATCACTGACTTCTACCTCTTGCGACATAGAAGTTTATTGGAGAAAGAGAGAGAGAAAAGGAAGGAGGGGGTCGGGGAGGGATTGTCCTTGTGGGTGATGAGTGATTGATGTAAAGTCTTGGTTACATCTCTTGCGGGATCCTGTCGCAGCTATTCAGTTAGAAAAGAAGTTTCTTATACAGCTCACACTTGTGTGCAATTGGTGAATGCTGGATGCTACCGTACGCTGCTACTGTTGGCGGGTGTTCACACTGCATAATGATCGATTACTCTCTCTCTCTCTCTCTCTCTCTCTCTCTCTCTCTCTCTCTCTCTCTCTCTCTCTCTCTCTTTCAGCGTTGTTAGAGTAATCTGTGTAAATGTCAATGTTTGCTGAAGTTAATTTAAAACATCACCTTTTCAAGCGATTTATCGCAATCTTTCACTCACAGCAGGCTACTTTGGAGTTAACTTCGTTATAAAAAAATGCTTATACTTAGAAAAAATGGAATACCCAAAACATGCAGAAGAGATAATGAGATTATTACACCCCTCAAAAAAAAAAAAAAAAAAAAAAAAAAAAAAAAAACCACCCTTGATTAAAAAGAACATTCTACGTCAAGCATGCCCATCCCATTCCTTTCTTCAGTCTTGCTGTCCACTCCCTCTAATTGTTACTTCTTAGTACAACTGTGGGATTTTCTCCCAGTTCCACCTTTAGATGATCCTTGTACTTCTACTTCTCTATTCTCTGGATCTATTTATTTTGCTCACTAACCACTCCAACTCCCTCTTTTCACTGTCGTAAGTGTTGGATGGCCAAAAGTGCACCAAGCTTGTCTTAACAGGCCAGCCCAGTATACAAATTTCTCAAATTTATATATATATATACATATATAAATATATATATATGTATATACATATGTGTGTGCGCGCGTGTATAATTTGAGATTTTTGTGTAATACACTGGTCTGTTTTTATATACTGCTTTTAAAAGGAATATCTAAATCAAAATATAAATAAAAATATAAATATGACCAACAGCATTTAATTTAGCACCCTTTTGTTGGAACTAACGTCTTACTCACACACACACACACACACACACACACACACACACACACACACACACACACACACACACACACACACACACACACACACACACACACATTATATATATATATATATATATATATATATATATATATATATATATATATATATATATATATATATATATATATATATATATATATATATATGCATATATGCATATATGTTTAATGGGTGCAGGTGTATTTGTGTACGTGCCTGCGACATACGAACTCTTGCGTTAGCCAGAGATCTTGCAGGTGGAAGGTATGTGACCCGGGCATCTGCTAATTCAGCACTTTTCGTACAGTCACCTTTGGAATACCGCAGGTGTCAGCAACATGGTTTCAGGCAGAACTTTCCGTTTCTGTTTTGGATCAAAGTTTCTAGAACCTTTTGTCCGGTTTTAACTGGATTTTTAAGTCCGTCAAAGGAAGCGTGCATTAATTTGTACATTGTGAAAATCGCTAGGTGCGAATGGCTCTTGTGAAAGGTTACACATTCGTTTGTGAGGAGCCAAACAAGAAAGGCATGTGGAAACGCTCGGGAATCAGTGCTCCCTTTTGCTGAAAGGGTAAGTGAACTTAGAAAATGACCAACTTTTCCAAGTGTTTAATTTCTGTTGTTTAACTCCCAGGGTTTATGTCTTTATTGCTTTTCAATGTGTATTTTTGGGGTATATGTGTTGAATGAGTTATGACTTTAATGGGACTTGGTTCTGTTCATTTACAGATGTTTCAAAGGCACTGGGAAGCCATAAAATAGTCATGGCAAATGGCTGTCTAAGTGAACTGGTGACATTTGACTTTTACCGCGTTTGAGAGAGACTTTTAAATAATATGTGGTATTCAGTGGCTGTTTTAGGGGAATGGGGATTAATCCCACACTGGTTATCATTGATGACTGAGCAGCATATGAGAGAGAGAGGGAGGGAGAGTTTCCCCAAGGCCATCTCAAGCAAAACATTGGCACGCCTCGGAGCTAAGTGTCCCCCGTCCTAGATGTTTGTGGGCGATTACAGGTGGAAGCAGTGGTAAAGATGGTAATGACAGTGTCGTGGATTCATGCCAAAGGGGGACGTATGAATGATGTTAGAATTTAGCATCAGGTGCATGCTAATGCAATTAGAATACTGTGTTATCTGGTGGGGGAGTTTGCATCAGTTGGTGCTTCGTTGCTTAGACGGGAATCATTGAGTTTGCATTTTTATCGGCGACGTAACTGTGGTGGCTCACCGTGACTGAGAAATCAGTCTGTCTTAGTGAGTGACTGGGTGAAATGCGTTTTATCGAGTGGTTCAGGGGTGTGATATGCGTGCATTTTTTTGTGCTTTTAAGTCAAAGTGTGGTTAGTATTCCGAGTCGGTGGTTTGTTGAGGGGGCGAGTGGAGGGGAAAAAGTGAGTGTTTTTTTTTTTATTTTCATTTCACTTGCTTTGAGATTTAATTTCTCTTGTCTCTTTCTGTTTTCCTCATATTGCATTACTATGGAGTTGCAAGCATATTTTATGGGAGTACGTGTAACGGGTTGTACCGTGTGGGAAGGAGATGTATGTCATAGATGGTGATTATACTCAGGGTTTCTCTCTTTGCATAGCAACTAGGCCTTGTATCTGCTGCCAACTCATCATTTGTGGCATGGAGACAAAGCATCTGCGATATCCGTGGTAAATTTTCCTTCGGGGAACTTTCTTCCTTTATTCTTTTTTTTATCTTGTGGGGGCCTTGGGAGTTAACCTTGAATATCAGACGACCTTGCACTCAGCTGATTGACTGGGTTAGTGGAGTGCGTATAAGAAGGGGGATTTACTTCCGTAAAGTACATGTTTTTGAGATCAGGTCATTTTTATCGGGGGTGAGGGATGTTTTAGGTACCATCAGAGAGAAAAAAGTTGGCAATATGGAGTTATATATATATATATATATATATATTACATATATATATATATATATATATATATATATATATATATATATATATATATATATATATATATATATATATATATATTAGTGTAAGTAGTCAGAAGTTTTGGAAATCTAAGTCTCAACAGGAAAAGGTTATCACCGCATTTTATTTGCGACGCGTTTCGTTGTTTCTTCATAACAACATTTTCAAGCCTAAAAGAGATATTACACTTTTAATAGTTAGAAGATTATACAATCATTATTGGCTGACAAAGCTGAGTAAAGACAACCGATAAAAATCTTTAAAAAATGATTTACAACAGCATGTAAACTACTGAGTGGGTAAAACAGAAATTGAAGAGTTTACATTACACATTACAAATGAATTATTAAATAATGTACATTAAACGCAAGGGATGAGATGAATTGTCAGGGTCAAGATCTGGTTTTCTAAAGGTTTTCTAAAAAATATTTCGATCGACTCAGAGATTCTCAATAATGACTCTTCACTAAAAGTGCCAAGAACACTCGAGTTTTCTAATCTTCTACCTGTGTTACATTCCTCTAGAGGTACAAGGATTGAAACAGGCGTTGGATGATGGAATGCGATAATAGGCAGGTAAATGGAAAGTTTTATAGTTTCATAAACGATGTTCAAAAACCCTTGTTGATGGATCTCAATTATGTTTTATCTACGATGTTCCCCGTTGTGATGGATCTCGCACACACACTCACACACACACACATGCGCACGCAGATGCACACTTGTTCCTCCTGTATGTGCGGTTACCTGATCGTATCCTCCCGGGAGCCCGCTTATTTGCGTCGTCCCGCATATTTATAAATACACACACATACGCATTTATACATATACAGTAGTGTGTCAATGAATGACCATGCACTTGCTTCATAAGAATACGTAAAAATTTTGTCATTTTATTCCTGTGCAAGCTGCTCCTATTATTTGCTTGTAAGAATGAAGTTAAGATAGGAAATGTTCTTCTGCTTATTCTAGTGTAGCAGGAGAGGTTTACCTAAATTGGGATATATTCATGTCTTGCGCAGTGGATATATGAAACTAGAGTTTTGTCAGCTGTTCCTTATTTTACTGTTGTTTTTCAGGATTTGCCAGAAATTTTACTTCAAATGTTTTTTGGGCATCGAAAAATACTTTCAGGACATACTGCAGCCATCAGACTAATTCCAATACGAACAGTGGTTTTTAATTAGTATACAGACATTTTTACTGATCAGCTTTTTATATCTTGAGAGATCTGGTGAAACAGCATCTTTATAGTCCTGATGCAACAAGCCACTGATGGACTAGATGCAGCATCTCAGCTCTAGCTTACTCTCCCTCAATAGTCCAAGATCATCCTTGTTTGACCAACATAATTTTGACATCAAACAATGTGGTTCATGGTCTAGCCATGGCTGTGCCTGCCAATAAAAAAATTGATAATTGACTAGCAATTAAATTCTGGCTTCACTGTCTCAAGATAGAGATCATCTTAACAGCAAGGAGGAATCAAGAATGAACTAGTGTACCAATTATGGCCATGCCTACTGCTACAAGTTGATCAATTGGGGAAACAATCACAATATTTCTGACAATGAGAACATTAATGTTTGCACCATAAACGTGTCTACCTCCTTCTCAATGACTGAACTGTCAGTCAGGTTCTGAAAGGCTGACATACAGTTCCGGCCACTGGAACATCACGGGTTCGAAGTAGAAAGTGGACTATGTCCTCAAAATGGTCCCAGACATCCTCTTCCCCTGGATTGCGTACTGGCTCAATACCCTGTATAATTTCTTCATGTCAAGTTATCCTTGCCTACACCCACCTGTGTCCAGTGAATCCTCAATCTACTGAACATAGCGATGGGGGACAAAATGGCAAGGGAGTTCTGGGATGAACTCAAGTCCCTTCTGATGCTGCTGGGAACCCCACGAAGGCTGATCTGGTGTGGAAATTTGACTCTGCTGGCTGCTGACCAACATCTAGACCAACATGTGTCGTACTGGTTTTCCAATGCTGTTTTTCGGTAGACGTCTCATATTTTATATTCATAATTTTCACGTGAAAAGTAAAAAAAATTCTTTTGGTTTTTCTTGAAATTTAACAATGAATCTTAATGTTGGTTTGCACAGACAAGAATATTTTTCGTGCAAGCTACAAATTTACCATTCTCTCTCTCTCTCTCTCTCTCTCTCTCTCTCTCTCTCTCTCTCTCTCTCTCTCTCTCTCTCTCTCTCTCTCTCTCCCTTTATTTTACTTTTGTCACACGGAAGCAAATTATTCTTTTATCGAGGTTCGCTGCTCGAAACTTTAGATAAAAGTTAAAGTAAAATATCGAAACTAATGGTGTGTTTTAAACAAAATTATGGTTCGCAGATTTCAAACATTATGTTATTAATATAATAATATATTAAGACATTTTCAGTACTTCATAGTGAACGCTTGCCATGAAATTTACTCTCGTGTTTGAAAATATAAATAAAACGGGTTCAGACTGCTTGTTTCTATAATTATCAACTGGTGGAATCAAGGCACAGCGAGCATTCCACATAAAGGCGGCAAGAATGCTTCCTTCTCTCAAGAAACACTTTTGACACGAACAACTCACACCCGAGAATTACAATACTCTCCGCACAGCCACACTCCTCTTTCAAGGGGGCCTCGGCTTTACCTCACGCAGTTGGATACGGCGAATTATCCTTACGCTGATGCTGCTGGGGTTGGAAGTTTTGTGGAACCAAAAATGGAACCACGAGAGAGCTAACAATGCTGCCAGTTCGGCTGGTTTCGAGACTCCAAACGGAACATTAGTATGCCAGCAGCATCGCCCTTTCTCTCGCGCAAGCACGAACGCACATCCTTTGCGCGCCTTCAAACCCTCAGTGTGGCGTACACTAAGTATGGTCAAAGAAACTGAATTGCATAGCTTCGTAAATCTCATCCCAATCAGTATCAAACTGACCTTACTGATATAAAATCTCCCTCCTAGGTCACGGATGGAAAGGCCTCAACGTGTTCTCAAGGGACTGGAAGAGGCGGGAAGGGCATGAATGCAGGTCAAAAGAGGTGGCGGAGGATGGCAAACCTTTGCTCAGGTATGCCCAGGATCTTTGGTATGCCTGCTGCGTGGAAGCGAAGGACGCTTAAACAACTAAAGCTGAAAAATATAAGCGACATACGGCGTCCCAGGTGGATTCATCTGCCTGAAAGAAAGCTCCTCCAGGAAGGACATTTCTCTGCCTTTCAGGAGAGCGAATTTGGTCTGTTTACAAGGTGACGACGACGGCGTGATTCTGCTCACGAAGATGGGCCTGTCATCTGAGACGGGTTTAACAGCACGTATGGATGCAAGATGAACGTTTTTATTTTGGACATAGAAATCAACAATTTCATGGTACATTATTTTGCCGGTAAAATATTGTTAAACAAAAAGAATACAATTTTTTATTTAAATTTTCATTACAAGACAAATTATCCTTGTCAAAGTATTACATTTTATATATATATATATATATATATATATATATATATATATATATATATATATATATATATATATAGTGTACAGTATAATATATGAAACAGTCCTTGTTAGAGGAAGTGCTGTGAGTACATGGCATTCAGATTAGCACTTGCAAACGTGCACAATCACAAGTAAAGAAAATTTGGCTTCTTTTCAGAGAGAGAGAGAGAGAGAGAGAGAGAGAGAGAGGATCTGCTTTAAGTCCAGATCTTTTTACGACCTTGTCTCACAACCCTGTATATTTTTATGCGGAATGAACCCTGCATAAAAGACAAAGAAAGAAATGATCTCAAGAGAGAGAGAGAGAGAGAGAGAGAGAGAGAGAAGAGAGAGAGAGAGTCCCTACCGCCCTTGAAACTGAAGGCATGAATCATTATCTGAATGGGATGTACCGAATATTTTTATGAAAAATGCAAGGAATATTAGACCCTTACTACGGTGTAGGACTGAAAGGGAGTACAGGGAACACCGGAGAAGCATGTGAGGGTGGTCCAAGATATGTACGAAGGAGCAAAAACGCAGGTTAGAAGCAGCGTTGGGTTAACTGAATGGCTGTCAGTAAGATTTGGTTTACATCGGGGATCTGCTTTAAGTACAGATCTTTTTGACCTGATAATGGATGTGACAAGGTTGAACCGAGTAGAAAAATTTAGGTATCTTGGTTCAACAGTAGCTGATGATGGAAATTTGGTTGTAGAAATGACACACAGAGTGCAGGCTGGATGGAAAAACTGGAGGAAGATGTCAGGTGTCTTGTGCGACTGCAGAATCAACATAAAAGTTAAAGAAACAGTGTACAAGACAGTAACGAGACCAGCTTTGATGTATGGAGCAGAAACATGGCCGGTAGAGAGAGTGCAAGAGAAGGAATTGGATGCGGTTGAGATGAACATGCTCAGGTGGATGTGTGGAGAAACAAAAATGGACAGGATCAAAAATGAAAGATTAAGAGGAACTACTAAAGTCGTAGAACTATCAAAGAAGGCCCAGGAAAGAAGACTGCAGTGGTATGGCCATGTGGTGAGAAGGGATGAGACATATGTGGGGAGGAGAGTGATGTAGATGGAGGTGCCTGGTAGGAGAACAAGAGGAAGACTAAAGCGTGGATGGGTGTAGTTAGAGAAGATCTGAGAGACAAACAGTTGTCAGAGGACGATGTGTTTGACTGAGCCAGGTGGAGGAAAGATGTCAGAAACATCGACCCCATGTAGAAGTGGGAAAAGATGCAGAGGAAGAAGATATAATTATATGTGTACAGAAAACAATCTTTATTTTGGCCTCCAAGTACCTATATGTATATATATATATATATATATATATATTATATATATATAAATATGTGTGGTGTATGTATATATATATATATGTATATATATATGTGTATATATATATTATATATATACAATATATACACTCATACTTATACACATACACACAGGAATGTAGGTGCTTGGAGACCAACATAAAGATTGTTTTCTATAAAGAAATAGGATAGGCAATATCTTCAATCCTACATCGTAGTAAGGGTCTAATATTCCTTGCATTTCTCATAAAAACATTCGGCACAACCCAATCAGATAATGAGTCATTCCTTCAATTCCAAGGGGAAAGTTAGGGTCTCTCTCTCTCTCTCTCTCTCTCTCTCTCTCTCTCATTTCCTTCTTTGTCTTTTATGCCAGGGTTCATTCCGCATAAAAATATACTTGGAACATGTGGTTGTGGAGACAAGGTCTTAATCATAAGCATAAATCTCAGATCAAGATTAAGGTCCCATTCGAGCCTTTTCTTCTCTTATTTCTCTCTCTCTCTCTCTCTCTCTCTCTCTCTCTCTCTCTCTCTCTCTCTCTCTCTCTCTGACAAGGAAGTTGCTGAAGCAGTTTACATATTTTTCTTACCTGTGACTGTGCACGTGTTGCAAGTACTGAATCTGAATGCCATGTACGGGTTCATAGCACAAACTTCCTCACCACAAGGACTGTTCCATGCACACTTTGATTTTACACGCTGGTATCAGAGAAAATCTGTTGTAGAAAAAATACTAGTTATATACAAGTTGTAGTGCATTTCTCCGCGCGTGCCTTGTATCGTTAAAAGCAAAACATTGCTCAGAATCCTGTTGTACTTGTGTACAGAGAGAGAGAGAGAGAGAGAGAGAGAGAGAGAGAGAGAGAGAGAGAGAGAGAGTTGGCTCGTTGTCACGGCATTATGTAATATATCTTTGCGTCGTCTGAGGGATCAGAGTCAGTGGTCTTTGTGGCTTTGATAAAATAGTTGTACCGTAAGTCATGTCACCAGATAAATGTCCCGATGGAGGATTCTGTAAGTGAAACTTCGAGGGGCAACGTGATGTGAAACCTGGAGATGTTGCAGGACCTTTCTGCTCTGTCGTTTCATTGGGAAGAGGCGCGGGACCAATTAAATAGACAGACACGTTTTAGTATCTTAGCGCAGGTATAAGCCAGGGTTAATTTTGACTATTTTGTATGCACTTGCGATGAAGTTTTGTTCTCTCTCTCTCTCTCTCTCTCTCTCTCTCTCTCTCTCTCTCTCTCTCTCTCTCTCTCTCTCTCTCTCTCTCATAATTAATATAATGCTAACGTAAAGGGGTCAGTTGTATCAAATATCTTCTCAAATATATTTGTTCCGACAAAGTCTTTCGCCAACTTATCAAAAAAAAAAAAAAGTACCTTTACGGATGTTCTTTTTTATTTCTTAATTTTTTTTTTGCTTTTTTGTCGTGGTTGTGACGGCACTCTATGTAATTATCTCTTTACATTTCTTGGTAAATAAAAAAATTACCTCATCGCAGCTACAAGTATTGCAAACATTCTCTCAAAACACACACACACATATATACTGTATGTATACATATGTATGTATGTATATACATATACGATATATTTGGGTGCATATACATACCCTGTACGTATGCTGAGAGAGAGAGAGAGAGAGAGAGAGAGAGAGAGAGAGAGAGAGAGAGAGAGAGACTGAGCTGTAGACTACAGAAGAAAAATCCAATTCAGTACTGAAACCATTTGGACAATGTTGGGCGATAAACTGACCTTGAAGGAGGAGAGCTGGAGTGCTCCAAAACTCTCTTTCGTGAGGCTCACACAAAGTGGGGAACTGTTCATCTCTCTGGATGGTGCTGTCACACAAATGGATATTCATTGAGCAGAGTGATGAAATAACCTTTGTTAATATTAAATTATTTGGGTTATATTTCCCATTTTGTGTGCGCGTGTGCATGAAAACTGCCATTTATGCAAGTGAGGTGTTTTTCTCGTTTTATGAGTTTTTTCATATCAGTTAACTTTGGAGATAGAGAACTCTTAACATTTTCCGTTGAAGGATGAGACTTTTATTGTCGTTATGTAGCTGATAGCTTGAGTAAGTAGAGAGAAGAATAAAAAAAAAAAATGTAAAATTACGGTTCACAATGCCAAACTAGTCATTTGACCAAACGCCATTTTATTCTGCTTAAATAATTATGGCAGTTAAGTTTTTATTCATGGAATGATTTGACTCGATAGGACGCTCTCTTGAAAAGTTATTGATTTTCTTCCTATTTGATATGTTTACGCACGGGTGCATTTATTGATGGAGTTTTATTTGTTATGCACTTTGATTTGCTTCATACTTCTCACACGAGGCCATTCTATTCTGGAAGCTGTTTTGCAAGTTCATTCCTTTAGGCTTGTTCTACACGAATTTGCACATTGAGATTAAAAATAATTAATAATAGTACAATTGATAGCCAAATAGACGTTAGAAATTCTTTTGGATTTCGCCAGGTGTTTAGTTGTATAAGTGTGAAAAAATTGAGAAATTTTACGATTTTTATTAGGATTTTCATTTTCTGATTGAACAATGAAGAGGAAATTGACTTTAAACTTCACCCTTGAGTTTAACGGGAGTGTAAACAGTTTAAGGGTATAAAGACAGAAAAAAAGAAGAAGCAATGCTATGTTTATAATTACTGACAAGGAATTAATATTTTTTGTTTTGTTTTTGATTCATTCCGGCTCTGAGAGTTCACTGAAGAGTTACCGTGGGTTTCCTGTTTGGGCAGTGTTCAGAATCTCGTGTTGTTAGTTTAAGATTACCAGGAAAGTCCGGGTTTAGTCTCGCGCTGATAATGTTTCATTGAGAGAAATCAAAGAATTACGCTATAGCCTCTCAAGGATGCCGGGGATTTTGTATTTATTCATTCGCTCCAATAGAAGTCATAAGTAAGCGACTAATGAAGAATCTTGGCCCACTGACTGAGACCTAAAGCTTTGGGTTTTTTTATTTCCTTCCTTATTCTGATAAATGGCGACGTATTACGTGGTTTTTAAGCGTCTGCACTTGTATGTATGTAATATTCTCTCTCTCTCTCTCTCTCTTATCTCTCTCTCTCTCTCTCTCTCTCTCTCTCTCTCTCTTTATATTATATTATATAATATTTCTCTCTATTTCTCTCTCTCTCTCTCTCTCTCTCTCTCTCTCTTTATATTATCTGTATATATATAAATAAATAAATAAATAAATCTCTCTCTCCCTCTATGTCTGTCTGTCTCTCTCGATAAATAAATAAATATATATATATATATATATATATATATATATATATACATACAGTATATACATATATATATGTAATTTTCAAGATGAAACCCATTGCTAACTACAGGAGAGAATATGGGAGAGTTACTGGTATTTCCAGTGAATTTCTTTGATTAAACTAAAGTTGCTTAGTTTAATATCAGGAACCGAAATCATGCTCATGGACCTGCATTGTTAAATTAGAAATTACTTAACACATAAAATTACCTTATGAGAGCCATATTTTCTTGTTAAACGAAGAATCAGAGGAATTTATTTCTGGTGATAGAAATTCATTTCTCACTATAATGTGGTTCGGATTCCACAATAAGCTCTAGGTCCCGTTGCCAAGTAACCAACTGGTTCTTAGTCACGTAAAATAAGTCTAATCCTTCGGGCCAGCCCTAGGAGAGCTGTTAATCAGCTCAGTGGTCTGGTAAAACTAAGATATACTTTGAGGCACCTTTAGAAATTTTCAAAGGTTACGGACAGTACATATATATTGGAAGGAGTTTCGTTGTTGCACGAAAGGCAATAAAAACTAGACTGTCTATGATCTAACTGAAGGAGGCACTTCGTCAAAAGTTTCACTGTAGTCTGAAAACTTTGGCGAATGCTCTGAAACCTCACCCCCACAGTGGCTTACCGGAGTGAGTCATGTGAAGCGCCCTCTTGTCGCAGCTTTCATGAAAGGGGATCCGGGTAGGAGACATTCACCATGCTGCAACAAATTTGCTTTTCGTAAAACGAATGCTGAATCGGTGGTGGCATTTTGGCGGAAAATTCCCCTTTTTCTGAAAGAAGGGAGACCTTGCCATAGTTTTTTTTTTTTCTGTTTACAATAAGACTCTCACTGAGACGCTGTTACATCAGATAGTTGTGACAGTAAAACGAAAAAGGGGAACGTACTCTCATAATGTATCTTATTTTTCCTCAGCACAAACAACAACCACCTTCTCAATATTGTGTGTCGTAATGTGACGAAGAGAATCGGAAAATTAATTTGGACATCTGGCTTTTCCCTCTTTTTCACCAATATAAATAAATATAAATAAATAAATAAATATATATATATATATATATATATATATATATATATATATATATATATATATATATATATATATATATATATATATATATATATATATATATATATATATATATAAATAAATAATATACCAGGTGTTTCAGAAATTACAGCCCCCTCCACAGAACAAATGGAAAGTTATGAAGTTTTCTGCTATAGCCTATCTCCAAGTACATTATTTTAAGTTTACCATCAAGCTATTTTTCATTTTACCTTTATTGCATTTTCAGACTGAGTGACGGAGTTACATACAGCCATGGCTAACGACTCAGAGGAAATCAGATGGATTGACCGAATCCGGGCTATAACCTTCAGAGAGGCCAGGGATGCTGGCGCATCCTTCATTTCACGTTCCTGGATAGCTAAATACATTAAAAGAGATGAATCCTTTGTTAAAAGAAACTGGAACAAAAATCCATATGACTGTCATAGCAAAAAGAGTGAGAATCTTGGAAGGCCTGAAGTCCTTTCTCAGGAGTCAAAAGACATCATAGCTGAGGCAGTGGGTAGACCAAGAAAGTCTTTACGTAATTTGGCGCTTGAACTAGAAACAAAAAGGGGAAAGAAGAGAAGTTATAGTGCTGTATATCGTGAGTTGAAAAAATCTGGCATTAAGCCACTTCATGTTATCAGCAAGTCCAACATCAATCAGCAACAGAGAGAAGACTGTGCATGGTTTTGTGGTTCATTTCTTAAAGACTGGGATGAAGCTGACTTTCTCCATGTTACCACATCAGATGGATTCTTCATTTACACAGTCAGGAAGCCAAATCATAAAAATGACATCATTTGGGCTGCAAAGTTGGATGATATCAGCAATGACATGCGCTATCGCCAAGTTGTGAAACTTCCTGAATGTTTGGGAATTTTGCTCTGTTTCACAGCCAAACAGTTAATGTGGATCATCAGAGAAAAAGGGCAGTCATGGAATGGCGAATATTTCAGAGAAACTGTGCTTACTGGTGGAGTATCTCCTTTCCTCAAAGATCCTGAAAATGTGTTATCTGTTGAAGAAGTCACATTTTTGCATGAAAAGGCACCATGTTTCAAGGCTCTTCACACACAGACTGCTTTGAAACAGTGGCATCGATTTCTTCTCATCAAGTGAATTTCCATGTAGCTCCCCTGACCTTAATGTGTGTGAAAACATTGGTAGTATCTTAAAGGCTCGTGTTGAAGGGCGCACAGTGAACTATGATGGTATACCAAGCCTCGACGACCTGCAAAGAGAGGTGACCAAAGTGCTCAGGGAAATGGTGTTTGAGTCTCAGCTTTTTTGCGATTTGCTGAAATCATACCCCTCAAGAATGCAGGCTGTGGTACAGGCAGATGGAGGCCATACAAAATATTAAATACTCAGAGAGAAACTTAAATAAATACCTGTTCTGAATTACTTTTGTTTTTGTCCATATATCATATATATTATATATATATATATATATATATATATATATATATATATATATATATATATATATATATATATATATATATATATATATATATATATATATATATATATATATATATATACACATACACTGGAAGACATTGTATTTTATGGCATACATAACAATGATATATAAAAACAAAATATATATAATATTGTTCTCTGAAATTAATTTCCATAACTTGCGGTGGGCTATCAAGATTTCTATTTTAATTTTTCGTGTGTCAAATTGTGTTTCGAAAAAGATATATAGGTCAGAGACAGCCAAACTACATGCGCATAGCTGCTTGAGAGCTGACAACATTACTTTACTAAGCAATCACTGAGACAAGTAGGCTGATATTCTATTTTGGTAAACAACGTGAATATTTGAAAGACAGAAACAACATATTGGAAAACATCACTGGCATCCCGGTATTACCCAAGCGGCCTTTTTGAGACTCCTTTTCTTGCTAGTTGCTTCATTTCTTCCGAGATGAAAGCGAAAAGCGGCGCCGAGAACAATGAAGCCTGTCCTACCATTCCTGCGGATGAAATCGAAAGCAAGGGGAGACTCTTCTGAGTTCATGAGCGAGCTCCTCCCCCAAAACGCACACACCCAAAACCGTGCGAAATCGATTCAATCTGGCAGGCTACAATGGATTCGAGGGCCAAAACAAAGAAGATTCTTCCATACTGGCGATACCGCAGTCGTTGTGCCCCTGAGGACCGCTACGTTAAACTATGAGGTCACGCTTAATCGATCTTTTATTTTTTCCTGCTTTCGAAATTTCTAATTTGGCTTTATCTTTGTGACTCTTTTCCTGCGGAATTTTGAATGACTCTCTTCCAGACTTCTAAGACAAGTCTAGAAGTAAAAAATTCTAAGACAAGTCTAGAAGTAAAAAAAAAAGTAGAAAATGCTAGGGAATTTTAAACAGCAATTGACGGTTAGGAGGCAAAAAGATACAGTACCAAGTTGCTGAAGTCAGCTACCACTCAGAGTATGCAGTTCAAGCCCGGTTGCCATCGCATAGGAAAGACATATTATGGGTAATACAGGCGAGAACAATGTAATCTATCTGGTAGTATCAAAGATACTATCTGATAGATGTCAAAGATGTAACATGCCTCAATTTGTACTCTAGAAAAGTGTCGATTATAGGAAGAGTAGTAAAAACATTCAAGACACTCAAAGTTTGTGAAGACACACACTACAGAAAACCATCTCCATGCGTAACCAAACTAGATCCAACGGATGGAACAGAACCAAGAAGATTCAGCTCTAGCCTGTGGGAACTTCCTCACATGTAAGACAGTCTCATTTTGGAAGTCTACTAATCTGCCT
This sequence comes from Macrobrachium rosenbergii, assembly GCF_040412425.1. Classification (NCBI taxonomy): domain Eukaryota; kingdom Metazoa; phylum Arthropoda; class Malacostraca; order Decapoda; family Palaemonidae; genus Macrobrachium; species Macrobrachium rosenbergii. The sequence goes on along the minus strand of NC_089760.1, from coordinate 102,736 downwards.
AACATACAATATGAATAAGTATTAGATCCATTCCTTCACCAAGTCGACATAAAAAAACACTATAGAAACCACCAGGATCTTCTTCACCCCAGCTACCAAGATTATCCAGAATTTTCTTAACATCCCTGGAGTGAAATGCAAATTTTGTAAGAACAGGTTCAAGATGACAAGTATCAGGGAGAGGGACATCCTCAGCTGATTGCTTATCTTCAAAAGCTCGATGAAGCAGTTCAGCCTTTTCCCTAAGACCAGTAACCAGTCTACCATCATCTGTTAGTAGCGGTGGAATGGAAGGAGAGTCTGACCCAAAGATAGATGATGCCAATTTGGTCAACCATAGATGAAACTGAATAATGCCTTCATTTTTCCTCTTCAAGGAATTATTGTAATTTCTCTCGACTGCACCACGAGACTCAAAAAAAAAGGTAATTTTCATTTGAACAACTTCGTCTCCATGTGTTGAATTTGGTCTGTTTTCGTCAGATATTCCCACTCTATATTCCAGAGACTTAGTCTGGTTTCAGCTCTTACCAACTTTTGCACGCAACCAGCTGCTTTTCTTGCTCACGTACTATGTGACACCTTTCTCTCACCCTACTACCATCTGTTATCTTCGCTCCCAGATACTTAAATTCTTCCACCACTCATATTAACATTCTTCGCTACTGCATGGTTTCCATTTACCGTCATTTACTCTCACCTGTCTCCTCTTGCAAACACTTGAACTCTTTCACTAGTTTTTCAAGGCTCTCTCATATTCCCAATCAGGATTATATCAACATCAAACACATTCCTTGCAACACTCCTGCCAGAAAACGTAACACACCCTTGACTCTTCTATGCCCTATATTCTCAGTATCTTCCACATTTGCCACTCTCAACTCTATCATAAGTTTTTTTCAGTGTTTATTTGAAACATACACAGTCTTTTCCTTGCACTTTCAAACTTCTCACACAACTATTACCTAACAAGGACTTGATCCATGCACCTTCTTCATTTTTTAAGCCTACACCGTTTTTTCCTCTACCAGCCCTGTCAAAATCCTACCATACATCTGTTCTGCCATGCCAAGCAAAATTGGGCCCTATAATTTGTACAGTAATGTTGAAAACCTTTGCGCAGTGGCAAAAGAATTACTTTCATCTATTCGTTTTCCCTCACTGATATATACATTACACACCCTAGATCAGCCCTTCAGTGACACTATTACCACTGCATTGCAGTATCTGACCTGTAATCCCATTAACTCCTGGTGTCTCCATTCCTCAACCTTGAAATTGCCCTCCATACGTCCTCAACAGTTACTTCCACAAGCATTCTCAACGTTTGATACCCTAGGTCTTTCCACTCATGCATAATTTTTCCTCTGCCTCCCTTCTATCTGCCACATTCAACGTATCTTCAAAATACTCCATCAACCCTGGGCTGCAGCCACTTCAGATAAGTATCTCTCATTCTGCATCATTTATTTTCAGATTCATTCGTTCATTAAGCGCTCTCTTTGCATTTCATTCCTTGTAGCACAACTTTTTATTCTCTTAGAATGTTTTTGTTTACCTTCTTATCCACCTCCTGTACGCCTTAACATGCTCTTTTTTTCTATCAAGTAGCGGTATAAACAGTAACTTCTTTTTTCCTTCCTTAAACCTTCTTTTTTTTTCTCATCCTACCGAGCATTGATTTCGTTCCCTCTTTCTGCCCTCATATACAGTACACACACTGTGCACATATTTTTATCTAAATACCATCTACTTCAGGAGGCTGTTCATTCTTATTTACTCTGAGAGCTCCTTACCTGCAAAACACCAGGCACAGACACATATTCTCCAAACTCGGCCAGTAATAGGTTCACGCTCTCCCAAAAGTTTTATCTTACACTCAATCTTTTCCATTCCATAGACCATATGTGGTCAGTCTTACCCACAGAGTCCCTGAAGCAACACATTTGTACTCTTTCATCATTCTCGGGGTCTTCCTGATACACTAAGTGCTACCCGCCTCTATCGCTTTGGTGTACGACAAGCTTGGCCAACGTGAGAGGAAAGAAAGTGGAAAAGATATGAAATGATATGTTTTTGATAAATGTGATTGATGTCAATTATTTTTATTGGTTTTGGGGTTTTTTCGTTTTTGTTTACAGCGTGTCAGGATCCGGCCATGAATGATCATTGTCTTCCATCAGTTCATTTTGAAGTGTAATATCTCTTGTTTTGCCTGAGAAAACACAGGGTCATTGGCATGCCCTATCATATTTCAAGTGTTTACACATTTCTTAGGAACTAAATTTTCTATTGAATAATTTTTTTGAACTGTACAGAATGGGAGTACTTTTGTTTTAACTGTATTTATCCCCATTGCTACAAGAGCTTTTTTCTTCTAAATCTGAACCATTTTTTGGCAAGTTATAACTCAACTCAGACAGACTGACTAACTGGCGTTCTCCCGAAGGGGGGTAGCGCCGTCAGTGCACTGTAGGCATTACTTAAGGTCCTTTGCTGCGTCCCTTCGGCCCCTAGCTGCAACCCCTGTCATTCCTTTCCCTGGAACTCCGTTCGTATTCTCTATCTTCCATCTTACTTTTCATCCTCTCCTAACTATCGTTTTCTAGTGCAACTGCCATCCTGTTGCGCCTTTCAAACCCTTTGACTTCCAATTTCCCTTTTCACACCAAATGACCTCAAGAGGTCCCAGGACTTGGCCTTGGGCCTAAATTTTATGTTCCATTCCATTCCACTAACTGGCTTCCTGACTGATTGATCCCATAATTAATTGAGAGAGAGAGAGAGAGAGAGAGAGAGAGAGAGAGAGAGAGAGAGAGAGAGAGTATGAGTGTGTGCGTTATCGAAAGAATAATGTGTAAGCAAATTTATTGTCGTATTCATTTTGCTTTATCAGATTTGGCGATGGTCAGTCATCAAGCGAAGGGGATTGATGAGCACTTGCGATGGATTTTGTGCATTTTCCTATTAACAAATTTCATTCGATTCTTTAGAAAATTTCTCTGATTGTTGGGTTGTATTCAAATGAGAAGTTTATCTTTTGACCCTCGTGGACAATAGGATTATCACCATAATGAATGCATTTATCATCGATTTTTACGTCTCTCTCTCTCTCTCTCTCTCTCTCTCTCTCTCTCTCTCTCTCTCTCTCTCTCTCTCTCTCTCTCTCTGGTAAGGAACAGTACGGTCAGATAAACAGAATAAAATATAATTATTTGAATTCCATATCACTAAACTCGTATAGATTTTCCCGATGTTATAGGGTAAAGTGTTATGTCTTTTTGGTTTATGAAGGATGTAAGGTAGGCCTATATCAGAAGTTCTGGAAGCCTTTGCGATGATTCTGAATCCTAGTCACTAATCACAATTAGTAAAGACGTGTGTCCAGTGTTTAAAGGAAATCAGTTTCCTGTGAAAATGTAAAAAAAGAGAGCTTTAACAAATGATTTTTTTTCACACGAATGAGTATGGGACATGTGAATAAGTTTAGATGTGTTAGTACAACCACCACAAAATGTGAAATTCAGTGAATTCAGCAGAAAGATCCTCGACATGACCATCACAAAAGGAAGAATGTTTCCCCCCCCCCGGGTCTTCTCTCATTTGAAACCCCCAGAGAGACAGTCATCTTAAACGTTCAAACAAACCAATATAACATCTCCTATGCGGTGCTATCACGATGAGCATGTTTGGCACGCGTCCTCCCTTCATACTTTGCCCGCGCCTTCAAGCCTCGTGACAAGCAGAGAGAGAGAGAGAGGACCTGAGCGCGATCATTCGAGTGGTATGCATCGAGAATGCTTTTATGCTTGAGTGGCTCGGGTACCAGCGCAAGATAAAACCCACTCTCCGCGTTCATCAATCGCCACATTGTAAACACAACGACTGTCAGCTCTGTGGGGGCGACTTTGCATGACAAAGACTTCTGACCCTACGTGGTGGCGAATGACTGACGGAGAAGGCGATTAAGGGACGGCAAGGAAGAGAAAGACAGGGCGGGAGGCACTCAGGTGGGCGGGAGCTGAGGCGGCCTGTAATGACACGAAGGGGAAAGGAGGAATGAGGAACGCCGATAAATGGTAATTACGTGTTGGTGAAAGGCCAGAGAAGAAGGCACAGAATAAAGTAAGCAAACTGTAGTGAGTCAGAGAGAGAGAGAGAGGGGAAGAGTAGAATGTCAAAGCATATGCCATGTAATGATATTTTATTTCGATTTTTTTTATTAACCAACTTTAAAAATCTAGACCTTGAGAAAATGAGCTAGATTGTATGCTAAAGAGATAAAGACAGCCTAGATATTAAAATCAAGAAACAAATGGCGGACTGATAATTAGCCAACTTTTTTAATGGATATTTTGACGGTATTATTTAGAGACACTAACATTTTTAGAAATCATTGTTGTAATGTTGTAAGTATTATTTAGAAGAAGAGATCTTTTATTGATGTAACTGTAAAGAGAAAAACTGGAGTGTTATGATTGCCTTGTCACGAGTTGGTTTATTTAATGTTCTTAGGTGCAATATATCAACTTCATAATATCCTTTGTGTAAGTGAAAAGACGGGGAGCCATCCATACTGACAGGAAGAGAGTTCATTGATGGGTAGCTGAGTAAGACAATTTATGATATCACATGTGGAGTATATCTTAACGAAAGTTATGTTGAATTTTATTTAAAGAGAAATGAAAAGCTAAATGAGAAGTATATTTACATTCGTAGTTGTGTTTATATTTCTTGATTTTCCCGGATTGTTTGCAGATGATGAAAGGCCTTTGCGATTAACGAAATTTGTTCAGCAAGTTTTCCTACAGCCTCCTTACCAGAAAATGTCCGTAAAATTGTGCTTAGAGGATGTGACAAGGACGAATTCAATTAATAGAATTTATGACTCCTAAATCATGAACGAATTGTCGTGGAGAATGTAATCTTGACATTCGACGCAAGAGTTTATCGAACAGGGTTTTTAAGTACAAATTTTATGATGCTCATCTGAACGAAGCTCATTTCATGCTCATGCTATAATTCTAAATGCCGAATTCAATATCTAATCAACTTTCCACAAGGAAAGAGGAAATCGTAAGTGCCACGGCGCAATTAGGATAACGGAATTTGAGAGAATGATTTCAACGCTTAGATGAGGAGACGGATGGTAGTGAAGCGAGTGGCTTTTTAAAATTTACTGTACGAAAAATGTGTTTCTGCAAGCGCTTGCCACTGACATTTATAACTCGCTGGA
>NC_089760.1:80000-92500 GCF_040412425.1 Macrobrachium rosenbergii | reverse complement strand
TTTCTAGCGGAACCAACCGTCGAGTCTGACCCTTGTGTTCTGCACACTTTGCACATCACGTTGGATATGGCACATGGAACTTTCCGATTCTACCAGTTAATAAAAAATGTTGGCGATATACCTATCTATCTATCTATCTATCTAGATAATTTGAATGAAATGCTGTCAATTGGGTCACTGCTGAGTCGGGAAGTTGGGGAAAACTCGCTGGTATGCAAGCAGTTAGCTTGCCCAGGCAATTCCTTGGGTGCAGCTGCCCTCAGGTTCCAACTTCTTTGAGACTTGTATGGCCTAGTGGGCAGCGCCCTTGCCTTTCAACTGAAAGACCTGGGCTCGATCCCGACGTCAGTCAGAAATATATATATATATATATATATATATATATATATATATATATATATATATATATATATATATATATATATATATATATATATTAAATATATATGTATGTATGCACAGTATGTATGTATGTATGCATGTATGTATTTAGTCTCTACAAGGGCAATACTGGATCTCAATTGTCTTTACCCTTGTCCCGCGTTCAGAAAATACTTGTTAAAGGATTCAAGGACTGGTAACTAGTAACTGACATCTAATAAAAATGGCATTAAAAACTGTTTCCCTGCACATATCTTTCAGAATGCTCTCATGATTTACTGATAGGGAGAATATGGAGTTTTAAGGTACATTCATATTACCGGTGACTGCTTTAAACGTCCTACTCAGTGCTAGTTTTTCGTTATTTTAGAATGGATACGTATGTGTTTGAGCAATTTATATTCAGAGGCTTACCATTTTTTATTTAACCATGACAGAATTTTCAGTGGGTCTGCTATGAATCTGACGCGATTTGTTGTTGTTCGCATTTTTTCTTTTGCTCGTGTCTTTTCCTGTATATATTCGTGATGTTTCTCAGAAGATAGAATTCAGAGAGGTGACGACTGTGTTAAGGATTTATTACAATTTTGCATCATGACAAATCAGTTGGGAAAGCAAGATTTTTAAAATAAAAAAAAAATCTAAGTTTCATGAAGGACTTTAACGAGGGAAATGCCTACAAAGCTGGTATGTTTGTAAAGGAGAGAGAGAGAGAGAGAGAGAGAGAGAGAGAGAGAGAGAGAGAGAGAGAGAGAGAGAGAGAGAGAGAGAGAGAGAGAGAGAAATTTGCTGATCAGGCACTTTGCAGTAACCGAGGAAAATGCATAAATGACGAATAAGAAAGCAAGAGCTTATAATTTCATTGTTGCAGTGGCTATTGATTAACACCTGCGCTGGCACGGCCTGTGAGAGACAACATCTTCATATTTCACCGGGAGAATCATTGCCCAGGGTTCATAAAAGTAAATGTTATCTTAATGAAGAGCATAGAATCTTAACGACCATCATAATTTCTGGACACTGTTTCTATGAGATGTGCGGGTGTGTGCGCACATGTGTGTGTGACTCAGGGAACTCACTGCGGATGTTTTATTGGGTAGATTTTGGCTTTTAGCCATAGATAGCCCTTACAAAGTATGCCGCATGAGGCAGTGGGGGAGAAAGTACAGGGTAAGGGGCCTGCGGAAAAGCAGAGGCGAGAAAGATAGAGTGAGCAGATGGGACCTCATCTCTACCATTCACGAAAATCTTTTTCTTTCTGAGGCATGGACTCTGTTGAATAGGAAGTGTATAAAAGTTGTGCTATTAACTTTATGAAGACCCGACGAACAAGAAACTCTCTCTCTCTCTCTCTCTCTCTCTCTCTCTCTCTCTCTCTCTCTCTCTCTCTCTCTCTCTCTCTCTCTCTTTCAATTTTATCTTCATTAAATTTAATGATGACCTTTAAATTTTCTGCTTCCTAACGGAGGTATCTTCAGTACTGGTTCCTCTTTGAACTTCATTTGTTACTACTACGATTCTTGCGAATGTCTCGTGTTTGTCCGTCTTAGCTTCTGGAGACTGACCTTTTATTCGTTTTTCGTGTGGGATTAGAGACAGCTATATCTATATATTGAGGTGCGATTATATTTGTCAGTTCTGTTATCATCAAATAATATCCCTTGGCTTGTCATAGTCATCTTCGTTGTAATAACACAAACAGCATTTTGATTTTCATTGTTCCGAGTCAGATCTTCAGAGCACTATCTGTAATTATCTGTCATCACCGAACCTCTCGCCTTCTTTTAACATGATTTTGTGCGCAGACAAAGCAGTCGTAGGCGCTGGTTATTTACCCACCCGGGAGGTTTCACCAACGAACGGCGGCGCGCAGACGTAAGTCGAAGCTTTTGTCTCTAATCAGCCTCGCTTGTCCTTCTCTCGTTTGTTTGTCATCTTCTTTTTGTGATTGATACCCCCATCTCTTGACCATCTCTTGTGTGTGGAATTATATATTTTGTATACATGACGTTTTCTAAAGCGGTTATAAGAAGACATATTTGTTTTCGATAGAAAAATATCTTGCTGAAAGTTTTTCATCAGACCAGGACTGTGATCCAGAACTTTGAAAGCGGGTAGGATAAACTGAAGTGGTGGCACTTGGATACAAAGCCAAGTGTTTCTCTTTCATGAAGAGCGCTTCACCCAACAAACAGTAATTTAGAACTGGACGACTAATTTGATGAAATTGGGCAGCTGCAAATTACAGTTCCTCGAAGCGTACCATAATGAAGGAAGGAAGCTGAGGAGCAAGTACCATCAAAATATTCCTTTATCAATTGCATATCAAGAAGCCACCGTATAATAGTAGATCAATACTTTAAGTACTTGCGTTCAACGTCGCATAGGAAAGAATCGTACCGTCTGAACTGTCCGTTCATACTGAACTGTTCCGCAAGGCTGGAGCATTTTATTTCAGGTTCTGCTACTCGCTCAACGTTCGTCGCTATCATTTGGTCTTGACACTGAATCGTATGTTTCGGTCTGGTCCCTCCGTATTTCCTATGACTTATTTATCATAAGCAGGTTTATTTAGCGGACATTTCTTACGAAGAAACTGTGCTACGATCTTTTCAGTCTTAAAGAAATATGCCTTCAAGGCCGTACTCGGAAACCGTTAATGATCAGATCTTGTAAAACTGATTAAATATGTACGTAATTGTCACTTGCCACCTCAGTTCTGGCGTGCTCCCTCTCTGTACGTGTTTAGAATCTTGTTATGGAGTACGGTAATTATTTTGTAACGACAGAAAGGAAGCTACGCGAGGTGCCTTGAGCGTAATAGTTGACGATTGTAGTCTGGCGATTACGCCACGCAATCAGTGCGTTTAAAGCAAAATTACTTACTAAGTTCTGTCGCGTGTTATTTTTGTGTAAATTAACTTCGATGACACTCACTCCAGAATGACATACCGAGTTTTATCACGTCTTACTTTGCTGCGTATGAGTTTGCTTGGCATTCGGGTTGATGGAGTAAAAAAACAGCAGATTTTTCTTTCTTCGAGTTTAGCTGTTCTGATTCTATAGTAATGATTCTTTTGTGAACTTGTATTCAGTTTTTAAAATGCAGGTTTTATTCAGTTTTCCTTTGCAAAACAGGTTAGCTGCTGTTCTTGTTCATTTCGGGTTTAGCCGGTATGGATGGCTGTCGCTGTTTATCAAGAAACAAAATGTTTACCAGTTTTGCGATGGGAGGCAGACAAGCGAGTACTCTTGTGAAAAGGATGGGCTGTGAATATTTGTATATACAGTATGTATACATGTATATATAAATATATATGCATATATATTTATACATATATGCTTGTGTTTATAAAATATTCACAAACATTAAGCCACAAATATCATTTAATATATATTTTGTGTAGGTTATTCCCAAGTTATAGTGAATTAGGAATTAAATGATATTTGTGGATTAATATTTGTGAATATAAAAGTGGTCGCGTGTATATGACAAAAGTTAATTTTCTGTTTTAAGTGACCAAAGTAACACACACACAGGTACACATGCCCACTCAGACACACACACATATATGTTATATATATGTGTGTATATATATATATATATATATATATATATATATATATATATATACACAGATATACATATACATACATATACATATATATATATATATATATATATATACATATATATATATATATATATATATGTATGTATGTATATATATATGTATAACTGAATCACGAAAAATATGGAAACATAAATGATAAAATACATATATAAAGATAAAACCTTCGTGGATTTTATCTATAAATAAAGATAAAAACGAAGGAAACGGAAAATTTTATTTTTTATATATATATATATATATATATATATATATATATATATATATATATATATATATATATATATATGACATATGACTGTATGAAATATTTTCGGTTAAAAGAGAATTCCATCAAATATAAGGGAGTCCATAGAAATGCAAAAAATGTGGAAAATAAAGGCTGTATTTCAGAGACCAAACTGTCACTCTCCTCAGGCCAATAGTGAATGAGCAAAAGTTACAGAAAAGCAGTATTTATACCAGAAGATCCACAGGTCAGCCGTTAAGTCACTCCAGTTGACAATTTCTCTTTAATCTTCTTGATCGCTGGTGAGAGGAAGATTTTATCTATAATATCTGAATCCCAGGCGCCTCTTGGGAGATTCATTGCATATCTTTGTTTGATCAAGGCTGACTCCACCATCTGGCTTTTGAACCGACAATTTCTGCTATAAATTATACGAGACATATCCCAGTTTATTCTGTGGTTATGGCTATTTATGTGGTTAAAAATAGCTGAGCTCTGTTGTCCGTACCTAACTGAACGTTTATGCTGTATTAATCTTTGGGGGAGTGATTTGCCTGCGAAGCTGATATAAGATTGGTCACAGTCGAGGCAAGGGATTTCGCAAACTCCAGTGTCTTTGGGGACTGATTTGAGTGATGTCCAGCAAAAACCAGTCCTCAAAGTAGTTTATGAAATCTACATCAAAGTTTTTTTTTTATTTTATTGTTGATATAGAATTAAGGGAGACTGTTAATAGACTTTTAAGTGCAGTCCTTGAAGAGAAGATGCGGGAATGGAGGCAAAACAAAAGGCTGAAAAGTGGGTGCAGCATGGGGCCGAAGGAATGAAGCAAATGGCCTTTAGTAATGCCTAAATGCACTACGTGAGGTGCACCAACGGCACTAACCCCATGCGGGGGTTTAAGTTAAGCAGAAGGCTTCTTTCACTTACATTTTTAAGAATAGCTGCTATTGTCCTAAGTCCTTTGACAGAAAAATATTCTACTTCAAAAACAGGGCAAATGAGCACCAAGTTGAAAAACTGGGTTTACTCACAAAGTTTACAATAGGAGGGTGAGGAAAGGCTAGACGTCTTTGCCCCTCTGCGGCCTCCGAAATGGGTTCAGATCGAGGGGGCTCCAATGAAATTTCAGCTGCCGACAGCTAGCTAAGTACATTTTGTCCTCGTTAAGATTTATATATAATTTCTTACTTATGGATATATGATATATCGACAAATATATATACATATATATATATATATATATATATATATATATATATATATATATATATATATATAAATGAATTTGTAAAGATGGCACATCAGTTTTTCAAAACTGTAGCGATGAAGAGTAGGAGTGAGTGTGGATAGTAACTCCTGTCCTCAATCCAGTCACAGGTATGAGGCTTATAAGGGAGGAAGTGACACAGGTGATTGGCAGCACTGATCATCATCATCAACTGCCCACCTGCATTAATGAGAGAGAGAGAGAGAGAGAGAGAGAGAGAGAGAGAGAGAGAGAGAGAGAGAGAGGTTAATCTTGAAAATAGGGCTACCCTTATGGAGCCACCTATCCTGGAGCAATAGCTGTCTAAGCCTTTAGAGACCTGTAGGGGAGCGGATCTTGTGTCCAATGGATAGCGTTCAAGCGTACTTACATTAGATTAGCTGTAAGGCGTTATTGATGGCACCGTCTCGGTGTTTTGAAAAGTTCAAAAGGAAAGGGCTTCTGCTAAGAACTGAACTCCAGTTATTGGCAGAACTTGGGAACCACACGATCGGTAGAGGTATACAAGGGAAACTGAAGCATGGGAGCAATAGACTGTCACTTTAGTGAAGCAGGGAACGGAGGGGAAATATATATATATATATATATATATATATATATATATATATATATATATATATATATATATATATATATATATATTTAAATGCACGTATACGTTTCTAATATGATTACCTGACAAACTGAATGGCCTTTCTCAAGCATTAACCGAAAATCAGGAAAAACAAAACGTTGTAATGGTTCATGAGTCGTAGTTAGTTGTCATAATCCATTAATCAGGAAGCTTCGGCAGTGCAAAAGTGAAAGTAAGATGGAATTTCTGATTATCAAAGAGACCCTCCTACATTTTCCCCAAACGTGCCAGTTAAGAAACATTTACGAGACGTTCAGCATCAAAAGGTCGTCTTTCCATTTCATCTGGACTGCCCTTTGTCTGACTGGGACTCCCTGAACAATATCTTTTAGGTTTGTTTTGAAGCTCTCTCATGTTAACGGTCTGTCACGTCATGGGGTAGGTTGTGTGTTTAAGCATGAAGACAAGGTCCTTGCTCAGGTTAAACTTTCGTTTCCTTTACGTATGGAAAAGTCTGGAAAATCAGTTTGTTTCGCCGAAAGGAACATTAATTTGATCAGCAAACTAATCATTTTTTATCACTTGAAAGTAATCGGTGGGCATGGAGAGAGAGAGAGAGAGAGAGAGAGAGAGAGAGAGAGAGAGAGAGAGAGAGAGAGAGTTTGTAGTACCGAGTCAAAATGTATGTTATCAAGACAGGAGGGCCTTGATAAAGTGATTATCAGCCTAGCAGGATGATACCCGTACTTAATTTGATAATACAATCTCTCTCAAATTATCTCTGAATGTCGGAAGTTTCTGTAAGCTGACTTTCGCTTTTCATTTGAGTTATTCGCTCAGACATGATTCGTTTAAGCTAAGAGAGCATCAGGTAACTAAATTTGTACCCACTGTCGGTGAGCGGAACGTTGACGAGGGTTCCGGTTAACTCCAGTTCAGAGGAGAGGAGTTCAGGAAGAAAGAGCGAGGTACTAGGAACTGAAACTCTCGCCTGCAAGAAGAAGCGAAGACGAAGTGAAAGATGAGAAAAGGAAGAACAAAGTCGTGACCTTATTGGGAGGCCTCGGGGTGGGGAGGGTGGGCTGCGAATATGCCATTACTTCTTCCAAGCTAAATGGTTTGCATTCAAGATGTCTGATGAGGTTTGGTGCTTGCAGAAATGTCATTCATCATTATTGCAGATTTTCTGTGCGTGTGTGTGTGGTAGACAGAGTTATCAACCGTATTCTAGAACGGCTGGTGATTAGTTCAGTGGTGCATGAGAGAATTTCAAGTTGTGCTAAGAGGCGCGGGATGGTTCAGACGGGGCTCTGGAGTTGGCCGCAAGTGGAGCACTACAGTATTATAGTTAATTACTCACATGAGCTAGTACCCGCTTTGTCTCTGAAGCCAGTTAATTAGCGGTCTTGATGACCCTTTCGTTTCAATTACCTTTCGGTCATTGTCTTCAGCATTTCGTGAGTTTGGCTGACGCAAGGAGAATGGAATGAAAGCTCTATTGTCAATCCATCCGTTCTCCGGATCATCTTCTGTCAGCATCGTCTTCAATAATTGCGCGGAACTCTCCATCCAATTTTTCTGAGCCTAGAAATCTTTTATTATTATTTGACGTTCATGTTTAACTATTCACTTTTTTTTTTTTTGAGAGGCCGAGACTCCTTGTTGTATATTATTCCATTTGCTAGGATTTTGAAGTAGGCGTGGCCGCAGTTGCTCACTCAACACGGCGGCTATCTCACGAAAGTTATATACATACGCATGCGTGTTGTGTATGGAGTGACGCCCGTATCCATTACTCGACCTTCTTCCCGTAGTTACTCTTCCTCTGGGATGCTCTTTCTCTCTTGTCTTATGCAACGCAACGAGAAGTCCACGAAAAAGCTTTCTACGCCAGAAATAGCAACGGGTAATTTGACGAGGCCCTGTGGCAGAAAGTGAATGTAAGGCTGGAAAACGGGCACTGCTACAGATGTGCGTGACAGTCTGCCCGAAGCTACTCATTTAGGGATGTCCCGCGGAGTTAGACGTAACTTGCTGAGAGGGCACCTGTTGCCCTCTGCTAATACAGCTATTTCTTTTGGTTCTTCATTCATTCTTTCTCGATGTGTCATGTTTTCCGTCTTTATAACTTAACTGTTCTTTGTCATTTTCGCATTTTCCTTATATATTTTCAATAGGTGTGTTTATCTTCGTTTATTGATATTTCTTGTCTTCACAAACTATTGGAGATTGAAATAAATACACTTGTCTATTTATTTGGAATATTTTCAGTACCTAAGTTTTGCATAAGTAATATCTTTTCAATTACATCGGCCTCGTGTGATTTATTGTAGGTAGAGGTAGCATCTCTAAAATCAAGTTCTTTTACAGGAAAACAGTCTTTTTGAAACCGTATACTGTCGTTTCTCTAATGAAATTTAATTCCAGACATTTAGTTAATTTTGACTGAAAATAGTTTTCAAAAATTTAAGTAAAGCGTTTTTTTTTTGGGGCATGAAATAGATTCTGTAAGTGAAGCCAATTAAATCTGATCAAGTGTACGTTATTTAGATGGCACATTTGTAGTTGAAATATCCTATTTCAAGTTCAGCGTGTGTGTATGTATATGTATGTATGTATATATATATATATATATATATATATATATATATATATATATATATATATGTTTATTTATTTATTTATATATATAAATATACATATATATATGTATGATATATATCTATATATACAAATGTGTCTATATATATATATATATATATATATACATGTATATATACAGTATATATATATATATATATATATATATATATATATATATATATATATATATATATATATATAACAGAAAAATGGAAATGAAGACGTACAAAGTGTTCTCGTGCATTTAACACACTTCGACCTGATCATTTCAAAACTGAGGAGACAGTGTCACCTCGCATTACATTTGCTTAAAAAAACGAGACAAATGAAAGCCACTCAAGGAGCAGCTGCCCAGTAAAACAACTGACCTACAGCATCTAGTTTTAAACGGACTCAATATAAACGTGTCTGTGTGCGCGTGTGTGTATGTGTGCGTGTTAATATCCTGCAAAGATAAAGATCTATGTAAACATAACAAAATGAAAAAAATATAGTTATTGTATTAGAAATAATCTATTACGATTCTGGATAAATTACGGTTAGAATTGCCAAGATACGCGCATCAGAAATATATTTTCTGAAGGCGTCGTTTTTTTTAAATAATAAAATTAAAAATAGATAACCAGCTTAAGTCATACAACTAAAGATTTCATTAAAATTGTTTTTCTTGTGACGGCAGTTAACAGAATTAGGCTAACGACAAATAGGCTATACGCAGTTTGACGAGCTGACATATTCTAACTGCAGTGCAAGTCAGAAACACCACTGCATTACAAAACTTTACATTAAAGTCTCTGAAACCACACGTATCACTATATGTGATATCGCCAGGAAGACTGCCACAATTTTACAGCAAAGGGGATGAAACACCTCTAGATTATTTTCGTGACTGATTTAGAAAACCGGTCGTACCGTTCTAAGCTGAACTCGTTCTGTCCACTAGTCATGAGGTCTGACCTGCATCTGAATTTTACTTTCCACAGGGGAAACTTCATGTCTAAGTGTAATTATTTTTTGGGGGAAAAGAGAAAAGAGTCTTAGGAAATTCTGAATCAAACTACTAAAGGAAAGTTAAGATAATCAGAAGGTGGAGTAGCAAACAGGATATCAAGGAATATGTTAAAAACCATGATGTTAACCAATTCAATCGAGCGTTAAAATAAATGGATGGTCTAACGTGAGGGAGATTTTCGGTGTTTGAAAATCAATTTAGTGACAGGTGAAGAAAGTTATTTCTCTCGAATGGGACTGAAAGAAGATGCTGCGGCTAATTACAGGCTAATCATTAAAGGTTGTATTTTAAGGAGACTTAAAACTGATTTGAGCGTACCAGGAAATTTTGAAGCATTTATCTTCTCTTGGTGGAGAGAGTGCTAATGGCTATCCTTTTTTATTTTTATGTCTTAAAAATGAAATTTACCTTTTTTCGAAGAGTTTTTACCAGTTGCTACGATTTGGAGTAACTAGCTTTGATTCTTCGGTATATTAGTGTATTATGTGATGACATTAATAATATTTCGGATATTTTTTTTTTGGGGGGGGGCAAAATTAGGTCATTTGCCTCTCTCTCTCTTATACACAGAATGTAGGAATCCGAACGAAAGTACGGCTTTAATTTCTTTAATAGGTAACATATTACTGAATTATCCCTGGTTGCATGAAGTGTTTATTCCGATCTCGTTCCATAGTCTTAATTAGGGAAAGGTCGTGCGAAAGTGAAAGTTGACGTGCTGTAAGAACGCATGACATCAAAATTTATTTTTCGTGACTTGTTAGGAATTAGAGGAGGAAAAAGATTCTTCGGATAACATGGTATGTTAACGACGAATGAAAATTCTCACGCCAGAATTATATTTAAATATCTGCGAGTTTTATGTATATCCCTGTTCACACACACACACATATATATACAGTATGTGTATGTATATATATATATATATATATATATATATATATATATATATATATATATATATATATATATTTATATTTTATATATATATATATATATATTATGAATATGTGTATTTTATATATATATATACATATATATATATATATATGTATATATATATATATTAACCCTTTCGCTGCAGAATTTAAGTCTCATTCCCAGCTAAATGCACATTTGAAAATACTTCCAGTTTAATAAAAAAAGAAAAATTTACTACATCTTTAAACCCTGTATTTTCAGGATTGAACTTTATTTTAGCTTGCAAGTAACACATCATGTGTAAAAGGATTATTAAAATGTGGAATAAGTCATCCTTTTAGTACACTATCAATTTATGGTATGTTCATGTTCCATATCTGCAACAGTTCTTGTACATTCTGTATAAATGCTATACTTCAAAATGTGTATAAAATAACATACATATCTTTATCAGTGATACTAACCATTCTTTCTCTACATCATCAGTCTAGGCTATCTGTCCCTTACAAACACTACTCTGAATTCAGGCTTATCTAATATGAAGCTATGTTTTACTTAACTTTAAATGGTAGGTTTGTGAACTAACCCCATTTCAACTGCAACACAACTTGTATGTCCATGGAAGTTAAATCTGTCCACTAGAGATACCTTGACCTTTTAGGCAAAGGTTGCTTCGTAGCTATTATAAAAGAAATGTTTACCCGATTCTTTTGCTATGTGATCATGTATTCAGTAAGGAAAAATTTACCAAAACTCTGCTCGTGACCGCTGGCCTCTCTCTGACCTGGGGTCGAATATGTGTAGGTGGTTTGCTTGTTGTAAACAAGCCCCCCCCCCTCCTTTCATGGCTTGCGGCAGCCTGAAAAACGAACAAAATTCGCCAATACGCAGTTCAGAGAAAAGTGAGGTTACGGTATACCCTAACTAAAGGTGGCCCTGGCAAAACCATCCCCGGTAGATAGGTCCCTAAACTAAACTTATAAGATGCTAAGACGGTTGGTTTTTGAACACAACAACCTGCCAGCTTCCCTCCCTGCTTTCCACCGAGAAAGCTTTTCCTTGGGTCGAACAGCATAATATTTGTAAGTATATATATACATACATACATACATACATATATATATATATATATATATATACATATACATACATATATATATATATATATATGTATATATATGTGTGTGTGTGTGTGTGTGTGTGTGTGTGTGTGTGTGTGTGTGTGTGTGTGTGTGTGTGTAATTCTAACAGCCACAATGCCCTCTTAACTTCTCGAATTCTTCTCAGAAGAATTCGAGAAGTTAAGAGGGCATTGTGGCTATTAGAATTACATATGTGTCTGGTAAAAGTGACCAGTAGATTCTACATATATATATATATATATATATATATATATATATATATATATATATATTGTATATTCTATATATTATATAAGTATATATATATATTTACATATATATACTGTATTTATATATATAATTGTGGAAAGCACAGGAGATATAGCTTGAAAGTTTCTTTCGATCATTTTCAAGAGAAACATAATAAGTGATAGAAGAATGGAATTGTTGGAACTGGTCGACTTAATTTGATATATTGTGTTAATATGCAGTTCATGACATTAGGGCGAGAGAACGATTTAGATCACAGAATGTGTTAAGGAAGAATGTTAGTAAGATCTCTATAAAAGACTTGGAATTTAATTTTTATCTGTAAAGAAAACTGGATTTTATGAAGGGATTAACGGGCCTACTCTCCCTTATCGAAGTGAAGTAAGGATGTTTAATGCAAATGAGAGAAAAATGTAGCTATTGAGAAACGTGGTGACATGACAGTGT
>NC_089760.1:0-72500 GCF_040412425.1 Macrobrachium rosenbergii | reverse complement strand
CATCACAGCAGGCCAGAGAATTCCCGTTTGCTTCGTCTCTCTCTTCTAACAAACTCGCGAGACGCAATCGTTCAAATTTCTCCCTCATAAGAGTGGTGCTTCTCTTGCTTACGGCAATGGAATTGCGTGAATGCACTACGCGGTAAGAAAATCCGAAAAGGAAATGCGTCACAGAGCACTGGGTTATCACTTGAACCAGAGACATTTACTAATGACAAACAGTGTTGCCAGATGCCGTTGTCAATATTTCTGTAGATTTTGTTCATTTTTTTTCTGTAGATTTAATGAAGAAGAAGGCGAAGAATTAAATTTCTATAGACTACTCATACTTTCTTTATTTGCATCTAATACAAACATTTGAAATTACTGATACATCATTGCAAAAATTGCATAAATTTGATCCTTTTACATATACAGAAACATTTACTACACACATACAGTGTTGCCAGATGCCCTTGGCAAAATTTCTGTAGATTTTGTTCATTTTTTTCTGTAGATTTAATGAAATTTCTGTAGACTACTCATACTTACTTTATTTGCTATCCAATACAAACATTTGAAATTACTGATACATAACTGCAAGAACTGCATAAATCTGATCCTCTTACATGTACAGAAACACTTTAACATAACTTTGGAAAGTTATGTGAAATGCTGCAACACAATCTAGGTAATGCCTATCCATAAATTTGCATAAATAATATAAATGTTAGTCCTTCTACCGGACACACTTCACCATAATTTTAGAAATTGATAATGCAACAGTGCAAAACAGTTTAGGCCTACAAAGAATGACAATAATGAAAATAAATATTCAATGCTTATGAACAATTCTGGCTATACCTCTTAATGATATAGGTACTTTGCAAGTTATTACAAAAACAAAAATATTAGTTCACCTATTGTACTTTGCACTCATAATTACTACACTCTTCTGGGAGATATGTTGCTGATTAGCATACTAACCCTCATCACTTTCCTCAGTATCCTTAGCAATGCCCTTTCTTATACATGCTGCTATTAAATTTATCTAGTAATGACTTACCTACTGGTGGGTTATAACACGTGCTATTACTTATAATTCTTTTCGTGTGCAACACTCCGTTGATGGTTTCTGTGGCTAACATATTCCTCAATTTAGTTTTCAGCCTATTCATATTTCTACGGACTCGCCATAGCCCATAAGAAAGGCATTCTCTGACTCCCAGTTTTGTGAAATTAAGTCTCGTTCATTTTTACTCTATCAGAAACTTAGCAGGGTTGCTGACACATTTCCTGTGTAGTTTATAAAACACGCAGAGGACTCTATTCAGAAATTCTATAAATTAAATATCAGAGTGAACGATATAATGCTTGTAATCCAGAACGCGGAATCATTATTCACAAAGGTTCCTGTAAACGACATCCTGAATTTCATAAGGGAAAAATCAAATCCTTACGAAGACCTATTTCCTCTGGGCAGTGAGAAAAAGTTAAATTAATCAAGATCCTTGTAACCAATAACATGCCCTCTTTTAACTGAAAGGTTTACAAAGATTTGAATGTGGTCACCATGCACAACAGGAAGTTCAAAATTAAGCATGGTGACTTTGTCACAATGCACAACAGGAATTTCAAACCAACCAACTTCTAACTTAGGTTAGAACTGCAAGGTTGATAGTTTTCGTGTTGCTAGCACTTAATGGGAAGTTAGATATGGAACTTGAAAAATAGGATAGGCTAGAATAGGGTAGAGAACGTGCTAACTTTATAGTTGCGCAAGTCTATCTCTTAAGGATGCTGGGAATAGACTGGGGTGAAAAAAAAAAAACGCTATTGTCAGATCTAGGGAGACATTTGTCAGTGCAAGTTATTAATAGCAGAGGTCTTGATGTTAAGGAATTTTTTTGACAGATGTCATGGACTTGTCAGGTATTCTAATAGGCTGGTTGATAGTGAAAATTGTTATTCAAATTTGGGCAGTCTTGTTGATATTGTCATTCCGTCAACGCGCTCAGCACCTCCACCCTCTCCCCTCTTACTCTTAAAGCAAAGCTTTCATGCAGGCAGCAAATTTTTAGTAGTGATATGTCCCGAGAGCGGTTATTGCTTATGACTATAAATTGGAAGTTACTGTGACTGTCGATGGTTACTACAACACAGGCTTTAGCGTTGGTCCTATGTATCGGGTGATGCGATAGAATTGCGGGTTATTTGCATAATGTATTTAATTAGCTGGTGGCCTTGTCTATGGCTCCAAAGTTTTTGAATGTTAAAATTCCTCAAAGGATTTCGTCAGGATGGGGGTTGTGCTTCTGGCCCCTAGTTTTGTCAATCTCTTGGTAATACTTGGTTTTAGAATTGCAAGTAAACTGGGTTCGCTTTAGAACTGAGAGCGCCAGGACAAAAACTTAAGAAAATCCGTCTTCGTTTTATCCTGGCTATACGATCCGCAAACTTCGGATAGCTAAGGTTAGTCACGTAATTCTGGCTTTACATCTGGTTTTTGTTGTTTGTGCCCCGCCACGAAACATCATCATTCTTCAATATCCTGTCAACAAAATGAAAGCCAGAAAATATCAAGCACGTTTTTCGTCGGTTTGTTTCTGAGATATTTCCTTCCACGGCCGAGTAAATAACTAATGCTGATAACTACTGTCGATTATTAACCAGTTAACTACTGAGTTATCCGCCAACCGATTACAGAATTATAACCACGTGAAAACGTGTCCTAAAGCACTTCTGCCTCTTTTTCCTTACTGTGATTCGCCCAAATGATTGGTGCCAATTTGCAGGATTTTGATATTTTGGTCGCCCAGACGATATAATGAGTAGTCGCCCAAATGATATATTGACTAATGCCCAAATTCGCCCAGATGAAATGCGCCCGAAAAAAAGGTTACATTAAGTTATGGTGGACGGTAACAAAATCACAGGAATAATCACAGAAAAGTCATAATTTTATGGCAAAGTTCAGTTTTGTGATAAAAATCAGTAGAACAAATTATATTGCGTAAAATTTTTGTATATTTTTTCTGCAAATGTTCTGATGTATAAAATACAAAGAACTGAGTAAGTTCATAGGATTACACCCAAGATCAATATGAAGCAAGCAAAAATATTGCAATGATATACTTGATAATTACCGCAAATGAAAGCTGATTCCTTGCGATGCACCAAAACCAATGATGATGATAAAATAAACATTTTTGTGGATGAAACCTTTTAAGTACGTCTGGAATAAAGCCACATGTACTGAAAGTATCAGTAAAGTATATTGTCATGTGAATGTGTCTTCATTCTGATTATTTCAGGGATGTATGTACACAGCAAAAGTAAGCTATAGTTACTTATTGTCCCTTACTTGACTTAGACAGCAGAGAGGATTAGCGTGTCCAGGTGGCAGAGTATGGACAGCAATTATAGGCTTATAAGATCACCGCATTTTGTAAACACGTTAACTTATTTTACGTATATAGGTGAATTTGCTCGCTGTAGATAAAACCCTTACTGCTGTCCGTTGCTGAAATTATAAACAATGTGACGACAGACAGATCCGCATAACCCTGCCTTTAGGCTGAATATAGATTCGTGTGTACTTCATGCTTCTAGGAATTTCACACCGTTAGCTATGTATAAATGTATTGGTCAGTATTGTAAAAATACAGATTTTGCAGGTGTGTGCGGTTAGCGGGGAAATATTAATTTGGTTTTGATTCAACACGTTCCAACAAAGAAATGCAGTGGCCTGGACTAGGTTGGGGGAGGGAGGGAGGGAGGGAGGGACGAAAAAACGCCTTTCAGGGGCATCGGAAATAAGGAAAACAGCAACCGCAGACATCTAGTTTTTAAATATGTAAAAAAAATAAGCAAAACCTCAATTCCTAATGTCCAAATTCAACAGGTACGTTCCCCGAACAAGAGCTTGCTTTTGCGTCATACACGCTTTCCTCGACACACTCGAATGACGTCAGTTTTCAAAAGTCTTCGCCGTCTGAAAAAGGTGGAGTCGGTGGTTCATACTCGGGCTCTAAAAGGAAGCGCAACGAAAGCTGACACATTACATTACCGCATACGTTTGCTTGCGTGTTTTTACCCTGCTTGCCTTCGGGGAACTAACTTTCATAAAGTCTAAGGATAAAAATTGATCATTCAGAGTGAAACAGAAGTATTAGATTATGATTCATTTATTACTTGAACCTGTATTTTAGAGGATTAAGTAAATTAGTAAGGTATTTTGTTATGCGTCTTAAGGGTGATGCTGAACGACTCTTAATTAACATTTTTGTTTTCTATTTCGATTTGTGATTAAGTGGTTTGCAGAATACTTTTCCCTTGTTGGATAACTAACAAAGATGCTGTGTTGCAGTCTAAATATATAATTCAAATTGCTGACAACCATGTAATATTTTTTTTACTTACATGAAGTGTAAAGTTTAGTGGTTTACGTATATGCTATATGCATTACGATTGTTTACTTGGAACTATCTCCGATTCTCACATATATCATTATCTAGATTTAGTTGACAAATTAAACAAAATCACTTTTTGCCCCACTGATAGATTCGTTAGTTTTGATGTTTGTTCTCTTTTTACTAAAGTCACTATAGATTCTATTTTAGAGGATCTTTGTAATGAACTAATCCATCATGAATTACCTACCCGTAAGTCATATTATTTCACTCACTAGGTTGTGCATTTGTGATTGTAAGTTTATATTCAATGGTGAATTTTACCAACAAAGATTTGGTATGGCAGTGGGCAACCCTTATCCCCCCTCCTCTCAAAATTGTATATGAAATTCTTTGAAAAACGATATTTACCTAATATCATTTATACTCCTTTAAAATGGTATAGATAATATGTTGAGGATATTTCAGCTGTTTTGCCTGCTGGTATTGATGTAAATAATTCACTCTATAATTTGAATAACCAGGTACCATCCATTAAGTTGACTTTAGAATTAGAAAAAGACAAATGCCTCCCTTTCTTAGATGTTTTAATACTAGAGAACCATTTCAATGGAAATTCTGTAGTTATAGGAAACCAACTAACAACTTAACTTACGTCCATTTTTATTCAGGCCATCACCTTAATATCACAATATCAATTTTTTCTTCTAGTTTTTATGAGCTTTCACATTGTCAGTCCCAGTATCTGGATCAAGAGATCGAATACATAAGTAAGATAGGGACTATGTTATCCTTCACATATACCAGATATTTGTTATAATAAAGCCCACAAAAAGTTTTATAGTGAAAGTGACATGGAGAATGAAACCCCTAAGAACATTCTTAGCTTGCCTTATTTTAGTGGTTTTGAAAACCTAAACTCATTGTTAAAATCTCTTAATGTCAACCTCGTTTCTTCCTATAATACCACACTAAAAAGAGAGTTAATAAAAAATAGCCTCAAAGAAAACAACAACATAATATATAAAATTCCCTGTTTGGACTGCCCCTCTTTTTCTATTGGCCAGTCTAGCAAAGATTTAGATGTATGTATTAAATAACACAAGTATTCAGTGAAAACTGGACAAATATCCAATGCTATATTCATTCAATTAATTGAAAACTCTCACAGGATTAACTGGACTGGAAGTTCAGTCACTGCCAGATCGAAAGATTTCTCTTCAAAAAAATCTTTTGAAATCCACTATTATCCAGCTTACTTCCAGCTGTAATTTTAACCTTAGCCCTGGCATGTATTATTTGGACCCCTGTGTTAGAAAAATGTTCAAGAGTGGCCTAAAAGATAAAATCACTGACTTAATTACAGATTAATTACCTTATATATATTTTCTATGTATTCGTATGCTTAATATAATTTTTTATTTGTAAAAATGTTTATCTTGCAAAAATTGTTATAGTTTATAAAAAAAAAATTATTGATTTGTACTTTTATAGCATTTTTTGGTGGTCAGTCATCTCCTTGTATAATCTTTTAATTGTCCTGTCCCTGCTTCTGAACGATTGACCCTAATCCTTTGTAAAACCTCTTAAATATTTAACCCTATTTTGGCAGTTCTACTAATTCTTCAATTGTGTTGGATTCCAGGTACATATGTTTCCCTTTGTAATTCCCATCTGTCATATATATGAGCTTTCTTTGTAAACTTATTTTTATACTTCTTCAGTCTGCTAAGTAAAGGACGACAGTTGAAAGGCCTCGCAGCACTCCAGTGTTTCTCTTTCCTTCGTGGATTTTGTCTTTATTTTTATATTCATCACGTTCCATATTTTCATGATTTAATATATACATATATATACTATATATACATGTATATACTATATATACAGTATATTTGTATATATATATATATATGTGTGTGTGCACATACACACAGATGTTTGGTAACATACTCTAGTAGTACTTACGCTGCAACTAGATACTGAAGTTCTTGAATTTTCTTGTTGTACATTTTGTGGGAGACTAATGCCTTTTTCATAAATAGCCTGTGCTGTGTCAGGATCTCGATGGTATATAGTTATGCCATCTGGCTATCCTTACTTTTATCAGGATGTATAGCTCTTATCTTTCGTCATCGTGCGTATTTTTCAGTACTGTTCTACATTCTCAGGCAAGTCTTAATTTGCATGTGTTCCTTGGGAACGTGGAAAATTCTTTAGGTCATATTTTTGGCTTTTGGGGGCAAGCTAACGCGTAAAACTTTCACTGCATCTTCCTGCATCCCCTCAGTGATATCGTTTTAAATTCTAGAAACTCGTTGTTCGTCCCGAATATGAGCTTATAATTCCAACTGTTGCATCTTGAGCTAAAATGCGCGGCTGTGAACCTTCTGTAACAACATTTTTTGTCCATTTCTATCGTTAGGTAGGCTTCCATTCAGACGGATTTGTACATAAATAGGCAAAGGATTCCTTGCATGGCAGGGACCAGTTTCCCAGATTAACATTTGACACTGCTGGGCTTCCCAGCGTCCTGAACAAAGGCCAAGAGTGCGAAGCTCTTGGCTCTGTTAGAAATTTTCTCCTAAACCATTCCAAGATACTAGCAGCTATGAAATTTGCACAGAGCATTCATCTTGCTAAAGTCGGTCAAAGTGATGAAGTAATGCATATTACTTTTAAGAATATTCTAAGCATGAGAAAATTTTGCATGCACACATTGATTGTTTAAAATCAGATGTTGGTATGAGATTTGGAACGTTTTTTTTTTTAACGATGAACGCAAATCTGCATGTCTGTTTAGTAGTAAATAGAAATTGATTGAAACTTTAAAAAACTTACGTTGCATATAAACCCATGAATGGAAGGTGTGAATGTTTGTGTAAATTGAGTGACTGTTTTTTTAAGCTCGCAAGATTTAGCTTCTTGTTATAATTTTTCTATTCATATCATTTATCAAAAAATCATATCTTTGATGTCTGACTATAGTCACCTCGATGCCAGATGACGTAAAATGATCTGGCAGTCTTCTTAACCAGTCTGGTGACAAACCTAAGATACTTTACAAGGCATCTGAAGCTAAAGCCTCCTGTGGACGTTCCTCTCCTTGATACCAGCCATCCTGAGCCACTTTTTAGCATTTCTGCTTTTTATTCTATGGGAAAAGAAGACCCAAGGTAACCATTACGGTTGGGGTAAAGAAAGATCTTGAAGTATTTTTCACCACTATTTTGTGATAAGATATGTAGGGTACTTTCTCCCAAACTCTCCTTATATTCTTACTTCCAGTTTTATGTGCAGTTTTCTAGATAAAATACAGGCATACCGTGTCTGTCTCTCCTGGTTGTTAAAGTCGAGACTGCAGCCAATTTTAGACTAATCTCGATCCTCGGGCGTTTTTCTAGGGTTGCTGACAAGTTGGGGGTTGGTTGCTTTCATAAATACCCTAAATCTAGGTGGCCCCAGAAAGCTAGCCGGCACAAGAAACAATAGACAACATGCGAGACGATCTTAAAGAAAGATTTGTTCCTACTGAATTCATTGCTGTAGATTAATCTTGCAATTGAAGGGTCTTAGGCGTGTTTATGCAGGTAACTAGAGCTAGAAATCATCAGTTTATTTTTCTCTTCGTTGTGGAGCCTAGTAGACGTTGAATACTATAATCATTGCTAATCTATCCGTGTATAGCAATAGGTATAGGTACCGATAGCACAATAAACAGTAATAATGCATTGTACTATGCAAAAAGAAATGCAGTACAGCACTATATGTATAGGTGGTAAGGAGACAGCGAAATCCACCAAGCAGAAACAGGGTTGGGCACACAGCTCGGCACCTTGTAGTCACAGGTTTTGAAATTAGTTTATTCTTGTTTGTTAGTATTTAATTCTTTTTTTATTCCCTTCTTCTTCTGTTGTGTTCTCTAGTTTTCATGTGTGAATCGTTTCCTATGGAAGCATTGCCTGCAAGTTCGTTTCGTAAGAATTATATGACCACAAAAAACAATGATAACGAACAAAATTGGGTGAATTAAAGTACAACAATTAATTCTTCGGTATTGATGACGTCCATTTAAATTTATCAATATTGACGGAACACAGTAGGTTATGCAGAACCAAGCATTCTTATACATAATATATTTAACAAACAAATAAATAAGCTCTTGAAGAAAAGAATGTTGCGCCTTGTGTTTGTCACTGCTTCCTGGAAGACTTGTTGAGCTTAATCTTCCGCTGGTTCTACTCACACGGCCCCACCTAGCACTCTCGAGGATGACCTCTAAGTGAGTGCTGACTTAGCCCTTCTGCCTTTATGCTAAACCATTAGCCTTAGACGGGTAATCTTTTTGATCTGGTTGGTCTGTTGGTCTTGTTTTGTTGTTACTTTGCAAAGTCTCATTCAGTGATACAACGTAAAATAATACAACGTAAAATAATACTGAATTTGTATGATAAAGCTCCTTTTGATATCTTGACTTGTTTTAAGCGCAGAAATCTGAGCTGTACTATGAGACGAGGTGTTCCTACGTGTATGAGTCTGGCTGTTTGTGTCTGCGTGGGCTTGTGTGAGGGAGATAGAGGCACAGAAAGAGAGAGGGGATAATTGATGTTTACATTTATGGTTTTCATTTTTCTTCAGAGTAGCCAGGACTGGGTGATCAGGCACGATGATGGCAAGTGTTTGTGACGACTTATGTTTGTTTCTTTTCCAGATATTCATAGACTAGGAGGGAATTTCTTCGATTGTTAGCTGTCTTGGTAATCTATAAGTACTTTATTAAAATGTACCTTTTATAATTTCAAATTATTCGTGTAATCAACGGAACTTCGCAGTTTGAAAATGCTGTAAGCATGGTGCTATTTCTATTTTTGTGGCATTTCAAATTCTAGCTTCGAGTTTTTGAATATCATCTTCCATCTTCAACGTTTATTTTTTGTGCCCATGTTTCTGTAGGTGAAAACATCGGAAATAGATTCTATTGGTTGTTTCTAAATCAGGCGTATAATGCTATTTTTCCTCAAAATTTTTCGTAAATAGACTGAAATCAATTTTGAACTTGTTACTCATTTTCGTGTTTGCTTGACTATCATAAACTGCGGTGAAGTAAGTAAACGATTTTTTAAATTACTGTTTATGCCCGTGCAACTCTTACCTAGGTCATTTTCTTAAAATTCGCTAATGATAAAAGTATAAGATTTGTTATGAACAGAGGAGAAAGTACGTGATATTACAAGAACTTCCCCAAAGTAGAAGAATATCTCATCATGGGCAGATAAGGTCCGTAAAAATATAAGTTATCCAGTTATGCAGCCCTTAAAAAGTATGTCGAGACTGTATAGCTCACGCTTAGTTTTTGCAGCTCAAAATGCTTGTAGACTTTAGGAGAGGGTAATTTTTGGGATTCCGGGACAATGTTGGAAAGACATAGTTACGGCAGCATGAGAGTCACACTGTGTGAAATGTAGTTCTCTGTTGGAAGTGGAACGTGGCTTTATACAAAGTGTGAATACAACACGAAGTAAAGGTTATGATTATAAAATTCATTCACAGCACTTGACAATGACGTATTCAACTCCAGGCTGATCGTACCTCCTGGAAGTGATTTGTCCTGAGGATGGCCCCTCTCTGGACTCAAAACGCTAAAATAAATTCAGTATGTATATATATACATACATACATACATATGTATGTAATATATATACATATATATATATATATATATACATATATATATATATATATATACATATGTATATATGTATGTATGCATGTATGTATATATACATATATATATATATACATATATATATACGTATATATATATATATATATATATATATATATATATATATATATATATATATATATATATATATATATATATATATATATATATATATATATATGTCATCACCACCAATTATTTTACTCTTCCATCTATTATGTTTCTACATTTTCTAACAAACAAATTCTTCATTGTAATTTTCTCTTTCACAATTAAATTTCTGAAAATTCTTCATTGAAACGATGCCTACAGATAAAGACATTTAAAAGTCACCAATTCCTGTGTTTGTCAAGAACACTGTTTGAACGTGTGCAGTCGTAAAATTGTGTTGGTTCAAGTCATCTATGAGCACAATTAGGGAAGGGGTGAATATCAAGTGTAAAAGATCTATGAATGGAAAAATGTGAATTAGATTTTCATTTGGAAATTTAACCTTCAACTAATTGTCCATATGTGATGAGTCCAGGTGATTTTGCTGTAAACTTGTGTTGGTGAGTCATCTACAATTAGGAAGGTGAATATCAGTTAAAGATCTCTGAATGATTTGAATTAGATTTTCATTTGCTTGTCCATATGAATTGTTAGGCAAAATCAGACTGGGTGAGTGCTTGGAATTTGGAAATGCTTTTAAAATGTGTTTATCTGTAGGGATAAGTCGTTTAGAATGAAGAAGTTTCAGAAATTTAATTGTGAAAGAGAAAATTACAATGAAGAATTTGTTTGTTAGCAAATGTAGAAACATAATAGATGGAAGAGTAAATAATTGTGGTGATGACAAGAGTGGCCGCGGTTATAAGACTCATGAAATGAGTTAAGTGAAATAAAAATCAATTTTGTCCAGAATTTGGATAAAGCGGCAGTTAAGACAAAATAGTTTGATAAGAGCTGAGAATATTTTATATAGATAAGTTAACGTTAAAATGGTGAAATTCCTGAAGTGAAAATAAAATGCCAGGATTAAGTCACTTGTCAGGAAATTTTACTGTAGATTATATGTAAATTCAGAGTTGTTGTAAGACTAAATTGTATTAAAATGTCTCTGTAAGACTTTGAAAACAATAGCTAATGTATGCCTGAGTGTGATTTAAGAGAAGTGTTCTGCAAGTGATGCATTAGTTTACATGGAACCCGCCATATTTGAAGCCTTTGATTCTCGGCGACATCATTTCTGTCTTCTAAGAGGAAGGAAAGATGTATTACGTTATGTGACTAAATTAAGAGGAGAGTTACTTTTTGATGGTGTTTTATTCTCATTCTGAGTCATACTAAATTTCAGGTACCAGCTGGATTAATATTGTCGTTTACTTAAGTGTTACATTCTTTGCATTGACCATCAATGCCAATGCAAAGATTAACCCGCAGGACATAATGATACCTAATTTGTTAATGACTTCTCTGTATCTTTGTAGTTTCATGAATGTTAGTGGCAGCGTGCTGTTAATAAGGTTGTGCAATGGACAGAAATGCTTGATTTTAGTTAAATAAAATAACACCCTGTATACCAAAGACCAGATACTCTGGGTCACCGCTTGACTTAAGGCTCCTGAAGGTCAAGGGAAAGCACAAAATCCTTGCGTTTGTTGAGGGGTCTGTCCCACACCTCCTGGGTTCCTCTTGGTAACCAAGTGTTGAGGCTTTACAAGTTATTAATCCAGGCCAGAATCTGTATAACCATGGAAGCATTCTAATCTTCTTCTGTTGAGACCATGTTGATTGAAGCATGCACGATCCTTTACATGGTGTTTTTATATTCTTGGCTGGTTTGAAGTTGAATGAAGAAACTGAGGCTTAAGACTTAACCAAACTTAAGTCAACAACCAAGATCTTTAGTTATTTTAGATCTCGAAACTCTTTTTATAAATAAATAAACTATCATAGTTTATTATATTATCTGCAACATCCATATAAGTTTAAAACTTAATAATAGATGTTTTATTTTATCTCGATGTTTTATACAGAGAATAGCGTTTGGTGGTGCAGCACACCCAATGTCACTGACGGTTAGGTGATTTTCCGTAAATTCTCTTATCTTTATTTCCCAATATCCTATAGTAGTGATGTATATAATCTATATATATATATATATAAAAAAATACGTTTTATTTTTTATATATATATATATATACCTATCTATATATATATATATATATATATATATCATATAGGTGAAAAAAATACTATTTATCTTTTTATGTGGTAAGTATCTATCTATCTATCTATCTATCTACAGTATCTATCTATCATCACATGAGAGAGAGAGAGAGAGAGAGAGAGAGAGAGAGAGAGAGGGAGAGAGAGATTTAATATCATACTTTTTAAACGTTTACGATCTATTCATGATGATCTGTATGGTGTTTAAATGTAATTTTCTTGAGCAAAACGAACAAGAGTAAAAATTCTTTCAATATTTGCAAAGGTTATTGAGGTATTCATGCATGATTTAGATATTCTAACATTATTTTCCTTTCATTTTATTACTGTTCATAAATTAATGTAATATTATCGAAGACATAAAATATTTATTCTGCTATGTGAAGGACTGAAACTGACATTCCCAGATTTCTGAGAACTTCATGTCAAAAAGTTTAAATTGGAATATATTATAGTTTACCATTCATCTTTAGTGTTTAGTCTTTCGTGTTCTTTGATAATATAACAGAATTCTGTTCAAAACTATGGGAAACTATTAAAATTCTTGCATCGTCTGTCAATATGGGTTTAGCTCTACTGTAGATTTCTTATTTGTGCTATGTAGTTGGGATTATTAGTGTTTCAGCTGAGATAATAATGTCTCACTGCAATTAGATATTGTTAGTTTTTTCCTTGTTAAGAACGAATTTAACTCTTTGTTGTAAAGAATTATCTGCATTTCTTTTGGCAATTCATTCTTGTAAAATTTTTCTGCAATACAATGCCCACTTGCATGAATGCCGTGTTTAGAACCAGCCCCACGGGTATGGGCGGTGAAACATAAACAACGATGGTAAATATCTCGGTAACAGTAAATCTGGGAGATTTCAGCATGGGGTTTTAAGAGCATATTAAAGGGATCAGGGAACTAAGCAAGGATACTCCAATATCGAGAACAAGTATTAAAATGGATACCTTAGTTCTGATGATTTAAAAATGGTGACTGACAAGCTGTTTGCAAAATTATTGTTATTGCTGTTGCTAATAAAGTGAAGTGACACAGTTAATGGGTCACGTATTGTAGGATAAGTGTGTATCATGTTGCTGATATCAGTAATACTACTGAATGGAATGTTGTTATGTCTATGGTAAGCAACGCATTACCTAACTCCGTCCGGGCCAAGATTTTGGCGCGAACGTCAGTTGCCCTGTACCCACCATAAGATTAAGACGCTTCTGTAATAAACCATCAACACGGGAATAGCGCCTCTTACCCTGCCCATAGAGTATTCTATACGTGTGAAGTCTTTTTAACTTTATTGTTTGTGTATAACTAAATAAACTCACAAGTGCTCCCTCACTCGTACTCATTGGAAATTAGTTCTTGTGTTACCTGACTAATGGATAGTTAGAGAGAACGCAGTCGCTTACAACGACGTCATTTCGAAACAATGGCAGGGTCTAAAGTCACACCAGTCGTGAGCTGGTCGCTGAGGGAGGAAGAGCGAAGGCAGGTACTGGAAAAGCTGCCTATTGTGCGAGAACTTAGGCTTTTTATCGAAAAGATGTATGGAGTCATGCGTATTATTTTATTGTAGAGTATTATAGACTTTTGATAAGCATCGAATATTTTCAACTACTGAGGGAACCATTACACGTTGGAAAATATTTTAACTTCTTTAACCATTTCATGGATCTAGTTGTCAGGTAAACGTTTTATACAGAAGTAGGCTACTGTTATCAAAGACGTTGTAGGGTACCCTGAGTATGAAAATGTAGGCTTTTCGAAACTTATTAAACGCTACAGATTATTAAGGCCAAGGTCATGAAAACATAGGTACGATAAAACTGGTCTTGACAATGACCTTAGCGATTCGAAGCTTGTGTCTCATTTCTTGATTTTGCATCCGTGAGCGAATGGCCTCTGTGACTCTGGTGCTCAACGTCTGGGCTCTCCCTGCTCCTTAATAAGAGTGATCAAGGATGTCAGAGAGGCAGGGGTTTCTACCGTTTTGCGAATTTTTTAGTTATTTGACCATATGGAGTGCTTTGTCGAATATACCTGGACATAAGAAGTTAAAACTAACTAATCTGTCATGAAATAAATCTTGTCATAAATATTTAAGAACTGATTTTTCTTTTATAAAACTATGAAAAAAGGCAGTGTTTGGCACCTTGCAATGAAGCCTTTTTATGAATCACACCCCAACAGTGATAATGATTGGCAGAGTATTCGGACGTGCAAGGCAAAATTAGGTTATCAGTTGTCATTCTCCTTAACCAGCAGGGCTGCACTGGGCGATATTATCCCTGCATCTCTTAGTTGTGAAGCCTGTCAAGTTCTTGCCTTTGTCATCTGCAGTCTGCCTTTGCTCGCTTTAGAAAGTGGAAGGGACAAGTTCTTCAAGCATTCAGTCCGAGAACTTATATAGAAATGTGCAAAGTACAATAATGAAATTAAAGTATCAAATTAACCGTGTTTTTGTTCACTTCCGTGTATATGATATGCAACATTAAAACATTCGTTGATAAAAAAGTTTAGCTCATTACTTCTGTGAATATCCTCGTTTACGTTAGATGAATATCGTTGAGTGTTGTGTTAACAGACAATGGTATAAATACTGACAGTTCCCGGGTCGTACAAGGTTGGAATTGTACAGCTGGGCTGGCAACTCCATCAACCTTAACTCTCACAGGCTTATAAACTGCAAGCTATGGAATAGCTGATTGCTTTTAACATCGGTATTCAGACAGTTAAAGTCTTTAGATAATGTGGGAGTCATAAACACACAACAGTAATTAGTAGGGCATGAAGTAACATCACCAATTCTCCATGCACAGAAAAACCTAGCTTATTTGCACAAAAAAAGGGAGGGGGAGAACTTAGGGGCTAAATAATCAACAAACTTCTAAAAATTATCAAGTGCCCGTAATTGGCACAAGAGTTGTATCATCAGCATACTGTACCAATTCATTTTCATGGCTGCAATCAAGTCGCCAGTGAAGATTTTGGCTATCAAAATCATAGAACATTCCCTTGGGAAACAATAAACATACTAGGGTATGACAACATATAAAAACTAAAATCAAGTCTTTCAGTT
Organism: Macrobrachium rosenbergii; assembly: GCF_040412425.1. Lineage (NCBI taxonomy): Eukaryota > Metazoa > Arthropoda > Malacostraca > Decapoda > Palaemonidae > Macrobrachium > Macrobrachium rosenbergii. The sequence continues at coordinate 57,096 of NC_089760.1, read as the reverse complement.
AGTCACATAAGAAATTATATGGTATATGACTGAAGGGAAGGAAGTATCTTACTGAAGATATTTACATAAACTTGTTAGCAAAATTATAAAAACCTTGCAGCAAAGTTGTGGAACTTACACATTATAATATAAATACCACTTATACGGAAAATCGGTTTTCCAAAAATCAGCTAGCAAAATTTATGGAGTAAGAAGAAATTACTCAAAAAAAATCTTCTTAGGAATGAATGGGAAACCTAATCTAGCCTATTAGACCTTCATCGAAGAGTCCTGGCTGCAGCAGTGGCAAGAAACAGTGTAGGTGAGAAGTCAGACTTGGCGAGATGTATCAAGAAGTGACTTTTAATGCAGAGACTTATTTCTTTATATTAAGGTTAGTTAAACAGATTCTTATTATCTACCGTAATGAAGGAGTATGCAAGAAATAAAGACGGAAGATATTTCTCACAATTTAGTTTTTCCATTGTTATCAATATGATTTCTTACGGGAAATTTGTGTACCCAGCGATTTAAACAAAGCTTATCTCGTGTAGGTCCTATAATGGTATGGTGCCGAGGTCCATCCTTCTATAAGTGCCATCTTTCCGTTCTTATCCTTCTTTCCCATTACATCCACTGGAGAATTGACTGTAATATATAAATGGTTATGGCAAAATTGTACAAGAGGTTTTCCAAAGATGACGACAGGATTTGGTGCAAAATTTTGCCAGACTTTATCTTTTATGAACGCAGTTAGAGGAAGTTTAACGATAAATATTGATGGGTATGCTAAGTTCTTATGCAGCAGGATTTAGGAGTCAGAAAAAACCACTCATTATTGTTTCCCATTGTTCAAGTGACATAACCATGGCTTTTTCTTCGTTGTAGTAATGGCAATATAGTGAAAAACCTGATATGTCTAATGCTAGCATGATATTTAGAAGTGGCAGTAAACTGGCAGAAACTGTCCACGACAGTGATGAAAAATCTGTTATAAGTATATCTAGAGTAATACCAAAGTGACAGAATTCAAGCATAGGCCTACCATGCTAATCAATAACACCGAGTAAAAGGTTTGCACTGCAGCCGCTAAAGAAACCGACATTTGTCCATGCATATTTCCCAAATAAAACCTTACAGCAGTCGTAAACACAGTTGCTCTCGTGATAGTCTTCTAAAACGGCCAAGGTGAGTGAGCATGCCTCCTTAGATATTGACATCATCGTTTTTCAAAATGTTTAATTTACTTTAAGAACGCAGAATGAATCATTTCTCAGATCATTTGTAAATGAGAAAGGAAAAGTTCAACGGCTGGCTACGGATGAGTTAAGGGCCATGTCGGCGTCCCAACAAACGATAAAAACAGTGTCTGAAAATATAACAACTGGAACAGCAGTGTTTACAGTTCTCACAGGATGCTAAATGAAAAAAAAGGCGGGGCGGGGGAGATCTGCGAATGGTTCTAGACCCAAACGGACCAGTACCGGGAAGCGGTGCCTCTACGTAGTGGAAAGGACATGCGAAAAGCAACATGTGTTTCATGATTTGTATTCAAAGGAATGGTTAGTCTTAAGCTGATGCATGGCGCTTGGTTCTGAATGTTTAAGATAGCCTCCCATGAAAGAACTGCGGACCATTTCAGTCTGTGAAATTTTGAATATACAGTATACTGTCTATAAATGCAACGGCGATGTCTCCCTGGACATTGATTTTTTTTCTTCTGAGCAACGCTTACCGATTAGTGTTGTCCTCTTTCATGAGACACAAGCACACTCATGGCTTCAGCTAATAGGATGACAATGGCACCCCAGTGGTGGCTTCATCACTTGAACCCCCAAAGCGCAGCCACGTTTTGCACGCTATCAGTTGCTGTTAGACGTGCTGGGGAAGTTTCTGGCCGAGGGTTACCTTCGAAAAGATCTCCATGGCTGAAGTGGTTAAGGTGTTCAAGAAGACCTCACCTAATGGTTCGTATTTTGAATTTGAACTTTTTTTTTTTCTCCCGTGATTTACAGCCTTTATTTGTGTGTATGTATGTATATATATATATATATATATATATATATATATATATATATATATATATATATATATATATATATATATATATATACATACACACATATGCATATATATATATAAACATATATATACAGTATATATATATTAATATATATATACAGTATATATACATATATATGTGTATATATAATGCTTAATTTATTCTAAGGTTATTTATTTTATCGTGTTGATGTTGCAGGTGAAGTGACAATAATAGCCTTGATGTAGTAATGCTTGATTTTATTCTGATAATGATGTCATTATCATTAGCAATACCGGCATAGACACTTGAGATACATTACATTATTTCTGTTTTATACTAAGAACCTTATAGTCATTGCCATTATGAACACGTTTATGATAACACACGAAACTATATAGGTAATCTCGCTCTCATGCCAATGATTTTTCTTATTTTCGTCAGCGCTACGGCCTTCGTACTGTAATTCTACTTCTGACAACATTGCTTCTGCGTCGAGGAAGTACGAAGGGCAGTCTGAGTACTGCGAGCAAAAACGCCGAGCGACAAATGCCAATGTTTTTGATTATGTCAGGAGCAGACGGCTTTGCGCCTGAGTTTGTCGGCATGGTGGATATAAGTTTATCGCCTATTTTTCTTTGCTTTTAGCGCTTTGATATACCAACATCTCCCGAAAACCTATGAAGTGATGTTAATAAAACAGGTACTAGGGCTATTTAAAAAAAAAAAAGAAACGCGAACTTGGGTTTTGAGCTAGTTCTCATTAGAATCCTGATAATAAGCAGTTTGATGGGATATGATAGAGTGGGAGGAAGTTCTTTGCGTCGGGGTCTGGGACTTTTCGGTCTTCTTCCAAATCAGTACTTTGATATGGATGAGTTTAGAGTTTACAATTTAATATAATCACCGTGTAACGTATATCCTGTTTCATTTGCAAACTAAATTTTTGCATTTCTATATCAGTCGCCAAAATACTTCAGTCCTACTCTGTGAGGCATTTTTCACCGTAGCATTATTAATATACCTCTAACAGTGAACGAAAACGTTGGAGGCTGGGAGAAGCCGACGGAAGGCTACGTTTTCTTCCCGTGCACCTAAAAAACAGATGGTGAAATGTGTAGGCCTATGATCCGGAAGTGCTAGGAGGAATGAGAAAAGCATGACCTAGAAAGCAATGGATAGATGGCTGGAAAAAGGTGTTGGAAAGGGAGGGCATTAAATCCTGGCATTATGGATGTGCGTGCAAGATATAGGTAAGGGTGGTGTGCGTGCGTAGGGGTTTTAGGCAAGCATCTTATGATCTTATTTTTATGGGTAGTCAGAGGCTCATTATAAGGAAGTTTTCTGCACAGAAGGTTCATTTACGTTTTAGCAGTTGTGGTGACCATTATGTTTTATCTCTGGAGCCACCGGCTGTAAGAGGAAAGCAGCAACGTTAAAGAAATATATGTGACAGAAAATTCTGTTGATTTGTTAAGCTATTTTATTCCTTCCGAAGGCAAGGTGACGGCATACCTGGGTCGGCGGGACTTCGTTGACCACCTGACGCATACAGCCCCCATCAGTGGTGCGATACTGGTAGACGATGATTACCTGAAAGGCAGGAAAGTGTTTGCGAAAGTCACCATCACCTTTCGCTATGGACGGGAGGAGGATGAGGTGATGGGCCTGCACTTCACCAAGGAGTATGAGCTGGTCACTGCTGAAATCACCCCCAAGGCCGATGACGCCCAGCTCTCCGCCGTCCAGACTCAGCTGATCGAAAAGCTGGGGGCTTCCGCAAGACCGTTTTCTGTCGCCTTGCCTGAAAATGCCCCTGCGTCTGTCACCTTAGAGCCCGGAGATGGTGATTCGGTAAGAGTCTTTCTTGAACTGATTTAGCTCTATTTTGGGGAAGACGTCTTTTGTATTTGTTATTCTCTTACAGAAAAGGATGCAGCTATGATATTCTATGTGAAAGAGCCATTAGTATTTATATGGTAACAACATTAACGGTAATTATGATAAGTAAACAGTCTGAGTATAAATGAGAAATACTTCTCATGGAAATATTTCCTTTTCTCTCAAGTCTTACAGATGCTCATATTAACATGCAATACATTTGATGAGAAGTTAACATGCGGCATTGGGATACGTTTAATATTTTATGAGCGTTAAAAGAAACAAAAATGAGATACCAAAAATCTAAGTTTCGTAAATGCTTGATAGCAATGAGATGGAAGGAGACTAAATTTATATAAACCTCATTGCTAGTAAGACCCGAGACATACTTAGAATCAACGACTTTGATAAGCCAGTGCTGTCACTGGCCAATGAAGAAGCTAACAAACTGTCCCCTTATATTAGTTATCGTTATTTTTGCTGTCAACAAATTTCATATTTATGTATTCCAGACTTTATTCAGCACCGACTGATTCACGCAGATCATTCGAACCATCATTATGCACAAGCATGCCGCGTGTGTCATAAAACATAAGTACTTCGAAGACACATACCCTTTGCAGCTGCCCTCGTTTTCTGGCATTCATTTATTTCATACAGATTTCAATTTTTTTGCACAAGAGGTGTTAGGAAATAAGGGAACTATGCAATAAGGGTACGGTATTTATAACAAATTACGTAAATTTATTGTTGACTGCTTTCTCTTCGCAGGATAAACCACTTGGCGTTTTGTACGAATTAATGTTCTTTGTGGGCGAATCGGAAGAAGAAAATCCACACAGACAAAACTCTGTCGCCTTTTCTGTTCGAAAAGTCCAGTTCGCTCCATCGAAACATGATAACAGTCGCCCTTACACTATGGTGAGCAGGACATTCACTTTAGCCCCTGGACATCTGAATCTGGAAATCGCGCTTAATCAAGACATCTACTTGCACGGGCAGCCAGTGGAAACTATTATCAAGGTTGTTAATAAATCCAAGAGAACAGTGAAGAGCGTGGTGGCCCAGGTCATTCAGCACGTGGAGGTCACAATGACAAACTCCCATTTCAGCCGTGTCGTGGCTTCCATCGAGTCCCGAGAGGGATGCCCCATAACCCCAGATTCGACGTTAGAGCGAAGCATCGAACTCAAGCCGTTAGCATCCAACATGAGACGCTTTGGCGTGGCCTTAGACGGACGAGTGAAGGATATGGATGCCAATTTGGCCTCCTCTACAGTCGCACCAACTGGAAAGGACATCGAAGATGCCCTTGGTATCATTGTCTCGTACTCTGTCAGGATGAAGCTTCTCTGCGGTGCCATCAGCGGTAACCTATCAGCCGAAGTGCCTTTCAAGTTGATGCATCCCGACCCGGAAGCTCAAGCGGCAAAACCCGAGGAGACTTTTGAGGTCACCGAATTTAGTTCCATTCGCCGAGGAAAATCAGTGGATGAAGTCGACGAAGAAGATTGAAGTTCATACTGAGTAATTTCGAGCTATTTGAGGTATTCTTTTTGTTAATCAATTTGTAGTATTTTGTTTTGTAGTAGATTCACACTATACAGGCTGAGTGTCTCATTCTGAGAAAAGGCAACAGTGTTAAGTATCTCTGAAAATGTGTTACAAGGCAGTCAAACACACTCACTGAACTGCAAAATAATTTTTTTAGTTATATATAAGCTATTAGAGTTTTTCATCATCTTCGTAATAGTTTTTAATGTACCTTTGTGTCATAAGGTATTGAATGAGGTAGACATAACAACTGTATTTTGAAAAGTTTCTAACTGCTTTTCATAATTTCAATAATGTTCCTCTCATAGCCTCGTATTCCGAATGGCTGGTGTGAAAAGTTGGAAATCCAATGTGTTTTTCGTGCACAACTTAAAGTTGAAGTGATAACAGTGATTAAAAAGATATCAAAAGTAGTGATTTGGTAGGAGCATGTAGTCATGTTTCTTTACACTTATTTTAAATGTCCTGCCTTTTATTACACAACACCACCTTTTCAAATTTTAAAGTGACATTACCGTGTTTTTACACCACTTGCATATTTACTCCAAAATGCTGTAAGTTCTTGGTACACTTTATTGAAAGTATTAGAAGTGTATGTTTGGAATAAGAAAAAATTGAATTTTCAGTGACATTTCTCATGAATATCAGTGTTATTATATGTAGATGTGATTGTTACGGTAATGTCAAATCGAATTCATGAAAGGAAGCTATAGGAAAATATTATTCAATATTACTTCACCGAGGAAGTGACCTCAGCTGAACATTAAAAGTAAGACCGTATCTTTTCTGTTTCAAGTCCTGTTGTTTTCTAACAAGTATATCCCATTGTGATCAGATCTCTTGTTTTAAGAGCATCTTCATTTCACCTCAACGGACGATTATTTCCCTGACATTGTTGGTGTATTTGAAATATCGTTACGACATTTTTTGTCGTATGTTTAATTAGGTTATGATTTTGACAATATTTTCTCCTCGTATGCAGTTTTTTTTTTACATTAAAATTATTAAGAAGACAATATTTTTCTCATTGTTTACAATTGTAAGGTTGTATAATGTTCACTTTGATACTTATCGTCGTGTATGTAATTTCAAAGTTGAATAGGTGAACCAAAATGAGTTTTTTTTACTGTCATTGCATTTGGATACATTTGTTTTAATTACCGCCCGTGCATTATACTTTGAGGGCCGTTTCAACAGGTCTGAAGATGACAAACGAGTCTTCATATATGAATTATTCACTGTTGTTAGAAAAAGAGATGCATGGATGTGTGTATATATATATATATACTGTATATGTATATATATATACATATATATACACATATACTGTATATATATATATATATATATATATATATATATATGTATGTATATATATGTATATATATATATATATATATATATATATATATATATATATATATATATATATATATATGGAGCCTCGATGGCTCGGTTGGTAGAAGCAGCAACAAAGCTAAGCAACTAGCGTTTGAACTGGCACCCACGAATTTTCAAATGTTGTAACTGTAGACACAGAACTTAATTCTTCGTTTTTGTTGAAAGATTTCGGTGCCAATTCGTTCTCCACAGGATTATGTTCTCCTTCCCGTATCGTGCCCTTAAGAACAGTTTACCCTACACACGAAAACGGGAAGTACGCTTTTTTTCTCATTAATACGGTTCCACCTTCAAATTTAAACTGCTATCCATTCATATCAGAATAAGTGGACTAGTTCCCACCCAGCTATTTCCAGTTCATTTCATCGGAGTACCTTACAATAAAGTTACTCCGATAATGTCAAGACGATAGTCGTGCATGGCACTTGCATCCCTTTTTATCATGCTTCGCCTGAAGATGTGTATATTAGTAGTACTTAGTTCACAATGATAATAACGTACGAGCGATGAAATGGGTTCTTGAGGCATCAGTCAGTATATTGAGCGGTTCTTGAAATGAGCTTGCTTGAGGCTAGCAAACAAATCAGAAAGATTCCTAGTTAAGAAACTGTATAAAACTTCAAAAACGGTAATTCCTGGAGTCTTATTTATTTCATATTATTAATGGTAAATTGAATCGCATCACCCCCAGTTTTCATTTATAAGTCATCCATAAATTTTTTTTTCACCATTAGACTCCGATGACAACACACTAATATATCTAATTTTTCCTTTTTATATCTACGACAGAGCACGAATCTCAGAAAGAGTTACTGAATTTTTTATCAGTGTCTGCAACGGTCTTCTCTGGAACACCATCTTCTTCTTTCGACCTTATTAGTCCCAAGGTGCAGCAGGATCTGCCGCTTGAGTCAACTTTCTCCATCTATTCCTTGCACCTTCCTCATCCAAGTCCCATTTCTCTCCTCACCACATCCATCCATCTGATCCTGGAAGCTGGAGAGCTAAGAAACATGCCAGTGATGGCGGGGGGGAGGAGTGTGGGGCGTCAAATGCTCAGGGGGAGGAAGATGTAAGGAACAGAAATAGATGGAGAAAGTTGACTCAAGCGGCCGACCCTGCTATACCGTGGGACTAATAAGGTCGAAAGAAGAAGATGGTGTTCCACAGAAGACCGTTGCAGACACTGATAAAAAATTCAGTAACTCTTTCTGAGATTCGTGTTCTGTCGTAGAGACAAAAAGAAAAATTAGATATATTGGTGTGTTGTCATCGGAGTCTAATGGTAAACAAAAGTTTTATGGATGGTTTATAAATGAAAATTGGGGTGATGCGACTCAATTTACCATTAATAATATGAAATAAATAAGACTTCAGGAATTACCGTTTTTGAAGTTTTACACAGATTCTTAATTAGATCAAAAACGGTAACTCCTGAAGTCTTATTTATTTCATATTATAAATGGTAAATTGAATCGCATCATCACTTGTCATTTATAAGCCATCCATAATTTTCGGTTTACCGTCAGACTCCGTTGACAACACACTACAATATATCTAATTTATATATATATATATATATATATATATATATATATATATATATATATATATATATATATATATATATATATATATATGTATGTATGTATCTACGACAGAACACGAATCTAAGAAGGTTCTGAATTTTTTATCAGTGTCTGCAACAGCCTTCTGTGGAACACCTTCTTCTTCTCACCATAAGAACAGGTAAATCTACAGCAAAAAGCAGTTGTACATTCTTTTATACCCTGATATCGAATAAATAAGTTCCACAATCGTAATAAGAGAGAGAGCATTATTTATGAATAAAGATATATTTATTAGACCTAGGTGCTTCACTAGTACATCGTGGAGAGAAGGATATGAAAAAAAACATAATTATCATTAGAACCAGTTTTCCTTTCACACCTACAAACATCACAATTCTTTAAAATTATTCTTGCATCTTTGCATGGATTCTTCCAGAAGAAATGAAGGAACCCCGAATGCGGATTAACGGGATCCGAATGGAAAAAACTTAGAATCTATCTAACGCTGACCATAACTAGCTAATGAGAACTCTAAGGCCCACTTGAAGTTCTAATGCGTAACAATCCATAAAAATAATCCATCACACGATAAATCTGGTTATGATGAAACTTCTTATAATCCTTACTATTGTTCTTACCTAGTAATTCCTAAATATCTGTAAAAGCACAGAATCCCCAAAGATCTTTACAGAATCTTCAGGTCAACGTTTTTATTCAATTTAGGGAGAGGACTGGTTTTTGCTTTCATCACTGAGCCATCATCTGTTTCTCGGCAAGCCGTTTGCCATTATGATCTGTAATATTTTGTAAAATCGGAAACCTCTCAGTTAACTTCAGCGAATTATAATAATTAATTGGTACAAACACTCTTGGAAACTTCATTGATTGAATCATTAGCAATCTCGTCTGTATGAAATGATTCATTTCCCAACTCACTTATAATCTTACCGGAGTCCTGGAATCAAAACTGATTGACAGGTTCCAGCAACAGATTCCTGGGAGGCAGAATACTGAAGCAGTTTTAAATAATTGAATTATAACTTAAAAGTAACACAGGAAATATATCTCGTACCCCCACAGATAAAAAAAAAAAAAAAAAAAAAAATTGCCATTTCTGGCAACAAATGACAATTGTGAAAACTACACCTGTTAAACTTATATAAATCCTTTAAAAAATACAATAAATATTGGAAAAATTGTACTTACCTAGCCAGTACTTCATTCTGGCTTCTCGCACTATATGAATGTTTATTCCCAATACCAAATCGACGTTCCTCCGAGGGAAATAAAGTTACTTCTTTAAAAACATCTCTTAATGAGAGATCTGTTTACTGTAGTCACATGATTGCAATACGATGAGGCTGTATGGTGGGCAAGAGGGTTCTCGAACTAAGGAGGGTGTGGAATCCCCCCCCCCCCTTGTTTAATTCTAAATCGTTTACTCTCTCTCTCTCTCTCTCTCTCTCTCTCTCTCTCTCTCTCTCTCTCTCTCTCTCTCTCTCTCATTATGACTTTTATCTCTTCCATATTCTATTAGCTTTTTTCCATCTTATTATTCAGTTTAATAGCTGCTACCTTCGTGTGCTAATATCAAGTACTACCGGACATTACATTTGTCAGATTTCACTACTTAGATGAATGGGAGAAAGGATCATGGCTGGGAAGGGTTTGCATTCAGAGCTAATTGTGAGAGCTGTGGGTGACATCAGCCACACCGAAAAGTGGAACTATCCTCAAGGGTTAGGTCACTGGAATCCTTTATCATTCTAGATAAAGGAAGGATAATTCCTTCTTCAAATGGTCTTAGTCCTAACAGGTGGACTTAGCTTACACCTACATGCCTCTGTCTGGTTGGATGTTAATAATCCCCATGGTTTGATATAGAGTAGACTGGTGAGGAAGTCGGCTCTCAGCGTGTCATTTGTGGAGAATGTTAATTAATTTCCTGAACAACCAGTGATCTCTCTCTCAATATTTTGAAGTGATTTACATTTTTTCTTTTAATTTTTTGTGGATCCATGCAAACATGAATTCCCCTCCCCTGGGTTTAAACATGGGGCTAAGCAAAACTAACTCAAAGACGTCTACTATATATAAATATCTTTCTAAGCTCCTATACACACTGTTTCTATATACTCTTTAGGTACTTCAGTTAGAACAAGAATTACATGGTGTAATTTCCCAGGTCACCTGGGTTTAAAGGCAAACTGATCAACTACACTAATCTAAATTATTGAAAGATTTTTATGATAGATTTAGCTGGCAAAACATAAGACTAGAGACCTGAAAACATTGATACTCGTATGTCCTTTCTCTATCACTAAATGTGTCTATGCAATGAGCGATATTGTATCTGTGGTATTCAAGAAGTCAAGCTGCTGGTGTTACAGCGAGATGAGGAGCTTGCTAAGACGGAGGGCACCTTTTGTTAAATGAATATTTTAATCTTTTGATATTTAGCTTTTATTGGAGGAGCTTTTCTTTGTGTTTGGAACTATTGGTTAAATGCTTCTGATTAGGTCTGTAATTGCTATTCACTTAAAACACTTGACAAATGTCATTTTAGTTATATACTATTGAAACCCAATTTCTTTCACTTCATTTCAGACCAGATTCCTTACTTCTGATTTGTACGCATGAATCCATGTTTTTTATATTTTATTGGAGCCTTTTTTTTCAACAACATTCCTTAAGTTTTTGGTAATTTTTAAAAGATGACATTTCGATAATAATATTTTGACCTTTTGTTATTTTTCCTTACTTTAGTTTGACCATTTCTGAGAGGTTAGTCCATATTTTTTTTTTATTTCTGGCCAATTTATCCCATAGAAAAATTTTGTACTAGGTGGCTGTAATTTGATATTTAGTTTTTAGTACTTTCATGCAGATTATGGCAAAGAGGTTCACTTTCGGTTGTCGCTTCTCATACGAAGCACTTGAAAAGATTTTCATTACCTATTCTTTATGTTTATTCACATTTGTGGTGTTTCTTGGGATTGACCTTTTTCTTATATCATGACTCAACCTTTTCTTACAAACTTGGGTGGATGAAAATCAAATAGTATAGAATAAGATGTTTTCATCTTGCTTTTGGTCCCGTGGGAGTGTATACTACAGTACACTTATACTGAATACAAAAGCTATATTCAAACTGTGCCGATGGTACATAATAATTAAATAAAGAGGGAATTGGCTAATTTAGTTGCTTAAATAGCTTTCGCTTGTAAGCTATATAAATATGAAGACACAGATATAATAAACTATCTCAGCGTGCCTCAGAAATATTCTCCACTTTGACGCTTTATATAAGAAAACGTACTTTACTCTAACAAGGTCTAACTATGAAAGATTATAACACTGCGAGATTTAATTTCCTAGTACTTTAGACTAAACTATGAAGCAATGCAAGCTGTTTATCTAGCCAGTTTCAGTTAAAGAATGCTATTCACATCTTGATATTTAATGTAACCCTCAAATACACAGATAACTACGTTCACACATAACGTTATGGGTCACCATTCATTCTAGGCTTATGTGACTCCCTCCTTATTCCATATATCTGAATTCTCCTTCATATTAGTAAAAATATTCAATTTAAATCTGAGTTTTTAATGATATTAAGAAGAACATTGGCATATGTAAACTTTAGAAGTTATCGTACATCCAAATTGGTCTACTCAGCATTCGGCTTTGCAGGTATGCCAACCGAACCTCATACGTCAGTTCATTTCACCACCCTTCAGTGAAGCGAACTGTATTTAGTTTAAGCAAGGAAGTTATAAATTATATAATATTTTTGGTAATCATATCTTATTTACTCAGTTAGAATAATATCCTTTCCTTTTAACAGAAAGATCTTTAAACAGATGATAATCTGATAACATTAGATATGCCAAACTCTATGCAGTTATGTTTTATTTGCATAAAATAGCAATATTTTAACAGAAAGCCTTTTATAAAGATGATTCTCTGATAACACGGTTGGTAAGACTATTCATATCTAAACATAATGAAATATTTCATAATGATTCGGACAAAATACTTAAAAACCTGCATAAAGCAAGGAATTTTCTTGCAGTTTCATTTTTTTATTGTTTTAATTAATTCTACTTTTCATATTATAAAACAAATTCTCAAAATAATTAACATCTGGACAATAAAGAAAAGAAATAGGATCCGAACGAAATATTTCATAAAGTGATGCAGTATTAAGTATTGTGATTGTACCAAGGCCTTTACAAAACCCAAACAGTTATGCTGGTAACAAACCTGTATAGACTCTTACAGAGAAGCTTCTCAAATTTTATGTGATGAAATAATCCTGCTTAAATTAAGAATGCTAAAAACCTTTCTGTCGATTAAAATAGTGGGTCAGTTTGTTCTAAAATAGTTGGGATATATGGAGAGGGTGAATGATAACAGGTTGTTGAAAACATTGTAGGAATTAGGATTTAGAAAACTTTGGAAGAAGAAAGATAAAAAGGTCTAGAAAGTGCTTGATAAACAATGTGGAAGAGGAACTGGAGCAAAAGAATCTTCATATACAGGAAGGAAATGAATGGTATAGTGCTGGCAGGAATGATAGACTCTTCTCAAAATAATATCGATGGTTTCGTCCATCGTTACGTTCGTGAAAAGACTTTCTACGTCCAGCGATGCGATGATAGAGCTTATAGACGTAGTATTCCAAATATCTATGTACTCTACCGGGGAAACCACTGAGTACCCCTTAGGGATGTAAGGGGTGATGATCTTATTCAGAGTCTTGGCTACTTCATAAGTTGGAGAGTTAAATTGGGCAATTATAGGGCGTAACAGATTGCCAGTCTTATGGATCTTGATGGTGCCATAGAAATACCCTATACGTCTACGAGCTCTGTCACTACATCAACTGGACGTAGAAAGTCTTTTCACAAACGCACTGGTGGACGAAACCATTGATATTATTTTGAAAAGAGTCTATCACTTGGATGCCACGCCCCTTGACATACCAGAAGATGCCCTACGACCTCTTCTCCAAATCTGCACCAAGGAGGCCCCCTTCCTCTCGCATAGGGGTGACCTCTTTCGACAGGTAGATGGTGTTGCCATGGGATCCCCCTTTGGCATCCTATTTGCTAATATGTACATGGCAGATGTAGAGGAAAGAAGGTTCAATTCCCACCTGAAACCAAAGATATATGCCCGTTGTATAGACGATAACTTCATTGTCATCGATACTGATGAAGAAGCCACCTGACTTAAACCGCTGATTAGAAACTAATCTGATAATTGCTATAAGACTTAAATGCAGTTTTTTTTTTAACTTCTAGTATCTCATAAAGACACTCGTATGTTTTCTTCATGAATACAGTATACTGAAGCTAAACTTATGGCTGCTGAGCCAGCGGTTTTATGAAGAATGTCAACGAAAGGTTTCTCAGATTACCTACCATTCATGTGTGACGCTGAGTGCCAGCTGTAGGGTTTTCCAGAGGACCGTGATTGTTTTTGCAAAAGTTTTGGTAAATACTCTCGTCTTCTTGCTCTTTCCTGCAATATTTATAGTTCTGACGCGAATAATAAATCTTACAGCAAGTGCAAAAATAATGTTCATAACTTTCTTCTATGAAAATCTTATCTTATTTCGATTTCGTCTATTTGTACCATGTATGCCCTCCTACAACACTCACACCTCAGCAGGTTCGTGTACAGATCAACAGCTGTTAAGAAAACAGGAAAAGCGTTCCAGTCTCCAGTAGCAATAGAAGACTTACAAACAATGGCTCGGGGCCAAGGAAGCCCGAGGCTGCGTTAGGTGCATCACGTCTCTCTCTCTCTCTCTCCTCCTTCCTTCTGTCGGACAAGTAGTCTACCTGTATACCATTCATTCTACAGGACCTTATGAAATTCATGATGTAATTATTTTCTAAGTGGATATTACACCAGGTTATGAAAATGTAAAACCTGGAAATCCAAAGGGAACTCACCGTCATTTTTAACATTTCACAGTTGATTATGAAGAGACGTAATGCATCACTCTGAAAATCTTGATTCGCCCAAGGCTTGCATATTTCCAAAACACAAGTCTCAACAATTCTGCCATTTACAACCTTTCTTGACCTACAAACCTGACAGGTATCCATTTTGAAAATGAATATCTCAGGCTGTTTTTCTGTTATTCAGTTCAAAAGGCATCTAGGTTATGGGGCAGATCGTGATTCATTTCAGGCCTCTTTAATTCATATTCACGAGGTATGTAATAAATACTGGCATGGTCTTTTTGTTGATGCTTATCTATGAACACCAGACAGAGAATGATTTTGTTTTCTCTCAGTTCCTCTCTAATACCAGGAAATGTACTCACCCCCACCCCCTCACCCTCCATTCAAAAGAAGACCATGAAAGCCACCTCGATCTGTGGATAATCCAACACAATAAAAACGCCTTTTTTTCTTATGAAAAGTAAAATTCCCTCCCAGTTTCCCTTGAATGTCATCGCTGCCTTCGTATCAGTACATCTAATAATTTTCTTTAGAAATAACGTATGGTTCAGTAAACGTAACAGAAATTGCCTGGTGAGTCTCAAAATGGTGAAACCTGTAACACGCTTGCATAATAAGGTGCAACATCTCTAGAAATGATCATGACAGTTCTGGGTTCTTTGCAGGGGCGTCATTTCAGACTTTTGAGGTGGGGGGGCCGAAGGCGGTTTGGCGAGCGAAGCGACCCTAATCACCTGGGGTTTTTTGATTTTGAGCTATTTTATGTGCTTTTTGAAGCACATAAAATAGATAGATAGATAGACAGATATTACTTAATGTGATAACACATCTGAATTTCGGTAGGAATAATGGAAAACCAACTGCTGTTACTTCTTGGGGCTTGGTGGGGTAAGGGGGGCAAGTTGAGGCTTGGGGGGCAGTTGCCCCCCCTAAATGACGCCCCTGCTTTCTTTAGCAGCCAAGTTCAGGGAGCTCGCGTTCGAATCTCCAGTCGGCCAATGAAGAATTAGAGGAATTTATTTCTGGTGATAGAAATTCATTTCTCGGTACATTGTGGTTCGGATTCCACAAGAAGCTGTAGGTCCTGTTGCCAGGTAACCAATTGGTTCTTAGCCACGTAAAATAAGTCTAATCCTTCGGGCCAGCCCTAGGAGAGCTCTTCATCAGTTCAGTGGTCTGGTTAAACTAAGGTATATTTAGCTTATCAAGCAAAAGTGTTGCATAGATATACAAAGATCTGAATTGTAAGTTTTATAAACATGCCTTATAATAGATTAATCAAAATTTTTTTATGCAAAGTCAGCTGATAATAAACCAAACCATTTTCATTTGAGAAATATTGAATTGGGTCTCTCTCTCTCTCTCTCTCTCTCTCTCTCTCTCTCTCTCTCTCTCTCTCTCTCTCTCTCTCTCTCTCTCTCTTACATAATCTCAGTTCCAAAATAGGCTAAGCAAATTAAAATACTCTTTGATTGATATAGCAAATAAACAATATTTACCTGGAGTTATATCCTTTGTATACATCATGTGATGAGTGGGCACAGCAGTATCTTTCAATTTGCGTGCATTTTTAGGATAATCTAAAAGTATGTCTAAGGCTTTCTCCAAAATCACCAGGGACAAAATGAATGGAGCATATTCTTGCATTCTTCACGTTGAAATCATCTTTCCTTTTGCACAGATTAACACAAGTTTTGCAAAGAGATGGGTCCTTTGGAAATCTGAAATGAAATGCCTTTTTCTTGGCGATGGCGATCATGATTATTGCAACTAAACACAGCACATACCACCATCTTTGTTGTCTCTTATCAACTGACTGAAATGTCAAAAGATCGGCGAATTCCCTCCAAAACAGTCAATGAACCTCTTGCCACTTACTCAGCTGGGTTCCAAGTGACGTCACTGCGCGGGAAAACGCAAAACTCATTCTCTCACAAAATCACCTTACTCTTCTTCCACCTTGAATATCCCTTCCTCTCTCCTCATCATTTTCCGTCTTCGTTGCCAAATATGAAACTTGTATGTAAACAAAGTTGCGTCATCCATTACAAGTTACGGTGCACCTCATTATCTGACGAAGTGCCAGAACAGCATAAACACGCAACGTATCCTGACGGAAGGGTTTTGAGTAATTAGATCAGTGTTGAAAGCTTCTACCAGGTATAAAAGGGAAGGTGAAGCCTTTTCAACTCCTCAGCCTCCTGTCAGACTCGGGCTTCGTCGGACGTTCTCAGTTCTTTCTTGTTATAGACTTCGTAGCACTCACACCATACTCCATGGTCAGCGCTGTTAAAGTCTTCAAGAAATCTTCCCCTAATGGTAGGGATTCATGTTATATTTCATTAGGCAACCAACTCTCACGCATCCACACATAAACGGGCGGTGTTAATATCGGAGGCAGATGCCCGAGAGTGCGATCCTGGTATATATGCTTTGGTGAAAAGCTCTCTCTCTCTCTCTCTCTCTCTCTCTCTCTCTCTCTCTCTCTCTCTCTCTCTCTCTCTCTCTCTCTCTCATATACACACGCACATACATACACACACACACACACACACACACACACACACACGTAACGAACACACAAACACACCCCAACCGGCTTGTTAAACAAAACGACATTTACCAGAACTGATGTGCGATAAGCGAAAATTAGGCACCAAAATTACTGTTTAAATCAAACGAACAAGAGAGAATAATTTCAGAGGCAAACCTTGATTATGATGGAAATATCGCCACTGTTTTATGTTGATATATTTTGCACGTGAACATAAAACGAAATTAAAAAGTCTATGACGGCGATTCGTTGTTCTTGCTAACATCCTTACTTCCCTTTCGCATTTTGTGGAGACCGACGAGCTAAGTGACCTGCCCTTGTTGAATATGCCAGTAAAAAGGTAAAATAGAAAAGTGGCAATAGGTGAGGGCCTAACCCCCAAGACGGAAATGTAGCAGACACTAGATTCTGTGAGAAATTGATAAATCTGCAACTGGAAGTAAATGATATGGAGATGGCTGACTATGGCCTGGTAGGTGTGGGTCAAAGGGCTTTGCGCTCTATGACGAGGTTTCTGTGCTTGTATGAGGAAGTGGGACAGTGTTTCGTTGCACTGGAAGAATAACTAAAGCATTGTTTGTACTGCTGAGAGGGCTGCCATCGGAGGGGCACCGCAGTCCTCCTACAGAGTGGTAAGAATGCCTGTATAGGCTATATAGACTGAGATGAAAATATTAAGTTGTATGTCTGGTGTAACTAGGGAGGAAAAGACTGGAAGTATGTAAGAAGACCAACACAGGTGGTTAAAATATCAAAGAAAGTGCAGGAGGGGAGACTGAGATGGTGCGGACACCTACTGAGAAGGGAGGAAGACAAATTTTGTTATCTCAGTCTACTCGGGATAGCGCCAGACATGGAGTTTACTGTTGGAATTATTGAGGAGACCTTAAATATCAAATTCTTTACTTAATTATTATTATCAAGTTCGTTTGTAAATTGTTAAGTTATTCTTTTGGCATTCTCTTTCTTTCTGGACCCCCTCCTTTTTGTGTACAATTGATTTGCCGTCTGTCGTTAGTAGTGTGAGTGTGTTTTGATTTTGGTTAATTAAGGGTGTTTGTTATTCATTGGTTTATGCATTTACGAGGTTCAGGTGTTACTTCTGCCTGAAGTTTAAGTGTTGAATATTAAGTGGTTTTTCGTGGTGTTTGTTTGCCCCCCTTGAATCATTTTGCACACTTCCTATAATCGTACGGCTGATTCCACCCACTGTGGACTTCAGCGGCTGTTAAGTTGGATATTGTTGATGTGTGTTTTAAGATATTTATTGTGTGGTTGCTGAGGACATTGCAGATTGGGAACAGACTCACTAAATTTATTCCAGTCTGCTTCATCTACCTTCCATTTGGGAGGTGACTCAGAGGGCTGATTCTTAACGGTTTTTATATGAATTGGGAAGTGGTCACTCCCATTTGGATATTCATTTACTGACCATTCATAATCAGTGTGAACACTAGATGAGCAAAACCTCAGATCGATAGCCGAATAAGTACTGGAGTAGATGTTATGGTAAGTCATGGCTCCATTATTCAGTGTATTGATATTATGATCACCCGTAATACTCTCCAACACCCACCCTGGACATGTGTCGCGTTCCCACCACATATGGGGTTGTGAGCATTAAAATCACCAAGGAGGAAGAAAGGAGTCCGGAGCTGATTGATCAGTAAATGAATATCATTATAAGTGAAATCCAAATCAGAAGGAAGCTAGATGAAGCAAACTGTAATTTGCTTGTGTGAAACGAAAGTTACTGCTACAGTTTGGAGATGAGTACTAACCGATAGCAAGGAGTATTGCAACGACTCATGCACAGTAATTGCTGCACCTCCCTTAGCTCTATCTCTGACTGGTGGTGGAGAATAATTATATGTGCTGTCATTTAACCCAGGATTATATTGTGCGCTTCCAAGCTTAGTTTCCTGGAGACACACAATACCTGGGCTATGTTCATGGAGCAGTATCTTACATATATATATATATATATATATATATATATATATATATATATATATATATATATATATATATATATATATATATATATATATATATATATGACTGTGAAATATTTTCTGTTGAAACAGAATTCCATCTAATAAAAGGAGCTCATAAAAATGCCAAAAGTTGAAAGTTAATACTATATATTTCGGAGAACAACTGTCTCCCTCAATGGGCAGGTCATAAATGAATTACCTGCCTGTTGGGAGCCAGTTGTTCCTGAAAATATATAGCATTACTTTCAACCATTTGTATTTTTATGGGCTCCTTTTATTAGATATATATATATATATATATATATATATATATATATATATATATATATATATATATATATATATATATATATGATATATATATAAAATTATGAAGGACTCAGACAAATTTTCCTGCACCTCCTCATACTGACCGTCCTATTTATCCATAAATTATTGTGCTGACTGTCCCTTTTATCCCAACATTACTGTTCTGACTGTCCCATTTATCCAGGTATTACTATGCTGACTGTCCCTCTTACCCAGGTGTTACTATGCTGACTGCCCCTTGTGGTGACTGTCCCGTCTATCCAAGTACTATACTGACTGTCCCTTTTATCCAGATATTACAGTGGTGACTGTCTAAACCTTGATACAGAATTATCAATCACAGGAAAGAAAAGAATTCTCAATAGTATATTTCTATGGTATCGAGTACATTTAATGAGGTGTGATAACCTGTAGAGTTTATTTACATGTGAAATTAGGAATGATAAACTCATAGATTTTATTTACCACGTAAGTTACAATGGGAAGGGGGAAGAGGGATGGAGGAAGGGGGCTGGGGAAGGGGAAGGAGGGTTACGGGGTTGAAACCTACCTTATTATCTCAGCTGGGTCAAATGATGGCCACGTGCCAAATTTTGTCTCAATCAGTCAAGCGGCTCAGATTTCTATAGCGCACAAAGTTACAAACATACATACAAACAAACATATAAACATTAACTTATATATATATATATATATATATATATATATATATATATATATATATATATATATATATATATGTATATATATATATATATATAATATGGAAACTAATTCAAATGATATTGTCTAGGATACACAGGCCCTTGGATGCTGTTGACACTTAGACAGAAGAACAATATTCCAACAATGATTAATCAAAATACTTTGGTAGTAATTTCATCTTTGTAAATCTAGAATGCTTCATGAGCACGACTGTTGAAAAAAGGAAAGACACTGGAGTCGAGGGTTATACCAAGTACATATTATCAAATGTTAGAACAATACCAGTGGAACAGGAGAGCATCACATGATCGGTCAATAGGTTAAAGAATATGAAGAGAAAGTATTATTACCAAGTATGGAAAGTCGTTAGACGCTGGTGAATTATGAGTCATGTTTTATCCATGTCTGCAAATAAATAATTTCCTTTCGGTAACAACTAGAGCACTCTTGAGAAAAAACAACTTTCCATGCACGTGTAAAAAAAAGATTAGGGTTCCCACTTGGAGATAAAACAAAGGTAGCAGAACACAGAGTAGAGGTCCATAAAACGCAAGGCGAAATAAACACAGATACCACAAAATTAGTCAAAGGAACATATGGTACCATAATGACTTAGAGAGAATAAACTAAACTGATGATAATTGCTAGCATGTTCACATTCATAAACTTTCTTGCTTTTTATTATAGATTTGTGTTATATTTATGAAAAAATAATTAGCTTGTGGACCAGTATGACTTACTTTATGAGCATGTACCTATTGTACCTGTGAATTTCAGAGTGGAAACAACTTCATGTTTTTCTGACGGCATACATATTGGTTTGTGGAATAAGATGTTCAGAAATGACAAATCTGGCAATTAACCTTCATCTTACGTTTGCTTGTCTCTCATTTCAGGCAAAGTCACTGCATACCTAAGTCGAAGAGATTTCGTTGACCATATCACCCACACAGCACCCGTCGATGGCGTGGTAGTGGTCGACGATGAGTACCTACGAGGAAGACGCATCTTCGCGCGAGTGGCGGTTACTTACCGCTACGGTAGGGCAGAAGATGAAGTGATGGGACTCAGCTTCTTCAAGGAATTCCAGCTGGTCAATGCCCCAGTTGCTTTCCAGGAATCTGAGTCTGACCTCAGCGACATTCAACAGAGACTGCTCAAGAACTTTGGCGCCAATGCCCATCCGTTCAGCATCAACTTACCTCATCACGCTCCTTGTTCAGTCTTCCTTGACAGTGGAAATGATAACACGGTAAGTTTTCTAATGTTCAATTTTGGGATAACTCTCTGTTAGATAAGCATCTTGTCAGTTTTATATACGGCATAACGTTTATCGAGTCAATCATTGACTCGATAAACGTTTTTCATTGACAATAAATACTGACTAACATAGCAAGGGGACTTATGCAGCTATTACAATTATGTAAATGCATATATATATATATATATATATATATATATATATATATATATATATATATATATATATATATATATATATATATATATATATAGATTAACTTTATCACATACACAATTGTTCTGTGCATTAGTAGAATTACTAAAAGGACCTCATTCAACCTGGATGGTATCTAATGGAGTATTTATTCAGAAAAAGTTACACGCTTTCTTGGACAAACAGTCTACATTATCAAGTGTCCGTACAATGAGCAGACGCGTAGTCCAGCTGTATTTATATCTGTGTGCTGGGTACTCTTAATCCTATCATCGCCTAGCTCCTCCTGCGTGACCCCCACCCCCTCGTGATCTTGGCCTTTCTCTGCCCCCTTCTTCTTCCAGGTGTCCGTTTTCCGTGCGTTCTCTTTCGTTTTTCCTTTGTTTCCTTGCTACTGTGGAGTATACGATTTTATTATATATGCTGTCTTCAAAGCCGTTTCCTGTGTTCCCTGCCATTGTGTTGTTGGCGCATGTTATGTAGGCGTTCTCTACAACCGGTCTGGCCGTTTCGTTGATGTTCCTGTACAGAAAACTCATATTTTCCCAGTCTATTTTATGATAATTTTCCCAACAGTGTTTGGCAACTGCCGACGTCTGATTATAACGACTTATGTTCTGGAGGTGTTGTTTGCTTCGCTCTTTACATGATTTGTCAGTTTCGCCATTATAGTACCCTTATTCACAGTCTAGAGGTCTTTGCTGGACTGGTCGATATCGTTCTCGGCTAGCACTCTGCAGGGCCGGCGTTCGAATCTCCGACCGGCCAGTGAAGAATGAGAGGAATTTATTTCTGGTGATAGAAATTCATTTCTCGCTATAATGTGGTTCGGATCCCACAATAAGCTGTAGGTCCCGTTGTTAGGTAACCAATTGGTTCTTAGCCACGTAAAATAAGTCTAATCCTTCGGGTCAGCCCTAGGAGAGCTGTTAATCAGCTCAGTGGTCTGGTTAAACTGTATACTTAACTTTTTTTTCACAGTCTAGACACGCTGCCATATATGATTTTATCATATTTAAATCTTGATCATTGTTAATATTCCCTGTCATTTCATTACAGATTCCATATATGTTAGAGATTATATAAAAAGAATAATGACAATAATTGTATTGTTTTTTTAAACGTGACAATGATTTTCTCCTTGTACTTATTTCCAATGTCTTTTTCTGTGAGATTTCTGTACCCTATGTATATGATGCAGTTTCCTTTTGACACTTTCAGAATCAGCCTTTGGGTGTTACCTACGAATTACGCCTTTATGTAGCCGAGAAGAAGGAAGAACGTCCTCATAAGCGGAATTCAGTCAATTTTGCAGTCAGGCGAGTACAGTTTGCCCCTCTGGAGGTCACCTCTCGTCGCCCACATACCCTAGTCAGCAGAGGTTTCACCCTGTCATCTGGCAGGTTGAACTTGGAGCTCGGTTTGAGCCGAGAAATTTATCATCACGGGCAGTCCATCGAGGCTCAGATACACGTCAGTAACGGCTCGAAGAAGACCGTGAAGAGCATCAATGTTGAGGTGATTCAGCATGTGGAAGTTACAATGATCAGCAGTCAGTTCAATCGGGTTGTGGCTTCTCTTGAGTCGAAGGAAGGTTGCCCGATCACCCCTGGAGACAGCTTTTCTAAGACATTCATCATCACCCCTTTGGTTTCTTCCAACAAGAAACGTTTTGGAATTGCCTATGAAGGTCATATAAAGGATCAGGACGTTAACTTGGCATCGTCGACTTTAGTTCCAATGGGCAAGAGCGCCAACGATGCCTTGGGTATCATCGTTTCGTATTCTGTCAAGGTAAAGCTCAGCTGTGGTGCCATCGGCGGGGAACTTTGCGCAGACCTTCCCTTCAAGCTCATGCACCCAAATCCCGCCGCTCAGAAGTTCCCAGTGCGAAGGTCTCGGTCCATCGATAAGATTGAGTTTGAAGAGTTCGCCCGTCTGCGACGAAGTTACTCTTTGGCAGATGATTGAAATGTAGGACAATGTTGTCTCATCCTGTATGAGGCCTCACACTGTCAGTTACACTCGTGTAAAGTTGAAGCTGTTCGTCATACCGAGTATTAGCTCTCACTCTTAGACATATGGCCCTAAAACAATGTATTTTAATAGTTTCTTATTCATTGTCATATGTCACATAAACTTCTGTTAACTCCATATAGCTTTATGCTCTTATATGATATATTTTCAAACAAAGTTTGCAAAGTAGTCTAGTTTAAAGATATTTTTCCATTTGTAAGAATTTTTACCTCCTCTTTTACCTATGTACGAGTATCAATAAAATTATATTCTTTTTCGATAAGATTCAGACAACCTAAAGTTTATTTCTGTTCAATAAAACGTTTCAAGTGAGCCAGTCTCAGTAACTTAATGTAATCAAAAAGATAAAAATAGTATAGCCTTTTGAGAAAGAAAAAGATTATTATTATCATCATTATTATTCAGAAGATCAACCCTATTCATATGGGATTCAGTCTTCCAAAGAGTATGGTGTTCATTAGAAAGAAGCAAGAGAAGGTATATGAAATACAGAAAGAAGGGATGACACTTATTAAAAAGGAAAGATAAATTAATAAATAGATGGAAATGTATTAAAATGCAAGGAAAATAGCTTTAGAGTAGTAATGCATTGCACCTCCATTTGAACTTTTGAAGTTCCAAGTGCACGACATCTTCTGGGAGACTGTTCCACAGTCCAAGGGTGTGAGGAACAAAGGACCTCTGGAACTGAGAAGTTCGACAGCGAGACACATTTACTGCATATTGGTGCTGCTGTTCAACGAATCTGGTTGCTCTCGGCAGGATAAAGGGATCAGGGATCAGTTGTGAATGTGAAAGGTCTTTGTTAAACTACAACATATCATGAAAAATTAACAAACAAGAGATCATCCGTCGATGGTCCATGTCATAACTGCTAAGATTAGGAAACGGAAACCTACCACCGTAAACAACTCTATCTAAAAGAGAAAATCTCTGGCAGAAGCAGACATCCATGCCAGAGAACAGTATTCTAGTAAAGGAAAGACAAATGACTTGAAGCAGGATGCACTGATTTTATCACTGTTATAAATATATGACGCCTTTCGTACAATACCTAACTTTTGTGCACCGTTTGCTGACACTTTTGTTAGATGCTTCTCAACAGTAAGATGTAATTAAAGTTGCACCAAGAATAGTTAAAACTTCAGACTTATTCAGCAAAGTCCCTTCCGCCTGAAGGGGAGGATGGGCTGGAAAATCTGTACGAGAACTGCTAATCAAAGGTGTTTTCATTTTACTGGAGTTCAGCCTCATACCCCACCGCTCCATGTCACGATTGAGACTAAGGGCAGCTTCATTTCTCATAAGTGGAGACTTTACTACACCCACAAGTGTTGCATCGTCGGCATACTAAACAATCTTGTTTTCCAGGAGAACAACCATATCACTTTTATACACTAAAAATAACAGTGGACCAAGAACACTACCTTGTGGAACTCCAGACACAAAAGGTCTTGCTTCACTCAAGATCCCATCAACAGCAGCTCGTTGCTGCCTACCTGTAAGGATATCTTGATGTAAACCTAAAACATATCCACCCACTCCGAGATACTGAAGTTTATAAATAAGTGCCTTATGATTTACTAAATCGAAAGCAGAACTAAACTCTGTTTGAATTACTCAACACTCTACACTCACAACCCTTATCAAGGTTCTCTCGCAAATGACATGTCAAATCTAAAAGGGCATCTTATAAGCATGTAGACTATGAGCAAAAAATCCTGTAGATTCCACACATACTTATAAAATGGCTTAAAAATAATTTTTTCTGCAACTTTGGAGAGCACTGGGAGAACAGAAATTCGCCTGTAGTTGCTGCAGTCTACAGATATGCCATTCTTTGGAAAAGGCACTATATTACTAAGCTTGTGCTCATCTGCAAAGATCTACATCGACATTGTTTTAATTTCAACTGTAAAGGTTAACTGTGGGCAAAAATCGCCCCTATTGACTCTCTCATCACTACCCCTTTTGGGTGAGTTCTTAATCCCTTTACCTTGTCAAAGTGACTGCCCAAAGACTTTGATTTCAGGTGCTGTTCTGTTGGAGATGCTAATCTCACCTAAGGCAAGCAAAGCCGGCAGAGGAGAAAAGTCAAAGGAGACAGCAGCTCCCGCCCTTAGCGACTGACCCATGTGACCAGCGCCATCTTGAACACCTGGGCCAGATGCCCTGACGCCCTACGTGTGAGACCCTTATAGAAAATGTGGTCATGCCGCCATACAGCACCATCTACAAGGAGCAGGATTTTAATCCCCCAATTCTATAAAAGGTCGTCACATGGGCACAATGTTCTTAGAAGCTTAGAAGCTTAGAAGGTGTTGGAACTTACCCAGGACACTTCCGTCCTCCCTTGCTCCCATGAGCTGTCCCTTGCTGTCCCACGTGGCTGTCCAGAGCCTAATTTACTTTTGTAGTGAATCCCTTTAACACTACCCTCCATCGCTGGCACCCCCGAAGACGAGGAGTCCATCTCCTGACAAAGGTAATGTACCAGAGTCAAAGTTCTTATGTCAATCACGTCCCCGCCAATCTTTTGCTATTTTCCGTTTTCTTTCATAGTGTGATATACCTACAACGAGACCTGTATTGCTTTCATTTTCTGTTGTTTTAATTTATGAATCAGTGAAGTGAAGTGTAACGTAATTGTTCAAACTTCTGTGCAATTCCTTGATTCCTTGTTTAAAGCTCCTTACTTCAGCTAAGTAACCACATGTATTCTAGACTGCAAATAGGCGTTAGCCTGCTGTGGACCTGTTATCATCTTGAGTGCGCAGTGGCATAACCACTTTTCCTCTCCCCTGTGGTACCCTTTGAAGCGGTACCCTTTTGAATTTCTTCAGAGAATCATCCATGTGTTTATTAACCTTATTATATGACAGGACTCTGTTTACCTGTCTTGATTTACGCTTTCCATTCTTCTGATGTGTGTTTTGCTAACGTAAATATATTTTACCTGATAAAGTAAATATAATTTACCTGAACCCATTATTAGAGTAAGGTTAAACCTTCCCAAGGTAAGTTACCGTAGCCTTCAGCTTAGAACCATATCAATATATATATGTGTGTGTGTGTGTGTGTGTGTGTGTGTGTGTGTGTGTGTGTGTGTGTGTGTGTAGAATCTACTGGTCACATTTTACCAGATAGGCCTACATATGTAATTGTAATAGCCACAATGCCCTCTTAATTTCTCGAATTCTTCGCGCTGTTTTGGTCACGTTGCCGACCTGTGTCCTTGGGAATTTGTGTACGTGCTTGTGACATACGAACTTTTGCAATATTCAGCCATTTCGCACCTGGAAGATATGTGTCCTGGATATTTGATAATTCAGCCCTTGATCGTACAGTCACTTTTCGTAAACTCCTGTGTCTTTGGGGACTGGTTTTTGTTGGATGTTAATCAGGGATTTGTCTAAGGTATTTGGGTCGGTAAAAGCAAAAGGGTTAGAGTTTCCAGGTGTCTGTGTCAACATCTTAATCTTGTCCAGGTGTGGGATTCTTATTTTATTGTTGGGCGTCTCTCTGGTCTTGTTATGGGGGGAACGGTAGAAAACAGTGTTTGCTTTGAAGATCAATTTCTCAGTTAAATGGTCAGTGTACTTTAAAGATGACAGCTGCTTACGGATTAGTTCAATTTCCTCTTTCAGGAGATCCGGGGAGCAAGTCCGTAAGGCTCTTAAGAATAAATTGCTGGCTACGCCAATCTTGATAGAGATGTCATGATAGCTATAAAGATGGGTGTACGACAGAGAAAGTTGGTTTTCTATATATGGTAAATTTGTATTCTGTCGTGTCTGTAATTATTAAAACGTCAAGAAAAGAAATTTTGTTGTCTCTTTCGCATTCAACTTTAAATTTGTGAGTTGAATTATGTGCATCAATTAACATCTTCTCATTCGGGAGTCATTCCATAAACAAAAATTCGGGTGCAGCATGGGTAGCCCTTTTAAGTCCCGTTTTAGCCAATGTATGCATGGAATATTTCGAAACTGTAATAATAAACGCAATAAAACACAAAGACATGCTAATAATGAGATATGTAGATGATATCTTAACATTTTGGGATAATAAGTGGGGCAATTTCAATGATTTTCTCTCAAAATCAAATGCATCAGGGCCTAGCATCAAATTTAAAGTTGAATGGAAAAGAGACAACAAAGTTCCTTTTCTTGACGTTTTAATAATTACAGACACGAAAGAATACGAATTTACCATATACAGTATAGAAAACCAACTTTTCCTCTGTCGTACATCCATTTTTATAGCTATCATGGCATCTCTATCAAAATTGGCGTAGCCAGGAATTTATTCTTAAGAGCCTTACGGAATTGCTCCCCGGATCTCTTGGAAAAGGTATAATGCTTGAAATGTAAACTTGACGATTTTCTCCATTATCTGTGGGTAGGTAGCTTTCAAAACCAGTCCATAAAAGACGTGGATTAACTTATACTGACCGAACCATACCCCGCACAGATCATAAGTTGCATGAAGTGCGTTAAGTGCTTTGCAGACATTGCGCTCAAGTAGTTTATTTGAACATACATTCACGCGCTCAATATAAGACAGGGAAAAATGAAAACTCTTCAACGAAAATATAAAACCCCGAAAGAACGCGTGTCCATTGACTGTACAACACAATGCTCACGAAAATTCTAGAATATATATAACGCTCGAGAGTCGAGAATTATCGAGCACAGGAACGTGAAGAACAGAAGAACGCAAGTAAATTGAAGTAAACGCCAGTGAGCGAGGAGCCGTTGCCCGACGGATAAGTCGCAACGAACGTCTCGAACTGCGGTGTGTCGAAGGGAAGGACGACTCTCTACGGACTCGACTGTTGTTGTCAACGTTGTAAACATGGTCGACTACAGCAAGTGGAAAGACATTGAAGTGAGCAGAGTCAGAGTGTTCCGTTATACGCGTCGAAGGGCGTGAGAGTGCTTTGAATGGGCTGGATGGTATCGGAGACGAAAGGGGGTTTTTGAGGTGAGCCCCGAGTTGGGGGTGGTCGGCCACTTCGTTAGTAGGAGGCTGTGTGGATGGAATGGCTGTAGGAGGGTGTTGAGGGTTGAATAGGAATTTGAAAGTCGTCGAGTTCCTAGATACCTTATCTATCTGTGTGCTGACTTTCAGCCAGGGTTCTGTACGTGGGTTCCCTTGGGGACAGGTTTTCAAGGCTACCCACCTTCAGGAGTAGGACGTATGATTGTAGGACATGATTTTCGTGTTGCATGCTTAGCCCAGTGGGTGCTTTGAACGTGTGGGGCGTTCATTTTAGAATCAGCGTAGCCTAGGCTAGTCGTTTTAGATACTGGACCCTCATGATATCCTACAGTTAGCCTGCAGTACGCCATAGTAGGGCTTTTGGATGGGGAAAAAACACTCTGTGATGGAAGACTGTACCCTATTGATCTTAACCTAAGCTAATAGCCTAGCCTAACCTAGGGCGTTAGGTCCTTACCTGGGTAGATCTAAGTAGTAGCTCCGCGGCGGCAATTTCCTTCTCGCTTGACATTTCCTACAGGTTTTTGGTTGCTAATTATGGGTTTACCTTCAATTTTTGTCGCTCAAATGTAATTAACCTGTAATTAACCCCTGAAGTCCATCCAACAAGGGGTTTCCATCCGCGATCTTCGTGAGACAGAGCACGGGTTTGGAACGGTTCATATCCTGTCCGGCAAGTGCAATAACTTGTTAACATATGGGTAACCCCCCCCCCTGGCCAGTACTAAACACACTAAAGGGACATTCCAATTGGCCGACAACAGACAAACCCACCACCAGTATCAGAAGCCCTAAAAGTGTAGAAAGGACCAACTTCCAAGGTAAAAACAGGCACGGAGCTAATACCTAGAATTACCTTGCCAAGGGCTCTGCCCTCCCTTGCAGATCCCACCCACTTAATGTAGGGTACTGTAAATAATTAAAGGAAATAACACTGGTCGTTCAAACAACGACATGTAGGCTCAGCAGCCGTAACTTATGAATATTCCAAATAACAAATTTTATGGAGTAAAAGTGTTTCAGCATATCCTATCTTACTACCAAACTTCAACAATGACAATACAGTACCTGGTCAAATGTGTCAAATGTTCAAATCACTTGAATAGGCCATAGATGTCTTATGGTAACTCTTTTTAGCAATGCTCACACCCTGCTCAGAGATATTAGGAAGACAACCTCCCATGAGATTTCGCGGGGGAACGCACATCTCCCCATCCCAGTACATCTCATGTTTATTTGCCCATAAATATAATTGGGGATTCTTGATGATTTTATTGTCTTTTACGATAGTATGTCGGCTGCAATTGTAATTTTTCACAAAAAAGAATATTAGAAAGAACAGATATAACTCACTAACAGGTACTTCAGTACATCCTCCATCCCAGTACATCTGGTAAATACTTGTCTGCACAGAATTTATAATCGGGGATTTTTGCTGGTATTAGTTCTTATCTTTTATGATATTACATGAGCATTAATTGTAATGTTGCAAAATGAAATTAAAAAATTAGAACATGTGTAACTCACTAAAATTAGCATATTTTTACAAGTGTCTTGGAAAATAGGCCCTGCACAGGATTTGAATTGTTCCTCTTCAAATTCCCATGGAAGGTATAGAAAATTTGTTATAATTTTTTTTCTTATACTGTGTGCATTTGCGTATCTTCTTGTCATTAATGTGTTTATATTTTTTTTTTAAATTGGCCAACCTTAAAGTTTGCCCAGTCTTGGGGTGTTGTTAATGTATTTAGCCCTTTCTGTAAGGGTGTAAGAAGTAATCTGGTGTTATCTTCGTAAAGCCTTTGGAATGGTAGGTTTTAATTGGTAAAGCCATAATATGCAGCTCAATTAATTGCCTATCTCAGATTTCAGATGATGAAGATGATACGCACCCAAATATTGACACTCCTTCACTATTTCGGTGGCGTCATCAAGCCAGATTAGAACGAATGGCTGAGAAGGAGCAAGAAATAAGTAAAGTGAAGAAAGAGAAAGAAGAGTAAGTATTTGATCCGACACAATATACAAACCATTGGTCCTTTACATTAGGAATTACTTACAGCGAAGCTGACACGGCCGTTAAACTCTTGAACAAGGTGGTTAGGCAGTAACTACCGCCAGGTAGGCAGGAATGCCCACCTGCCCAGATGTAAACATTCCAGTTCGCTTTCGGCCGTCATGCGTTGCAGACGTGTTTTCGAATCTCTTTGCCTGACTGTCGTTAAGCTCTTTATTATCCCTGTGGGATTTTTGTGTATATATTGCGTGTGTTTGATATTTATTAATGCAAACCCATGATTTGTGATGGCCTTGCATAAGCCGTCGTTCCCGTGCATCTGTGTCTTGGGTTTGACGGCCAAGGGTGTATTTAGAGGGGTGTAACCAGTGGTAATGCTTGCTCCAGCTTCTTATTTAGATATTGACGGTGCCCTTGATGGCCTCCTCCTTAATCTTCTCTCTCCCTGTAGGTTCTTCCTTATCTCTCCTTTGGTAGAGATCTCTGTCCTTGTGCTGAGTGTTGCTCCACTGCGCTGCAGGGGATGTGGATGATGGACCACGGTAAGCTCCGGGGGAGGGGCCCTTCCTCTCTCTCCCTGTAGGTTCTTCCTTCTAGATCTCTGGCCTCCTCTCGGTGAAGCGAGGAGGGCAGTTCCCCTCGTGAGGGCAGCGAGAGGAGTCTCCCTCTACTAATCATCTCTGCTTTTTTTTCAGGTTGACAGTGAGCATCACAGGCACAGCAGTAGTTGGCTGGATATCTCATGGGATATCTTGCATGAAGGAGTCCCGACGTTCATTCAGTGTTGCTTCGGGATCAACCACAGTACCTGGTTGGAATGGCATAGTTCCACATCAGGATAGTTCTGACTCTGTTCCCACCGATGTGGATTAATTGCTGTCATTGCTGGCCTTCATGTATGCTGTGGCACTGCCTCTGACATATCTGTGGTCCATCTGCTCCAGCTGTTTCCTGTGTTATGCTCCTGATAACTTGGCGACAGTCTCTAGGTAGCTTTTCCTGGTCTCATGCCGCAGCTGTCCTGATCATTCGTGTCGCTGCTGCTGACTTTCTTGTGACGTTCCTTGCCGTTGCTGTAGCTCCTGCCTTCTGAACCGCTTCCGCAGTTCCTGCATCGGCTGTCCTGATCGTGCTTGCTGCTTCTCATGGTGGTTGTGCCCTGGGCCGCTTCCGTTGTTTTCCTTCCTAGCTGCCCTGGAGGTTACGATGTTTCGTGTCCATCCTGTTGAAGATATTGGAGTGAAGGGAGTCTCCCTGTGGAAGTAGTCACCGTCTTCAACTTATCTTCGATTTTGTCTTCTGCTTCCTCTTCCCTTCCTCTCCCTGAGGTTCAAGGGGGTCCCCAGGCCTAGAGAAATGATGCCTCCACTTTCACACCCACTTCCAACTTTCGCAACACTGCATTCACTAACCTCATATGTTCTACTGTCTTACTCACCACCAAAATATTATCCAGAAACACTCGCGAGGAAACTCACTCAACACTACATTCATAGCCCTCTTAAATACAGTAGGTACATAAGCTCATCCAAAACTAAGAATACGGAACTGATAGTGATTTTTTTATGTAGAAAAGGCAGTTATTGGCCAGGAATCTTCAGCCACAGGCGTTTGTTAATAACCCCCTTACCAGAACCATCTTGTTAAATACTTTCATCCTATGCATGCTATACACACATGGGGAATCGATCTTTTACTGTCACCTCATTCACTTTCCTGTAGTCTGTACACACCCTTAATTTTCCATCTGGTTTTCTTATGGGTACAATAGGGCTATTCCATGCACTCTCACTCTGTTCAGTCACTCCTACTCTCCCAAGGTCTTCACACTGTTGCTCCATTTCTTCCATTACTGGGGCTGGGAAATGTCTGGGTCTTTGGTTGATCAGTGTTTTGTCAGTCAGTTATATCTTAAACTCTGGTAGTCTCGCTGTCCCAGTCTTCATCACCCTGACTTAACACACCTCTCCTTTCGCACAACACCTCTTGCGTCTCTTCCTCACTCGTTCTCTCAGTCAGTCCTCCACTCTCCTTCAACTTTTCCAGCATTCATCCTTCCAGCTTCTCACAGTCAACCATCACGTAGTACCCAGTCACATACTGCTGTCATTCAAGTCACCTATACTGCCCAAGGTTCCCAGTCTATCTCCACAACGTATCCCACTCCATCTCTTCTTACTTACAGTTCCACACACTTGCACACAAACCTTTGGATCTGGCATCAGGTATCCCTTTGAATATGTGGGCTACCCTCTTCGCCTTACAGCATGCACCTCCTCCGTCCACCATAAGCATTTCCCTCATCATCTGTCTTGATGCCCACATTGCTCTACTACTTTTACACTCACTACGCTGCCTACTTCTCTCAGCAGTTTCACATCCTCCTTAGCATACAACTCTACTCCTGAAACTACTTTTACACTCACTACGCTGCCTACTTCTCTCAGCAGTTTCACATCCTCCTTAGCATACAGCAACTCTACTTCTGAAACTACTTTCCATCAGCTGCACCACCTTCCTTTACATATAACTTCACACGGGTTTCTACCCCCACTCCTATTTCAACCATCTCCTTATCTGGACAAATCCTCATCTTATTCCTTGTCAAAAAGGCATACCCCAGCAACATACACTTCTCACTAACTCCATCCACAACACAAAAGTCATCCTCCTGCATCCGTATTCCAGGAGTTTAACATAGTAGTGAATACAGCGGAGTGGAGGAGGTGGCTACTCAGACCAAGGTCACTGTCATCCTCCCCTAAACCTGGGAAAAGACATACCAAAAGTCCAGTGGAGGCTGATGGGGTTGTCCCACAGGTAGCTGCCCTCTCAGTCAAACCTGTTGCACGTTCCTAGGTATCGGCAGACAGCCACTGGGAAGGCTTCTTGACAGGAGGCAGTGTTATGCAAGTGGAGGAGGTGGCTCTTAGCCTTGCCGGTTCTCCTAGTCAAAGGTTTCTGTCTTTCTCTCCTATTTTTGGTGTTTTTTGAAAAATAATAATGTAAATACGTGTCACTTATCAATAACCTATATTTTGCATTTGTTTCATTGCACTTTTTCACATTTTACCCAGCACAAATAGTAATGAGTTATATATCAAAAGAAAGGCCATTTATTTTAGTTTTATGTTGTATACAAAATCGGGATATCTCTGTTTAGCAATTCTTGGTGGATTAAAAAAGAAAAGAGTAGCAAAAAAATTTTCCAATACAGGCAGTCCCCAGCTTACGACATTCTCAACCCATGCTGTTCCGCTCTTATGACACTATTCAAAAATATTAATAAGAATATGGTTCTGACATAACATCGAAAACCAGACGTTACTGTGGTTACGACATAAACCTGAAAACCTGACGTTATGCCAACCCAACATTACCGCGGTTCCGACATAAACCCAAAAAACTGACGTTCCACCTCCAATTACTTACTGTTCCGGCTTATGCCAAAATTCGACCCATAACAAGCTGTAGGAACGGATCTCCTCTGTAACTCAGGGACTGCCTGCACAGCTGACTTCAACTCGTGATATGGATGCTTTATATTGGTTTTAGGAACTCTTTTAATATGTAGATTATATAAATTAAAACTCATTAGCTTTACAGTGATATCAAATTCATTAACGCAGCACGAAGTTTAAGGTTACACGGAGGGGAAGTGAATTTACCACATACCAAACCTGATGAGTTAATATCATAGCCTTAGTTACTGATATATGTTGATATGTGTTAGTCATTTTCTTTTTTTCACAGGTATGAGAATCAAATAAAGAAACTTAAAGAAAAGTTAGGAGGAGGGGAGGAGGAGGAGGAGGAGGAGGAGGAGGAGATGCAACAGACATGCAAGATGTCAAGAAGGCACTTCTAGAGCTGGAGAAGAAAGGCGAGGAAATTCTTAAAAAGCAGAAGGAATTAGAAAAGAAGGAAAAGGTAGGTTACTCCCCATTGACTTTTTTTTTTTTTTTTTACTTAAATACAAATCTTCATTATTTACAACAGGGATAAGCTTGTGAACATGAGGTGGAACAGCTGTTAAAAACTTATTGACAAGGTTGTTAACAATTGTTGGGTAGGGGGAATCCTTGCCCACCTGTCGGTCTACATTCCGTTTGGCTTTTGGTTGTTGTCGGATACACACGTCTTCAGCTCTTCACACATTCCTTTGCTGTTAATTACTTCATGCTCTGTGGTTTTAGGTATTCTGGTTTTTCTTTTCTTTTTCTGAGTGTGATTGAGTTGTTGTTTGAGTCAAGAATGGATCTATCCCATAAGTCAAATAAGCCATCCTCTGCTTCTACGTCGAGGAAGCCTGTTGCTATCAGGCGCTGTCTTGAAATTAACAGACCCTGTAAGCGATTGCTCTCCAGTATTGATATTGGCTTTCATACATTGTGCATGCATTGCAGCAGAAAACATTTCTGCACTAGAGAGGATCCATATACTTAGTGCCGGGAGTGGCTGTGAGAACAATGGATAAAATCTGGGGCCAAGAAGAAAGCTAGGAAGACCTTTGTCAATGGAGGGGAATACTCTGTCACTGACATCAAAGGTGGTCTTTGGCACCTTCCTACTGCCCACCAAATTTTCATCACTGTTTCGACTCCTAAGGGAGCTGTCTCCCCTTCATTATCTCTCACCAATCGTTCAATGGGGAGCCAGCGAGAGGGAGAGGACATTTACTCTGGTAACTCGTTTGAGGATTTGTTTCACTCAGAGGGAGAGTCTTTCACTGGTGGATACTCTCTCTAGGTGTAAGGAAGACCTCATAACTAACCCTACTGTTTTTGCAGGACTGAAGGATGCTGAAAACCCAAGGTCTTACGGCCATCCTTTGGAATCATGGGGGAGCCAAGTATAAAGTCTTTATTAGGTCACCTGTCTGCTTTGGTTCCTCCCATGAACTCTGTGACTGCCATAACTTCAGTGGTCAATGTATATGGTGGCTCCTACACCACTCCTGTGTACGCTGTATCTCCTCACATATCTTTTGTGATGTGTCCAGAGGATTTTGGGGTGGTTCTCCTTCATTCCTTTATCGCAGCGTAGAACTTGATGAACCGGAAGAAGAATAAGACCAAGAAATGCAAGAGAAAGTTGTTATTGTTGTTGTCTGCTTCGTCTTTATCTTCATCAGGCTCTTCCGCTTCCTCTCCTTTGGCTTTTGCTAGTAAGCAGAAAAGGAAGGAGGTTTCTTCATCTCCCCTTAGGAAGCCTCACAGGACTTCCAGCAATCAGTTCTTCCCTGCAGTGAGGATCGACATGCTTCTTGCAAGGATGCAGTTGCCACCCCTATGTCTCCCAGACCTTGTGGTACCAGTACCAGACCAGTGAGCAATGCAAACTGGTCCGGCCAGGGCTCATGGACCGTAGGTCTGCAACCCTCTGCCAGCACAGGTCAGCAAGAGCTGAGGAAGGAACCTGAACTGTGGGTGCTCTTTCAACTCCCCTCCCCACCCTCCATTTGGAAACACAAACAGTCCAGGTGTCTCTGGAATGTGTTTCCATCCAGTATGGTGGTACATCCTGATGAGACAAGAGGAGGCATTCATTGGTAAACAACTGATTTCTTATTGTTTGATCCCATTTTTCCCCCCATAATGAGCAATCTAAAGCAAAAGAAAAGTTTGTTCCCCTGAAGAGATCTTACCACTACTGTACTTGTTGCTTAGAATGATGATGACTATGATGAAAGAAAATCTCTCTCTGTCTGTGCTCTGGATTCTGCATTCAGGATAAGGGAAACCCTGTGGAGTTTTTTCAGAAGTATTTTTGGTGACAAAGTCATGGAGCATGTTGTAGCAGTAACGAACAGATTTTCCATCCAGTTCCTAGATGAATATATTGAAAGTTTGCCTATAATATCAAGTGCACCAAAATGGTATGACACAAATAAAAATGAACTGAAACTATTCATTAATCTGCTGGCTCTGTTTCAGGGAATGGCATTTGAAAGAAACATTCTTTTTCCCGTTTATGTTTCATACTTATAATCTTTAGGATATAAAAATGCAAAATAAATTCTTTCATCTTTTCTTATTCTACATTATTTATTATCCTAATATCTTTATACAAAAAATCAATATCAATGTAAAAAGAACACACAAAAAATCATAAAACTTCACATAGACCAAATAACCGCTCTGCGAGCTAGAAAATGTGACAATACAGGAGCGGCGACGTCTCTCATAAAGGACGCTCAACAGGTTAATATAAATTGCAGGATGGTATATAGTACAGCATTGTAAAGTGAAATCACAGTGTACTGTAAGCATAATCATGTATTCATGTGTGGGTGTTGCGCTTCCTCCCTCACTCAAACTCCCAGCATTCCTTTTGGCGCCTGATTTAAAAAAAACAGTTCGGGGCTCAATCTGGAGACGAAAGCCCTCAAATTGATATTTCAATTTCACACCAATATATCTGGAAGTCCGATATACCATGGTCCGTTATCTCGATGCGCTAATGTATATTCAAACAGGTGAAGGTGAATTTAGTAGAAAATGGGTTAGAGCCCATGCTGGTCTACTCCTGACCTTAACTTAAGCTTACAATTTATATTGCCTACTCGATGCAAATACAGTGGATCAATAAATTCCATAGATTTCATATTGGCAGGAACACAGCATTAATATGAGTACTGTCCAGTCAGCACATTTTTACTTGCTATAAATCTATAAATTATGTAATGTACATGACTGATATATGTGAGGTGGTGGCAACTGCATGAAGTAAATGGATTGGGTTCTTCATATGATTGAATAATTTCAATGAATTAGGCAGTCTTGGAACATTGGTCAGAAAAGTCAGTGGGTTTTCTTGAGTGGCATCACGGACACATGTAGTGCAAAGGAGTTAGCTGTTTGAGATGTTGGGGGCTTAGGCATGTGTGCAGGGTTACTGGTTAACTACGAGGTTTTTTGTACATATATGTCATCCTTACCAGTGATTGAAGTGTATGGGATTTTGTTGACCACAAAATTGCTGTAATTAAGTGAAAGGAATTTTGTAGTTATAGTTAAATAAGTGAATACTGTAGAATGTAATGCATTAATGTGCATGTTTTCCTTTTACATTTACTAGTACTGTGTGTATGTTTACAGCTAGAACCATGGAATGTTGATACAATCAGCAGTGACGGATTCAGCAAAACAATCATTAATAAGCCAGCAAAGGTGAAGGATGACGAGTTATCTGAAGAAGAGAGGGAGAAGCGAATGAAAGAATTTGTCAAGAAGAATGAAGTAAATATCAAGAAATACGGCATGTTTAGAAATTTCGATGATTCCCGGAGATTTCTTATGGTATGTAATTACTTTTATTTTATTGTAGATTGTTGTTTTTCAAATCTATAGATTGGAATTACCAGAGAATCTGCCTTTGTCAGAGTTTTTATTTTCTTAGTGTTCTGGTTTTATTTCAACCCGTAAAGTTTTATTTGTTCCAACGGGAATACAAACCTACTCTTTCATAAAGGGAGTTACTCACACAATGTGCGCTTTGGCTGGGTTGACATAAAACAAAATCCTAGCGCCCAAGCCTATGGCCTGACCCAACTTCAGGGAGTCTCCTTCTTCCACTTTGATCTCGCTCCCATTTTTGTTGCCAAGTTTTCCTTTGTGCTTGTCATGTGTACGAGATTTTTTCGTTGTGTAACTTTATTACTTTATTGCCTTGATGATTGTCATTATTTTCCTCTCAGTAGCCATATTTTGTGCTTGTTCAGTTTAGTGGGTTTTTTTTTAATAAGAGATCTTTTCTGTGTTTTTTCTGTGTCTGTGGTGTGCGCGCCACCCAGGTGACCTGTCATTGTGTCGTGGTGTTGAGCATCCAGTGTCAGCCCCTAGTGGGAAAAATGGGTACCTTGGAGGAATGTAAGCCTAACATTAGGCACTGGGGGTAAGGGCAAACTGTGCTGGAAGTTTATATCCCCCTTAGCAGTCATTCCACATTTGGTTTGCAGTTTGTGCAGGGGAAAAAGAGTGCATGAGAGATTAACTATGTGACAAATGTGTCAATTGGGAAGATTCACAGTGAACGCTCTATGAAAACAGGAGGTCGCAGAAGACTGTCCTCTAGGGAGGCTACCATGAGCACCTTGCCAGTGCCTCTTTCATTCCTAGCCTCCCCTAGACCTCCCCCTCCTGCAACACCTCCCACATCTGCCTTTCTCCCCCCCCTTCATAGGAGTGGCTCAGCCTCCTCTGAGGAAGACAATTCAGCATGTGCTGAACTATTCGGCCATCCAAGGTCATTTGCAGCTTCCCATCTTAATCCTGGGAAACTGAAAGTTTCCTCCCCAGAAGGCTTGTCCTCCATCCCTGGCAGCATTGTAGAGGGCAAAATGACGTTATGTGATGTCCACAAAGAAGGGGATGAGATCTGGTTGTGCAGCCCTCCAAGTATCAGCATTTGGTGCAAGGTCGATTGACAGCAGCACCGGAGCCAAGGCGAGCAGAGAGATCTCCATTGGTTGCCTCATCGGTCATCTCCCCAGTGTGCTGCCTGCAGCATAGGGGTAGATTTGCGTCAAGGTTAAGTGGAATAATAGATTGGAGTGATCAGGGCAGGAGTGCATTTGCCAGGAGGAGGTCCCGTTTTCCAAGGGGGTACATGACGTCCTGAGAAGGTCCCCTTCACAATGCCTCTGCAGTGACTGCAAGTGTTGCAGTGCTGGAACTATGATGTCAGACAGGACCTCTCATCCCTGCTTGGAGAGATGAGAGTGTGTCTAGGCCTCCATCAATGAAGATTTGAAAAAGAAATCTTAACAAATGAAAATCAAATCAGGTATGCAATGTTAAAGTATCAACATATGTGAAATGTTAAGTAAATAAATGTTGAATCACCAACACAAAAGTTTGGATAACACTATGAAATTGCAAACACAAGAAAACACAAAAAATGCAAAATCAAAAACACAAAATTGCAAAAAACAAGAACATAAGTCAAAATCTATCTGACACTCTTATTTTACCATGGTAAAAATAAGTAAAAACCACTTTATCTTATACAAGAGTCTGAACACTTGAGTAAATCCCTTGCTGCAGCTCAAAACACTATTTTTATATGGCGTTACTATTTTTTACATTAACAGTTTCCAAAAACTCAGATAAGCCACATGTTTAATCTGTCGAAACAACATTTCTGTCATTGAATGTCTGTTTAATAGGTAGTTTTCTAACTTTAGGGCTGAAATATTCCATTCTGTTTCTAAGATTAGAAACCTTGACCACTTCCACTCCCAAAGAGGGCGTCAAAGTGAGTCAAGGTTGGGTCAAGACGATATTTACTTCCTTTGGGTTCAGACATGCATGTTTTCTTTGGCCTACGTAACTTTGCACATCGTCTGGGCGTACATTTTACATATGTTGATATTTTCCTGCATTGAAAGATGAATTTGAAATATTTACTGTACAGGCACGTATTTTAGGATAGTCCTCACCATCTCCCATAAATTTATTAAAAAATTCTTGTGCCATCATTCTCTCTCTCTCTCTCTCTCTCTCTCTCTCTCTCTCTCTCTCTCTCTCTCTCAGTATACATATATAATGAGAAAACACTGAAAAATATCTTTTAACATATTTCATTCACAGAATCCATTTATACTGTAATAATCTAATCACCTTAAATATATTTAAAATCTGAATTTCTTACGTAAACATAAAAAAACATGAAAATAAACAAATCCAGCCAGTTCTTGACAGTTCTTGCCATATTTTTTGCTTTGTCTGATTTATTGTACCATATTTGATTACAAGTTTAGTTGACTATGGTTATCACACATACTATAACAGTATACAAGAGAACATTTTACCACTGTTGATGTTTTTCTGTAATAAACATAAAAATGTTTAAAATCATATGTAGGCAACACTCAACACTCTTACTCTCCTCCCAGCCATTGTGAAGTCTCGTCAACAGCAAGTTACTGTGATCCGATGTTAACACTAAAGTTCTCTCTCTCTAATAAGAGATTGATTTGTTTTTTTGTGCATGTATGTTTATTTGTTTTGTACAGTATACTTTTATAGATAAACGTTATATTACTTTGTCATTCATTTTTTTTGTATTTTCCATGCATAATTACTGTATAATTTTTTGCATTTCAATAAAAGCAGACTGGAAAATAAAATTTAAATAATTAGCAAATATTTCAGATAATGTACAGTATTCTCAGTAATCCAGAAACACCTTACAGTACAGTAATATAATTTCAAATACTTCTTACATTACCCTTAAAAGAGAGAGAGAGAAAGATATTGCACTGTAACTTGATGCAACATCAAGTTACGGCGCCGTAAGCTCTGATAACAACAAATCTCCGACTTGTGGAGGAGTACAACTTGCGGCGGGGCACTGGAACAGATCCCCTCCCCTAAGATGAGGACTTATTGTATATAGGAAAGTGCAGCAAAAGTATATCAAAGAATGAGAATAAGAAATGAAAAGTTGAAAATTTTTAAAAACTTAGCACAAAGTTCATAGTTTGTAAAAATTTTGTATGCTATTACCTCTCCATGAATACTTTGCTCCAGAGAGAACTGTAAATGTCCTCAGTCATCCTTGGTCCAGTACAGGTCACAATGGGAGGCTTTCACTGTAAAGTAAGCTGGTTCCAGACTCTCAGGATCTGTCAAGGACAACAGTGCTCCCTATCACAAGGGCAGTGATCAGTGCCCAACATAGTTCATACTAGGAGGCTATCAGTCCTCCTTTAAAGTAAACCTTGCAAACCACCCTGGTCCTAACTTCCTTGGATCTCCCTGGGGTAATGATGTTTCCTAACACAAGTGTGGATGTCAGGATTGGAAGGCGGAAGATGCCTAGCAGCACTACACGTGTTGCTTCCATAATCCAATAAAAAAATTCAAAATATCCAGTGATTTTTCAGTCTTTAGTGATGGAAGTTTATTTAGTATTGATAGTTTTGATATGTTCATGCATAAATCAGTCTTCACACATAATAAGGAACCAGTCAGTATCACTCTTCATTTTAGTATGACTTCAAAGTACATTTCAATGTTATGATGGACAGAGTGTTATTAAGTTTTATACTGTAATTAGGCCTAATGCCTTTCCTTGAAATATTGTTTGTACTGTGTTAAGGTGATTGGGTTGATAGTTTATTTTTGTTCTTGAATCCCTTTTCACTGTTGACTAAATATTCTTGACATAAGTTTTGACACTTGAAAAAAGTCTTTGTTAACAAACAGACCTAAATAAAATGCTTGAAGAAAAATGGGACATGATTTTATTGTATATTTAGTTATACACCCCTCAATAGGAGTTTTCATGTCGATTTTCAGACCTACTCCACAATGAGTATTGTTCATTTTATTTTGTCCAGTTCTTAAAAAAATATTTGCTTTATTTCCCATAGTCTTCGTCTCATTGTGATAACTACTGATGAGTTGCATATGGAATCTTGATAGAAGTAGCAGCCTCACTTGCATATCTCCAAGCATTTAATGAAAAAATTGGTTTTAAAATTCTTCTAACATAACTTGTAATTCCTCAGTAGCTGAACTCAAGATATCATATTTTCTTGTTATTTTAATTTCAGGAAAAATTTCAATCGATACGGTAATTTCGGGGACAAATATTTTCATTCATACCAATTTCAGGAACACACAGAGCTAGCCTGTGAAGACACAGCCAATTATCTTGTTATTTGGTGCATCAACTTAGAAATGGAAGAAAAGCATGATTTGATGTCTCATGTTGCCCATCAGACCATATGTATGCAGTTTATTTTAGAATTAGCTAAACAGTTAGAGAGGGACCCTCGGTCATGTATTTCTGCATTTTTCCACAGGTAAGTTTTATATATTTTATTGCTGAGCCATATTTTGAATTGAAACTGTATGACAATGCCTAAATTGTCTGGGGATGCTCTTGTTTATACCAGGATTGCTAAGTAAAAGTGAACTGTAGCACCTTGACAATTATATTTATATATTCCTCCCATATATTCTACATATTCAATTATTGTTTGTTCCTACACAAATACTAACCCTTGGTCTTGACATATGGGATTAACTTTCAGCGAGCTGGAAATCCAGCCTTTAAACGTGCGTTTCTTTCTCTGACCAGTTTTTATAATGCAGTAAACCCCCATATTCGCGTTCTCACGATTCGTGGATTTCTCTGTCGAACATTATACCCATTATTAGCAGAAAATTCACCAATCCGCAGTATTTTTCACTGAGAAATATTCACTAATTACTGTATTTTCATATAATTTTCATGACTAAATGTATTTTTTGTGATAAAACTTAAAATACTCAGGTACCCAGGTAGTGCTCTAGTTAAAATAATTTGTCTTATGATAATTCGATTTTGCAACGGAGTAAGCAATTAATACCAGTATGACAATATTTATAAAGTATTTTTAAATCTCGTGCAGGCGCAGGCAGCAGTGTACAATCAGGCAGCAAGAGAGACCAAATTACAATAGACCAACTTCTTTTCCTCCATCTCTTTATCCCATCTTCTAGGTAAAAGTATTGTTAGTAAAGTTATACTCTTGCATAAATGCGTACAGCCATAAACAACTGAACAAGAAAATGTTCATTTTGCTTATAACCGAATAGGATAACAACAGCCGTTTTGCTTGTATTTCAACTATCGTATGGTAGTAAACAATTACCGTAGTTATAGTACAAATGAAGTTAAGTAGAATAGAACTGATATATTTTTACATTACACCCTTATTCGGTATGGATAAAAGATCGGAAAGGAAATATACTGCTAAATTTAAGCTGCAAGTTGTAGCAGAAACTGAGAAAACAATGTTTAAGCTGCTAGTGATTATAAATTATCGTGCATCGGCAACATGGATGAAACTCGACCGCAATTAAAATTGGAGAGAAATTATTTTAATCAGAACTACTGGGGATGAAAGAACACATATTACTGCTATTTTTATGCCGAGAATGATAAATATTTAAAGCTCATATTATGATGTAATCAAGTGAAAATAGCGAACGGAATCTTGATTTTTTTTTACACAAAACAAACATGTCCCCAAAGCCACAACTCCACTGTGCTGCCAAGACCTAGGCAGTCTAGAGAGAGGTGCTGGTGAAAAAACCTCTGGAGAGACTGCATGTACCTCTAGAATTAAGGACTTAATCAAGAAAGCTATGATATTTTTAGACTCTGGAACCTCAGGCTTCCTGAGCGAACAAAATAGGCTCTTACACTGCTTCCTTACAGGTTTAAGACTAGACATATAATACTTCAGAGCCATAACAAGGCAAAAAACCAGCTTTCCATCCTCAGGAGTTAGAGTTTCTAGTGAAGGGATAGAGAAAACTCTAGCAAGAGCTTTGGCCTTAACATCGTTCTTGGCACAAAAGGAAGCCAGAAAAGATAATTGTGCTCCAGTAAGTGAAAACCCTACTAATGATGATATCACTTGCAATTCACTTATTCTTTTGGCCGAAGCCAAGGCCACCAGAAAGAGGGTTTTCAAAGAAAGAGCCCTGAGGGAAGCCTCTCTCAGGGGCTCAAAAGGAGGGTCTCTAAGGTATCATAAGACAA
This sequence comes from Macrobrachium rosenbergii, assembly GCF_040412425.1. NCBI lineage: Eukaryota > Metazoa > Arthropoda > Malacostraca > Decapoda > Palaemonidae > Macrobrachium > Macrobrachium rosenbergii. The sequence continues at coordinate 13,061 of NC_089760.1, read as the reverse complement.
TATCTAGGTTCCGTGAATGTGGTTTCTGAAGAACCTTTGGCATTTCCTTCTGTGTAGCCTCACTGTCCCTGTCTGTCGAAGTAGATTTGTCCAAAAAGTTAACTATCTGGGAACTTTTATTGACATTTCTAGAAGGTATGTGAACCAATGCCTCCTCGGCCACCAAGGTGCGATTAGAATCATGGTGGTGTTCTAGGATTCTGTCAATTTCTTGAGCACCCCCTTCAATAGCAGAAACAGAGGGAAAGCATAAACGAATAGGTTTGCCCAGTCTAAAGCCATAGCCTCTACTGCCCAGGCTTGAGGGTCCAGAACTGGTGAGACGTACAACTGGATACAATGATTCATCTTTGTGAAGAGATTGATGGGAAGTTGGCCAAACTTTTCCAAATTGCCTCGCACGAAGTTGGGTTTAACGCCCATTCTTGGGAGAGTTTCTGTCCTGGACATCTTATCATGTCTGTGAGAACATTTAATTGACCGGGTACAAAGTGGTGCATTAGCCTTGAGTTCAATTGCAGATCATGGTTTTAACGTTTCATTAGCAAAACGTGACATTATGGTTTCTGTGGGCTAGGGAATGAGGGTTTTGGGAAAGCCCATAGGTCTACCTGCTGAGTCAGCAGCCACAGCCTACATTTTCCTGGTCCAGCTTGTGTGGAGGGGAGGCTTGGATGCTGATCATGTGCATATATGTTCAGTCTCTGGACATTAGGTGCCAGTGCAGTGGCCTGTCCCTTGCTCATGTGACTCGTAAGTGACCGTTAGTTCTTGGAACCTAATCCTTATGAATATGAATGATTTATATTTTTTGTTTTCAGCTCATTGGATTAAAAACTTTAATTTTTAATCCAGATTTTCTTTTATTTAATAAATTTAGCATCCATTGATATAATATGTGGACTATAAATTACAGTTTCGTAGTTATACAGTATTCAGTGTTTTAAGCCCTGTCAGGTGTACTGTGCTACTTGCAGTGTCATTATTAAATTTTTTTTTCTTGCTCTTCCTCCCACTACTGAGGTGAGTTCATGAGCTTAGTATTTCCACATAAGTGAAAAACAACTGGTCAGTCAGTGCAGGGATTTAACCCCTTCAGGAATCTTGTATGCTAGCTGTGTCGCTGTCACAGGTAGAAAGGTTTTTAAAGGGAGTGGTCTATCCACTGAGATTGTGAAGACAGTTGTAAAGCAATGGTTTACACCTGTGAGATTTCAGAAATTTAAAGTTTTCACAGAGCCTTGTACAAGGCTTTGAGAATTTCTTGATATATTTCTCAGTATGTTTAAGTATCTTTCAAATTAAAGGGGCTTTAGAGTCAAAGGTCTTACTTTTTATCATATTTTTACTGCATTTCAGAATTCAGCAGGCTGAAGCAGAATACAAGAAAGCATTCACAGATGAATTAGAAGCCTTTAAAGACAGAGTCAGAAAACGAGCAGAACAGAAACTTGAGGATCTAATGAAGGAGGCTGAAGAGGAGGAGCGCCAAGCCCGTCTTGGGCCTGGTGGACTTGATCCTCTTGAAGTCTTAGAGTCACTTCCTGAGGTTAGTTATTTTAAGGGGCACACCAGCCGCCTTAGCAGTTTTCAACTGTTTTATATCTAAATAAACATATCCAGAAACAGTAATGCTAAAAAAATTTTTTCGATTGGTTTATTAAGAATTTTCTTCGTCTCTTTACCTATGACACTGTGAACCACAAATTGTAAAAAAGACTTATAAAAAGGTCTGTATGAGTAATTCAGGATAAGGTCAAGTAAGTTATACATTGTTTTGGATTATTTTATGCGTAGACATCTAAAAAACGTTATTGCTAAAAAAAAATTTTTTTACATTGGTTCATGGAGACTTTTGTTCATCGCTTGCTTGGCACTATGAACAACAAATTGTAAAAAATGTAATAGTTTGAATGATCCTGGATAGGATCAAGTTTTTTGTTATTCACTGTTTTGGAATATTGTACGTGTAAATAAACATATCTTGAAAGGTTATTGCTAAAAGAATGTTTAGATTGACTCAGACAATTTTTTTACATCGCTTGTATGGCACTGTGAATGACAAATTGAAAGAAAAAACATGTAAACCAATTGTGAACAAAAAGTTATTCGAAAATAATTGTCACCCAGTAAAATATCCCATTATCTTTACTGGACATGTCAGAGAAAATGGGTTATAATGATACAGGGATAACTTGCTCTTGATATCCAGATTCTTTCAGGATTTTTGAAAGTCCAAAATTATTGTTCAGTGAAACTGTTACAGATTGTAGTATAACTATACTGTATATCTTTATTTTGTTGTCGGGAAAATTGCTTTTCTGTGCAACTTTTAATTGTACATATTAATTTCGAAAAGTGGCGTCATGATTTTTTTGAGCTGCAAAACAAGTGAACTTAGAGGTCGAATTTCTAAATTTCCCTGTGAGATCATTTTCATTAGTTGTAGAATAAGTGGTAAAAATTTGAAGGAAATGCCTTCTGTCATAAGGTAGAAACAGTCATTTACTTTATAATGGGGCCTTATGGTGTCAGTGCTCCCTGTAACCACTTTTAGCAGGTTACTGTTAAGATGTGATGTTTAGTTCCCTAATCAACATCCTTATGCCATTTTATTTTTTTCAAAATTAATTTCTGAGTCCTTCATTGCACATGTATATTGCTGAAAAGTTGATTTTTAAGCCCTTATGCATGCACTATACCTTGAATTTGATGTGTATAATAGCAAATTATCAGAAATAACCAAACAGAATGCAGTTGATCATCTGTAGAGCACTGTACTTAAAGGCATTAGGTGTAGTCAAGAAGTGCATCCACCATGGACTACCCATATTGTAAGAACTTGTACCCAGTTGTTTTATGTTAGAAAACATATTTAAATACTCCTGAACATCCTAGACAACACATACAGAATATTTAAGTGGCCAAAGGCTTTACTAGGCAATGTACACTGATGGTACCAAATCTCTTCCACCGGCATAGGGTTTGGTGCCATTTCACCTAATATAACAAATACATTCCCATTACTAAACAGTGTTGTGTTTATGCATAGTACTCAAAATTTGCCACACCAGAAGTTTTGTGTGTGTGTGTGGATGTGATATTGACGTCCTTCAGAATTATTTTTCTTAAAAATCCTCTTTTATAGCAAATTAAGTTTACATCCTACAAATTAAATGAACCTGGTGTAAATTTTGGATCCATGACCATATGGCCATAAGGGAAACAAGGATGCTGATAAAGCAGTCAACAGCCCATGTCTTGAAAATGAATGAATTTAGGTGATTTTGGCAGAATATTAATCATTCTCATATTTTACAATACTATCAGATACACAGGTGGTGGAGACAAATGCCTTTATTTCTGGCATAAACTCTTGTTTCCCAGTCATCAGAAAAAACTGAAATTCCGTCTTCATGATTGATTGTTTCAAAAGTGAAGAGGCAGAAAGTGGATGCCTCCAAGAGGTTATTGGTTATGTAAAATTCTTTTATTATTTTTTCCATTAAACTGGAGAAAAGTTGCTTCTATGGATTTCATTAATATGTTCACTTCTATTTGGCTTTCATTGCTATGTTATGAGGCAGGATAATCGTCTCCTTTAGTGGTTTCTGAATTCCTACTTATGGAGGGACCAAGCACCATTCAGTATTGGGAAAGGCCACTCTTCCAAAATTCTATACGCTCAACCTCATTCAGTTTTCCTTTCATTAATGAGGTTTTTTCATCTGGTGAAAGGATGCACACTGAGGTGTCTCACCAAGGGTTATCAGTATCCTTCTCAGGGGCAGATATTGGTGTCCATACTACATTCTGATTTGAGATTTTATTGTCCAACTTGGTCTCAATTGTTACCAGTTGGAGCTCTGGGAGTAAGCAGGCTCTCTGTTATTATCCATTCTGATTTCATCAGGAAATTTAGATAACTGATTCTACTTCTTTTTGGGCTGAGGTGTTTTATTATCCTGTTCCCATGACCTAGCATTTTTGTCTGCCTGGGCAGACTGTGCAGCCTCTCAGTCCTCTAGTTTAAGGGATGAGAAATTTTTCATATCATCCCCATTTCCATATCCAGGACAACGGAATTCCTCTTGGAATCATCCAAAGACCCATTACCTTCCTCCCTCTGGTCTTTTGCACTACAAAGATCAGGTTTGGATAGCATGAACAAGGTGCTTAGACTTATATGAACACCTCAATTCAGCGGACCCAGTACAACCACAACTCACACGCTGCGAAAGGTGATCTTGATTGTGTTAGTTTCAGGAGCTTGTATTAGTGAACTGGGCTCTCTTAGACAGGGACAATACATTGTGCAATCAGCTGACCATCAATTATTATTGTCCCTTGGCCCATCATTCCTAGCCAGGAATGAGAATTCTTTAAGAAGGAAATCCCCTATTTTGATAAGAAAACTCCATTTAGCAGACAAGGCATTATTCTCAGTTCAAGCACTTAAGGTTTACCTAGAAGTCATGGCAAACATCCTAGAGGGTCCGATTCTCCTACACCCTAGCACAAACAAACCACTCTCCTACAAGGGCTGAGATTGATTATAGTGTGTCTCATTAAAAAGGCAAATCCACACACCTTTCCTAGGTCACATGATATTAGGAAAGTATGTATGTCGTTGACCTTCTTCAGAAATGTCTTTTTCGAAGAAGTCTACGAATGTACAGGAAGGTCATCAGAGACAGTATTTTTTAAAAAACATTACTGCCATGAGCTTGAACAAATTCGACTACACTGTGTCAGTCAGTAGGTGGCATGGTTAGTCCTAACCCTTAGTTGCTACAGCAGAAAACCAGGGGTCTTATCGACGGTGAGTATGCTAACTATCGCTGGGAGAAGGGCGACAGTACTGCAGCCGAACCCAGCATGCCTAGGTAAGCCACTATAGAACTACATCCTACATAAGTTCATGTCGAGTGGATTGGTATGGCCCAAGGTACACTGCCATCGGTACAGTTAAGACAGCTCTGGAAGTGAAAAGAGGATGAATGGTCATTTAAACTGAAAATTATTAGCAGAAAGTAAAGATATAGCTTACATGACTGGAGTCATACGAGTTATGCAAGGCCTGTTCTTCTCACAAGATCCAGACAAAGAAAGCAAACCCAGAGAAATTATCAGCATTTTAGCAGTAGGAGTGTTATATAAGGTAAAGGTTTGTCATGAGAGAACCTTGGGGTAGTTTAAAAATATGGTTAATGGGGACATCTTAACTGATAGAAAATGCACCTTCAGACAAAATCAGAATAGGACACTTAATAAAGGCTCAAGAAACTGGATGCTTGAATATCACATGGGAAATATCTCTTGGTCTCTAGAAGAATAAATTTCTAGTCTGGCAGTTGACTGATCATAAAGAAATAGTTATATTTATTAAACCACTTGAAATTACTAGGGTTTTCAGTGTTATTGACAGTGATGTGAGACAACATATATGTAGTCAGTCCCAGTTTCACCCTGTAGACATTAGGTGCTGAGTGTTTCATATTGATTATGATTACTGTAGAAGTTTTGTAACATCTTCCTCAACTTATTAACCCCATTTTGTGTGACTCAGTAGATGGTATTGAAGATTCTTGGTAGTATCACTTAATCCCAGGCTGTACTGCTCTCTTGTACTTTTAAATCCATTCCCTTGGTTCTCTTCGTACCCACCTGTTCAACTTTCATTTTGCATTGCTTCAGTTGCCACCTGTCATTTAATTAGAAATCTCTTATGGTAAGCCCTATTAGGCTGTAAACTAGAACTGGTTAGTAGTTCTGTGTGTAATTTTACTGTTTGTTAATCATGTATCAACATAACCTGTTTCTGCCTCTTGATTGTAACAAAAGATACAAGTTTATTATAGTCTTGCATTGCTGCTATTGTTAAAGCTCTAAATGTATGAATATTTTTTTGATACTTTCAGGAACTTAAAGCATGTTTTGAAAGTCAAAACATAGAGTTACTTCAGACTACAATAGCGAAGATGAATCCTGAGGATGCGGCCTATCATATGAAACGTTGTGTGGACTCTGGATTATGGGTTCCTGATGCAAAGAATGCAGAGTAGTTGTTGTTATAATCTGTCATCTTTGACTCTCTATGATTAAGCAACCAAAAGCCTGATAGTACTATAAGACTAGTCAAGCGTAATGGACTCTGAGCTTATTTTGACTCTGTTCACCATTATCAAGACATATACTGTACTTGTGACCAAGCCATAGTTTTTAATTATTTTACTTAATGTTTAATGTCTCTAGCACAGAAAATATTGGACAGTTTTTGAGCAGGTTCTTAAGTGAAATAGCTCCTGATATTTTCATTATAAAGTTAACTTGGGTCTACATCTGCAGTTCAAGCAGTTTTGGTATTATCTAGCCAGCATTTATATAGTTATGTACTTTCAGGTCATTTATATGTTTGATGCTTTTCCACAAAGATTAACAAGACAAGCAGCGTACATAGTACAGGCAGTCCCCAGTTATGGGCGGGCTTTGTTATCAGCGATCTGGTTCAGCGATCTGGTTTTTCGGGCTTGTCGGCGCCAATATGCCCCAATTTTTGCTTATTGGCGCCGATACGTACCTAACAGAGGCACCAATAACCAAAAACAGCCTATTTTCAGTTATCGGCGATTTTCGCTTATCCTCGCGCCACCGGAGCGTAACCCCCACTGATAACAGGGGACTACCTTGTAATTTTCGTAAACAACTTAAATATGTATACCTTAGACTTTTATTGCAAGGCTTAAGATGGTCATAACCTTTATTCACACTTTTCTTATACCTTGAATTATTCATTCCATGTCTCATTCTAAATTTTTCTTTTATTATATACAGTGTCTTAACTTAGTATAAATTAATTATTTTACACTTTTTGATTTAGTAATTTAATTAATTACAATTTTTGTCTACTAAACACACTTTTCACAATAATTGTAGTGTGTAGTCTTATCATACCTCAGGGTGCACCCTAAAAATTTTGTCATCATTTTTACTTATAAATTTCTGTATGTGAATTTAAATTTTTTATGGTTTTACCATCATAATGTTACCGACATATTTTATCTGGATAGAACAGCCAGAGGTTTTGTTAAACATTATCTTGAAGTTCTGAACCTCGTGCATTATTTGATAGTGATTAACCTGTCTTTTGATTAATTTTTTTTGTCAGTAATTGACAACCATTAGTATAATTGACAGTTACTGGAGTAGTTCTTCACAATATGGTGTATGCTCACTTGCCTTACCATTTTTGTCATAATGCATGTGGAGACCATTAGCTGTGAAATATCTGTATATATTTAGCTATACATACAAGAAAATTCTATCAATTTTTTTTACTCGGTTGATATTTCATTGTGCCTCTTATGAAATATCTGATATTGTGCAGTTGATTTTCTATTTTCCATACTGTATATATATACAGCGTATGCCTTTTCATACTCATCTCATTGTAAGACGTAGTTAATTTATCTGAACTTTTTCTCATCGTGTTTCTTTGTGCATATTGAAATATTTTGTTTTATTCTTTCAAAGTTTTGATTCCATGCAGTGAGTAAATATAAGTACTGGTACCTTCTTTAGCCTTTTTTCATTTTTCCCAGATCCTATCCGATTGAAGTACAGTTGTATTACATTATTGCTTTCCTGTGAAGATATAATTTTTGCTAATAGGCATCAAATATGAATAATTTGTTGTTGCCAGTTTATCTAGTCATGGTCATGTTTCACTACAAATGTTAACATTGTTTACCTTTGTCATTAGATAGTGAAAAAATCAAATTTATACATTTTCCTTTTGTGCACTCTATATATGTTGTTCCATGCAGAGAAACCACAAGTACAGAAAGATTTTTATTTCCTTTTCTATGAATTGTATAGTGAAAATGCGAAGGCTGGCGGCGAGTGGAGAATACTTACTGGCAAGAAACTTCATTTCCGTATGATGCCCTGGGTTCAACAGAATTGCCCATGGCCACTTACCACCTGGTGTCTTGTCATTGGTTGCCAATGAATTCCTCAGGCACTGAAAGGGGGTCTCCATATCTCCCATGATGATTGAAAATTGTACACTTTTTTAAACACATGCCAGTCTCTGAATACTTGTCTCTTTTCTTCCTTCAGAATTCATGAGATCATGCACATTAATTAGGAAATGAGGCTCAAGCATTACTGAATATATTCTTTTATGGATTACACCAAGGATATAGAGTTACATAATTAGTCTCACAGTTAAAAATGATTCATTAAAAAAATTACAGAATTTGATGGACCTCACATTTACTGATAACTATAATGGTTGGTTGGAAATTACCTTACAAATGTAGACAGAATTGCTATGTAATCACTTTAATAATAACAACACAAAAATTGATCAGCAATGGAAATCATATTTGGCAGTAGCCATAATTGATAGGTAAATGATGGATGTGAAAGAAAAACACGCGCAAATAAATGCATGGATGACAAACAGGTAAAATACAGATCAGAGAAAAGTAATCAGTAATTAATAATAGAAAATAAACCAAGTCAAGAGTAGAATAAAATAAACATTTTTCCACACCCTCAAGAACAACAAGGAATGGATATGTCCTAAATTTCAAGAACAATTATTCTCCAATACAGTCAACTCATTAAGTAAGGAGTCAACAATGTGGTAAATATAAGACAAGTTTGTAAACTGTTTTAACCCTTAATGGACGGGAATCCTCATATGAGTATCTATAACAAGTTTTGAGTGATGGACGGGATGACTCGTATGATTGTTAATATTACACGCCATTTGGTTTGGATGAATTTAGTGTGAAAGATGGTCATAGCATTTCAGTGGTCCTTATATATCAGTATGCCTTGAGATTTCACAGGGGAATGTACTGCCTCTCTGCAGCTCCAGGACCTTTTTTTATTTGCTCATAAACATACCCAGAGATTGCTGCTGGTTTTAGTTCTTATCTTTTATGATAGTATGTCAGCTATTATTGTAAGTTTGTAAAGAAAAGTGCAAAGAAATATTAGAAAACACAAATATTTTACCACAAATATTTTCTCAAAGGCTTATAACTGCCTACCTTGAAAGTTCAGATTCCAAATGTATATTTAAAGTATCATCCCACACCAAATATACCTTAAATTATTATCTTACTACTGTATTAATATTTGAAATTATATTATTAATATTTCAAAGTCATCTTAAACATTAGTACCCTTAAAAATATATACAAACACCCTTCCAGCAAAAACAGAGAGAGACGCAGAGAGTTACCACAATGACAAATTCAGCCAACCTTGTACTGGCAGGGCAAAGGAGAGGGAGAGAGAGAGAGAGAGTTTATCTCTTGAGGAATGTCAATCCATTTCTTTTTACAAAATTTATATGTTTGTCTTTTGTCTTCCAAAGATGTATTAACTACACATTTTTTAAACATTATGAACACAAACAGTGTGCATGTGTGTTAATACCAATTGGTTAAAGAGACTCAAATTAGCAGTATCTTTTCCTGACAGAGAGAAGGGCTGAACTAAGTATCTATTTATCTATCGATCTATTTATTTCGCACATTATACCCTTTGGCGAGAGAGAAAGGAAGGAAGGAAAAAAGAAATTTATTTGATCAAGAGAAACAAAACCAGGCAATACCGATTATAACAGGTCAAGGTCTTAGGAAGGAAAGGGTATCCACAATCCAGGAGTTACCTTCGAGAAATGGAGATATGTCACACTGTACAGCGATTGCGGGCCCTCTTTTTGACTGACTTCGTCAGTAGAATTATTATCGGGGTGACGAAGCATGCCCTGGCAGTCTCACTCGAAAGACCCTTGTTTAATGAGGAACAGGCAAGAACGCTAGTTAAAAAGGCGGAGTGTGCTGTCAACAACCGTTCTCTTACTGTGGTGAGACCCGCGAGGATGAGGTCCTTACTCCTTAGTCCGTCACATCTCCTATGAGGTAGGACTATCCACTTGCTGCCTGTTGCAGCACCAAACGAGATGCTTGATGCTTCCACCACCAAGAAGATTCGAGCCGAATACTTCAAATGAGTTGATGCTCTATGTGCCTTAGGTTACGTTGGAGCACGGAATATCTATAGTACAGGCTCTACGCCAACGTCATGATTTTGGCACTGGTATGCCGATTGCCGACTCCACTCAGAGATGATGGCATCGTCTTAGTAAAAAGAATCGACTGACGTCGTCAATTCTGGCCTCTCGGAAGAATTACACAACTCTGCCCCGGACAGGACGATGTCGCTCGTTCAGCGAAGGTTTTGTGTGAAGGTGAGGATGTCTCGTGCCGGTCGACCACATTATCATGTTAGAGATGAATGACCGACATGAAGATAGTAACTGTGATGTCATGTCAAATGAAGTTTCACTTTCACATTGTTTGGTTTTATGTACGCCCCTCCACAGGGATGATTCCCTCTGGCGGGCCCTTGTACGTTTTCAAAATAAGGTGCTTCTTATATTTTATAGTTACCATTTATCCCTTCAGGCGGTATTTTGCTTTCTTCTTGTATGATCTTCCCTTCAGGCGGTATTTTGTTGTATAGTCTTGGTACGGTGTGCACTGCACAGTACAAATGCCCTCTCGCCTGACTTACAATTTTGTTCTGGGTCCAAATGGCCTAAATGCTTCACTTGCATGTCTGATTACAATATTCATTTCAGGTCTAAAGAAGCTTGAGCAGTTTCTGAGATATGTTGGTTCACCATATTTTAGTGCTTTAAAGAACTCTGTAAAATCTCCTTTTCTGTGATTATTTATTCTCTCTTGACTTCGTGGTCACTGGAATTTTGTAAACCCAGCTATAGCTTGTGTTAAATTTCTTGTGAAATCGCTTCTATTTTTGTTAGATTAACGTAATTTTTAAATAGCTCTGGGTATGTTTTGTGTATGATGGTTTATTTTTGTAATAAAATTTAGAAAATTTGCTCACGTCTTGTGTTTCCACCACTTGATTGTGCTGGTTCGCAGCCACTGTCATTAGACTTGGTATCCTTCCCCAGGAACAGTGGGCACAAACCATTATATAAATCGTGATATTCTCGACAATAATAAATAATAATAATAATAATAATAATAATAATAATAATAATAATAATAATAATAATAATAATAATAATAATAATATGCAGAAATTTATATGCTAAAGCAGGAACCCGCAGAATGCAAAAAAAAAAAAAAAAAAATCCCTGCTTAGTATTTTGAACATTAATCTATTGCGAAATTTACATGTACTGTTAATCGAGTATAAGTTATCCAACATGACATCTCAGTTAGATGTAATGTGGCTATTTTTCCACATTCAATTCCATCGGTAGTTTACTTAATTTGTATGACGCACACCGTCTGTCCCACAGAAAAAAAAGTGAAGATCGCTTCAAAACAAACATTGTCGTGTGTGTGAGCGAAGGTTTCGTAGTTCAGTATGTTGGACTTTTACGCTGTAATTACCAAAGGCGGCTTGGTTATGTGGTATTTTCAAGATGCCTCAAAAAGCTGAAAACGTCTATGGATGCCATCAATGCATTAATTAGGAATGTTGTGTTACAGGTCAGTACATTGCCTCGTCGCATTCCGGTATTTTCGGCCGTAAGCACGTTTACGTGCAAAATCGCCGCCGTGTTTAGTGCCAGCCCTTTGGGGATGTACGTAAAACATGAATTAATAATGGTAAATACCATAAACATAACGTCTTACATTTTTTTGGATGTTACGGCCTTAGTGACTTACGGCCGAAACGACCGGGACCGGTCTCGTCCCAGACAAGGAAAACGCGTTCTTTTCTTGTATAATTATCCGGTCGTTTTCAGACGGTCAATCTCGTCTTTTATGTATTTTTTCAACCAATATTGTGGGTGCAAGCTCCTCCTTTTTGTGCTCTGCTCATTCTAGCCTGAGTTACAGGCTAGGCTGTCGTGACTGGGCTAGTACCTAGCCTAGGGGGTATTATTTTATAAGTTGCCAATAGACACTATGAAATTGTGACTTACATTTTTGAAAAGATCTCTTCGTTCTCATTATTTTGAACCCCATAAACACTATGCGCAAATGATAAATAAAAAATCAGAAAATTTACGACTTATAAGGTAAGAATGCCCCCCCCCCTCCATAGCTAATACGGCAAAATTGTAACCAGTCAACAGCACGTGGGTGAAATTATATTGGTATTTTAAGGTTCTTTTAGTGCCCTATTATTTCCTAGTCATTTTTGCATGAAAAACTCAAAATGGTTTTTCGTGCAAAAATGGCTGGCTGGAGTCTTATTGGCAACTTAAAAATTTTACCACCTAGGGAACCATGGGCTTTTTTGAGGGCCAAAGATATAGAGGTAGAAGTAAACAACAGCTCCGCATGTATTACTTTGGAAATTTAATTGTTTTAGTAATTTGGTTGCTTATCAAGAATTTACCGTTATTTTTTGTTGGTCGACAGTAATTAACCTCAAAAGTTGTACACTGGCCATCCTGGAATGCTATCTTGCATGTGCAGAGTTACAGGGGAGCTTTATGTAAAAAGTGGTTTCCTTCACTTGGGGGTTACTAAGTAACATACCCTGCTAGTTTAGGTTAGGGTATGTTAGGTTAGTATAGTTCCTTTTGTAATAGGTTTAGGTAATTCTGTATATTAGCTCCGCACCTGTTTTTACCTTTTCAACTGGTTTTTTCTACACTTTTAGGGGTTCTGATACTGGCGGTGCATCTCTTTGTTGTCGGCCTAATGGAATGTCCCTTTGCCGTTTTAGTACTGGCCTGGGGGGACCGGGTGTTGGCTACCCATACGTTAGCAAGTTATTGCCCTTGCTGGACGGGATATGAACCATTCAAAACAGACGTATATACCCATGCTCTGTCTTGTGAAGATCGCGTATGGAAACCCCTTGTTGGGTGGACTTCAGGGGTTGATTACAGGTTAATTACACTCGAGCGCCAAAAATTAAAGGTAAATTCATAATTAGCAACCAGAAAACTGTAGATAAAGCTACGTGAGAAGGCGATGCATGAGCAGTGGAGCTACTATATAGTTTTACCGTTTAGATTAGGGTATGTTAGGTTAGTATAG